>NC_083241.1:41277555-41628805 GCF_032191835.1 Heteronotia binoei
GTGGGGGAGGAAGGGAAAGGAGATTGTGAGCCGCTCTGAGACTCTTCGGAGTGGAGGGCGGGATATAAATCCAATATCTTCATCTACCTCACAGGGTTTCTGTTGTGGGGGAGGAAGGGAAAGAAGATTGTGAGCCGCTCTGAGACTCTTTGGAGTGGAGGGTGGGATATAAATCCAATATCTTCATCTACCTCACAGGGTGCCTATTGTGGGGGAGGAAGGTAAAGGAGAACACGGCACTTGAGCCCGAAAGATTCTACAAACCCTAATGATGATGCCAGACGTGAAAACCTGAAATCTTTGGTAAAGGAGATTGTGAGCCGCTCTGAGACTCTTTGGAGTGGAGGGCAGGATATAAATCCAATATCTTCATCTACCTCACAGGGCGTCTGTTGTGGGGGAGGAAGAGAAAGGAGATTGTGAGCCGCTCTGAGACTCTTCAGAGTGGAGGGCGGGATATGAATCCAATATCTTCATCTACCTCACAGGGTGTCTGTTGTGGGGGAGGAAGGGAAAGGAGATTGTGAGCCGCTCTGAGACTCTTCGGAGTGGAGGGCAGGATATAAATCCAATGTCTTCCTCTACCTCACAGGGTGTCTGTTGTGGGGGAGGAAGGGAAAGGAGATTGTGAGCCGCTCTGAGACTCTTCGGAGTGGAGGGCGGGATATAAATCCAATATCTTCATCTACCTCACAGGGCGTCTGTTGTGGGGGAGGAAGAAAAGGAGATTGTGAGCCGCTCTGAGACTCTTTGGAGTGGAGTGCGGGATATAAATCCAATATCTTCTTCTTCTTCTGTCATGTTGAGGAAGAAAGCAAAATATTTGAAGACTGGTTCATATCTGGGGGGGAGGGAATCCTCTTGGAAGCTCAGGGTCCGGAATGAAAACATTTTCTCCGGCCAAGCCAAGTTCCCGTTCTTTGGTTTCATTTTTCACACCCCATTTGCCCCGAGAGTGACAGCTGGCAAAGTGAATGCACCTTTTGTTCTCCTTTATCTGTATTCCAGCATATGCCCGCTAGTGTAATTTAACAAGCAATACCACAATACCACCCCCGGTGCGTCCACGCCCCACTACGGTTGCTGGAAAGGCATGTGTTTCTAATCAGCCCTCCGCTCGGCTTGGAGAGCGCTTTGGGGCAGCAATTCATTTCTGTGGCTGAACCTACAAATTGACAAGGGGAAGATCAGATGCCAGCAAGCCCTCTCTGCCACAATGAACTGAAAGAAAAAAAGATGGGCAGATGAGCGATCTCACCGTGAGGGGAGCCAAGGAATCGGCCCACGGGTGAGGTCAAGCACTTGACTAGGGCGTGTCTTTGATCCGACCTGGGACAATGCAGAGGCCAGAAGAAAAACCGGAAGTGCTCACACTTGTATTCTCTGGGCAAACCACAAAGACCCAATGGACAATGCAGCTGCCATGCTGACCCAAGTGGTTGTGTAACAAGTTTTAAATTACATTCATACCCCCATCTTTCTTCGGCGGGACCCAAGGAAGCAGAAATCAGGGGGATTCCCAGAGGTTTTCTCTCCGGGCACGGACCAAATTTGTACTTGCCCCGCGGCCCTGTCAAGTGCCTTCAAACTTTGCCCTGGGACCACGGTCGACTCAGGTCTCAAACTGAAGCCGCCTCCTACTCAATCAGACCCCCTTGGTCCACCAAAGTCTGTCTCTTCAGACTGGCAGCCACTCTGCAGGGTCTCAGGCTGAGGTCTTTCCCATCATCTACTGCCTAGTCCTTTAAATGGGAGACGCCGGGGATTGAACCTGGGACCTCCCTGTAGTCCAAGCTGAAGTCTACCACTTCCTCAAGGTCAGTCTTGTCTGCTCTGAGTGGCAGCTGCTCTCCAGGGTCTCAGGCAGAGGTCTTTCACATCACCTACTGCCTGGTCCTTTTTAACTGGAGATTCTGGGAACTGAACTAGGGACGTTCTGCATGCTGAGCTCTAACACTGAGCCGCAACCCCTTCCTAAAGTGGGGGGAGGCTACATACACCCAGCACACATCTAGTTTGGCTCCTAGGGTGAATCCGAATGCAGGTGAAGCCTGGATGCTTCACCGGCTCCAAAGCAGACAAGTGAATTCTTTTGTAAGAGTACGAAGTGGGGTTTGGACTTACTGCAAGAACGTGTTCCAGGAGCTCTAGGTATCCCAGAGTGCACTCCGTCCCATAGCGCAGTGCTCTCACCCGGACCTCCTCGCTCACGTCGGGGTGGTAAGAAGCTTGCTAACGATGCAGGAAAAAGTAAATAAATTACGAAAGTATATAAACCACATTATCAAAGCCGGCATCCAAGGTAGAAAAGAGACGAGCTTCCTGGGGGACAGAACCCCCACGGCCTCCTCTCTGTGGGTCAGCTTGACCGATGTTTCATTCCATTCTCCCAAAATTTCAAACCTGCCTGGAAATTCCTCTAGTAATTTATCGGCCTGACAAGAGATGCTCTCCATGAATATTTAAGTCCCGCCCCCTGCTTCAAGAGTTTTCAAACAATTTTATTAGTAACATATGGTAATAAATTTCAATTTCTTACTTCATTAATAATTACTTTTTTTTTAATCTATCCCATATATTACTTTCTACCCACCCCTCCCCCCGTTACTTGACCCCTGCCGGTGTTATATACTTAAAAGCTTAATATTAAAGGTACCCTTAATTTATAAGAACTGAAATTAATATCCTCCTCCCTCTTGTACTTAGCCATTATCAAAAATTGTCCAATGTCCTCTTATTTTCCACTATTTTCTACGTATCTTCTGAACTTCTTCCACGCCATCTTAAATACTTCTAAATCATAGTCTCTTAAAATTCTTGTTAATTTGTCCATTTCACTCCATGTCGTAACTTTTACAATCCAATCCTATTTCTCTGGTATTTTTTCTTGCTTCCACAACTGCGCATATAATGTCCTAGCAGCTGAAAGCAAGTACCAAATTATAGTTTTATCTTCTTTTGGAAATGTTTCCATTTGTAATCCCAAGAGAAAAGTCTCTGCAACTTTCTTAAATTCATATCCCAAGATCCTAGAAATTTCTTTTTGAATCTTCTGCCAGAAAGAACCTTCATGTTTTTTACATTTCCAACACCTGTCTGGCATCTTATTATTCATCTTTGCCAATTTCTTAGGAGTCATATACTATCTATACATCATTTTAAAACAGTTCATAGTCTCTTAAGGTTCTTGTCCACTAACCGCCCCCTGCTTCAAGAGTTGGCCCCTTTCGCTCAAATGGTTTTCACAAATCCCACCCCCTCCCCATTATTGCAGCCACAAGAGCTCTCGGGGGCGCTTTTGGGAGAAACAAAAGCCCCTTTTTTCACCTTGCAGGCCGTCAGCATGTCAGCCACCGCTTTGCGGCTCAGGTTGGCCGTGGCGATCACATCCTCCTGCCGGCAGGAATTGCCGGCTGCCACAGCTTTGGCTGTCGCCATGGTGATGCCTTTCGTCATCCGGATGGATTCTTCCGGCGAAGACGTCTTTTCGGGAACCTCCTTGGACTGGAACACCTGGAAGCGGGGCAGGAGATGGAGAGAGAGAGAGAGAGAGAGAGCAAACAAGCAGTGAGAAACGGGATCAGCGAAAACTATTCCAGCGCTTGGCGATGACCTCTGGGGTCAAGGTATTTTGCCTTGAAACCGACATGGCTGTTAGGGAATGAAAACGATGTTGTGAGAAACGGTTGGCTTCTCCCCATAAGCAGCATTATATTCTCGATGGGGTGTGCAGAGCATGGGAAGCCCACTGTGTAAGCATCTGGAGCAGAGGTCCAGCAGTGTCTATTAGCGCATATTGATGGAAGTCTCTTTCTGGGGCAGGGATGCTCTGCATTCTTGGTGCTTGGGGGTGAGGGGGACAGTGGGAGGCCTTCTAGTGTCCTGGTCCCACTGGTGGACCTCTTGATGGCACCTGGGGTTTTTGGCCACTGTGTGACGCAGAGTGTTGGACTGGATGGGCCATTGGCCTGATCAAACATGGCTTCTCTTATGTTCTTATGGAACACAGAGTGTTGGACTGGATGGGCCACTGGCCTGATCCAACATGGCTTCTCTTAGGTTCTTATGTGACACAGAGTGTTGGACTGGATGAGCCATTGGCCTGATCCATCACGGCTTCTCTTATGTTCTTATGTGACACAGAGTGTTGGACTGGATGGGCCACTGGCCTGATCCAACATGGCTTCTCTTAGGTTCTTATGTGACACAGAGTGTTGGACTGGATGGGCCATTGGCCTGATCCAACATGGATTCTCTTATGTTCTTCTGTGACACAGAGTGTTGGGCTACAGGGGCCACTGGCCTGATCCAACATGGCTTCTCTTATGTGACACAGAGTGTTGGACTGGAGGGGCCATTGGCCTGATCCAACATGGCCTCTCTTATGTTCTTAAACAGATGTTCTGCCACTGAGCTAAGTCACCTCTCTCTCCTTGAAGCGGCCTTACACTGACTCAGAAGCCTGGCCCATCAAGGTCAGTATTGTCTACTCGGACTGGCAGCCGCTCTCCAGGGTCTCAGACCGAGGTCTTTCACATCACCTACTATCTGGTCCTTTTAACTGGAGATGCCAGGGATTGAACTTGGGACCTTCTGCATGGCAAGCAGAGGCTCTGCCACTGAACCATGCCCCCCTCCCCTTCTAGGGGGGTTTGCAGGCGCAGCAAAAGGGGGAATCTCCCGAAATTGCCCCCTTTAAGAAATGTAACTGTGCACACTCCCCCCAACCACTGCAGACGGTTGGGCTGAGTTTGCAGCAGCTGTGGGATTCGCAGTTCATTCTTCTAAGCACGACCACCCATCAGCCTCCCGCTGCATGTTGGGTCTCCTCAGCCCCACCCGTAAAGCCAAGTCTGTCCTCAGTTTCCCAAGAATGGCTACCAGGCCTACTCTCAGGGAGACCAAAGGAGGCCAGGCTTTTACCGCAAGCTCCTGCTTGATGTATTCGATCGTGGCTTCGAGAGCTCTCGTCCCTCGCGTGGCCTCGTCCTCCACGGCTTTCACCGTCTTCAGAAGAGACGTGACGTTCGTCACCATCACCTAGAAAGGGGGGAGGAGGAGGAGAAGCGGCTTCAGTGCTAAGACTTCCCAAGACAGGAGAAAAAGTATAGGATCAAGACCCAAATCTGAATGACAGTTAAGACAAGTGGACTAGATGGACCCTCACTGGTCTCCCGCAACCCCCCTCCGGGCTTCCTCGTTTTATTTATCTCATTCATTCATTCGCAAAAATTTCAACCCCGGAATCAATCCTTTTGAATTACTGGCCAAATTTAAAACTTTTATCCAGTAAAAAAAGAACTGGCAACTCTATTATGATGGCTAAATTTCTGATAGCTCAACTGTGGAAGCGAGATGCTTCTCCTACAAAACAACAATGGATGTCTAAAGTATGGGAAATAGCGGCATTAGATAAACTAGCCATACAGATAAGGGTAAATGACTTACCGCAGAAAGGAAAACGATTTTATTGAAAAATGGTTCCCATTTTTTAGTTACATCAACTTAGAAGAAGAATTTGAAAAATGTATTCCAAAAGAGTACATAAATTTCTCGTATTATTGAAGCTTTTTTATATATAAGATAGTATAGTGATAGAGAATATATTTGAAATATGGATTGTAAATGCAAAGCTATGAATTAATAGAAGACTGTAAGAGTGCTCTTATTAATATTGTTTTATGTATATTACATGTATTTTTTTTTGTTGTTTATTTTGTTTAATGTTTGTGGAATTTTTAGAACAATTAATAAAAATTTAAGTACAAAAAAAAAAATTTCATCCCGCTTTCCTGCCTTCTCGAGGGCCACTGAGATGACCCACAATTCAAGACATAACATGATAAGAATCACATTTTGGAAACATTTAAATCTAGGGTTGCCAAGTCCAATTTAAGAAATATCTGGGGACTTTGGGGGTGGAGCCAGGAGACATTAGGGGTGGAGCCAAGACCAAGGCTGTGACAAGCATAATTGAACTTCAAAGGGAGTTCTGGCCATCACATTTAAAGGGACAGCACACCTTTTCAATGCCTTCCTTCCATAGGAAATAATAAAGGATAGGGGCACCTTCTTTTGGGGCTCATAGAATTGGACCCCCTGGTCCAATCTTTTTGAAACTTGGGGGGTATTTTGGGGAGAGGCACTAGATGCTATACTGAAAATTTGGTGCATCTACCTCAAAAAACAGCCCCCCCCAGAGCCCCAGATACCCGCGGACCAATTCTCCATTATTTTCTATGGGAATAAATCTCCATAGGGAATAACAGAGTTCCCAGCAGACATTTCCCTCCCCTCCCCCCGCTTTCTAACGACCCTGAAACAGGGGGAGGGCCTCCAAACCGGGGGATCCCTGCCCCCACCTGGGGATTGGCAACCCTATTTAAATCCAATCACAATTTTGAACTGATAAGCAGTTTAAATGTAACATCCAGCAACAGGGCAGCAAATGAATTTCATTACCTTGGCTGCTCCCTTGAGCTGGTACATGGACGGGTCATCGGCCGGCTTGCTGGCTGCTCCTTTGGTGGCCCCAATGAGGTCTGACAGGGCCTTTGCGACATCCTTGATGGCGTTGATCAGCACAACCTGATGGGATAGGAAACCACAACGCTAAGTTAGCGCGACGGTTTTGCCAAGCTTTGGGGAGAGACGGGGCACAGGGAGGGAGTACCTCTGACATAACGCATTGATTCATTTAATACTCAGATGGCTTTACAAAGAGATTAGACCAGGGGTAGACAAACTTGCCGAATGTAAGAGCCAGCTGATGGGTGGTGGGGGCTTGATGAGTCACATGTAGCTCCCGAGCTGCAGTTTGGCTACCCCGGATCAGACAGATTAATGGAGAATAAGTCTATCAATGGCTACTTGCCATAGTGGCTGAGGAGAACCTCCATATTTAGAGGCAGTAAAACTCTGAATCCCAGAGCCAGGAGACATCAAAGGAAGGCTTCAGCTTCTATGCCTTGTCATTGGTCATCCAGAGGACCTGGCTGGCCTCTCTGTGAGGCAGGAGGCTGGGCTGGCTGGACCCTCACTGGTCTGACCAGCAGGGCTCTTCTGATGTTCTTCTCAGGGGAAGGCCTCGGCCTCTCTGCCCTGTTACTGGCCCTTCAGAGGAACTGGCTGGCCACTGTGTGAGACAGGAGGCTGGACTAGATGGACCCTCCCTCGTCTGATCCAGCTGGGCTCTTCTGATGTTCTTCTCAGGGGAAGGCCTCGGCCTCTCTGCCCTGTTGTTGGCCCTCCAGGGGAACTGGTTGGCCACTATGTGAGACAGAAGGCTGGGCTAGTTGGACCCTCTCTGGTCTGATTCAGCAGGGCTCTTCTGATGTTCTTCTCAGGAGAAGTCCTTGGCCTCTCTGCCCTGTTGTTGGCCCTTCAGAGGAACTGGTTGGCCACTGTGTGAGACAGGAGGCTGGACTAGATGGACCCTCACTGGTCTGATCCAGCTGGGCTCTTCTGATGTTCTTCTCAGGGGAAGGCCTTGGCCTGTCTGCCCTGTTGTTGGCCCTCCAGAGGAACTGGTTGGCCACTATGTGAGACAGGAGGCTGGACTGGATGGACCCTCACTGGTCTGACCAGCAGGGCTCTTCTGATGTTCTTCTCAGGGGAAGGCCTCGGCCTCTCTGCCCTGTTACTGGCCCTTCAGAGGAACTGGCTGGCCACTGTGTGAGACAGGAGGCTGGACTAGATGGACCCTCCCTCGTCTGATCCAGCTGGGCTCTTCTGATGTTCTTCTCAGGGGAAGGCCTCGGCCTCTCTGCCCTGTTGTTGGCCCTCCAGGGGAACTGGTTGGCCACTATGTGAGACAGAAGGCTGGGCTAGTTGGACCCTCTCTGGTCTGATTCAGCAGGGCTCTTCTGATGTTCTTCTCAGGAGAAGTCCTTGGCCTCTCTGCCCTGTTGTTGGCCCTTCAGAGGAACTGGTTGGCCACTGTGTGAGACAGGAGGCTGGACTAGATGGACCCTCACTGGTCTGATCCAGCTGGGCTCTTCTGATGTTCTTCTCAGGGGAAGGCCTTGGCCTGTCTGCCCTGTTGTTGGCCCTCCAGAGGAACTGGTTGGCCACTATGTGAGACAGGAGGCTGGACTGGATGGACCCTCACTGGTCTGACCCAGCTGGGCTCTTCTGATGTTCTTCTCAGGGGACCTCCACATTCAGAGGCAGTCAGCCTCTGAATCCCAGAGCCAGCAGCCAACACCAGGGGAAGGCCTCAGCCTCCACACCTTGCTGTTGGCGCCACGTCAGTCCACAACGAAAGCTCGGGGCTGTGCAATCGACTCTCCCTTTAGCCTCGGCCTTGACAGGCACCGGCTGTCGCCTTGGCAACCTGCCTCTCCCGAGCTCAGATACGAGGTGGGGAAAATAATCTCCAAATCCTCACTTTGTGTGGGGGTGGCCGGCAGAGATACTGCCTTGCCTCACGGACAACCCCCCCCAGCAAGCTTTGCCTGTTGCCAACACGTATACGGATTCCCCCCCCAACCCCCCCCCCCCAATAATTGGCTTTACCACATTGTCAGCTGCGGCTTGCACGCCTTATTGGATCACATCCCTTTGGGGGACGCTTGCACCAAGCGTTCATTTTCACAATTAGATTTCCCTAATTTATTGGATGGGCTTAACAAGCGAAGTCAAAACAAATTAACTGCTGGGACAAGAGCGTTAAATTTGACAATGCTGAACTGCTGAGGAGCTTTCGTTCAAGAAGGCGACAAGTTGATGTCATTCATGAGCTCCTTGGGATAGAACCACAGAGCTAAAAGGGACCCCAAGGGTCATCTAGTCCAACCCACTGCATGATGGAGGAAATTCACAGCTACCTCTCTTCCCTGACTCCCCCTATGCCCAGAGCAAGGGAAAAAATCTACAGGATCCCTGGGCCAGTCTGCCCTGGAGGGAAATGCCTTCCTGACTCCCAAAGTGGCAAATGGCATTACCCCGGGCGTATGAGAAATGCCACGAGAACTGAGCACGGGCTCACCCTTCCACCTTCCCTCTTACCATCAGCCTACATTACTAGTTTGAATCAGAAATTACTAGTCTGAAACACAAAGCAACGAAGAAGAAGAAGAAGATGGTGATGATGTTATTGGATTTATATGCCGCCCTCCACTCCAAACCTCAGAGCGGCTCACAGTCTCCTTTATCTTTCTCCCCACAACAGACTCCCTGTGAGGTGGGTGAGAGCTCTGACAGAAGCTGCCCTTTCAAGGACAGCTCTGCAAGAGCTATGACTGACCCAAGGCCATTCCAGCAGCTGCGAGTGCAGGAGTGGGGAATCAAACCCGGTTCTCCCAGATAAGAGTCCACATACTTAGAGCTATGGCTGTCCCAAGGCCATTCCAGCAGGTGCAAGTGGAGGAGTGGGGAATCCAACCCGGTTCTCCCAGATAAGAGTCTGCACACTTAGAGCTATGGCTGACCCAAGGCCATTCCAGCAGCTGTGAGTGCAGGAGTGGGGAATCAAACCCAGTTCTCCCAGATAAGAGTCTGCACACTTAGAGCTATGGCTGACCCAAGGCCATTCCAGCAGCTGTGAGTGCAGGAGTGGGGAATCAAACCCAGTTCTCCCAGATAAGAGTCTGCACACTTAGAGCTATGGCTGACCCAAGGCCATTCCAGCAGCTGTGAGTGCAGGAGTGGGGAATCAAACCCAGTTCTCCCAGACAAGAGTCTGCACACTTAGAGCTATGGCTGACCCAAGGCCATTCCAGCAGCTGTGAGTGCAGGAGTGGGGAATCCAACCCAGTTCTCCCAGATAAGAGTCTGCACACTTAGAGCTATGGCTGACCCAAGGCCATTCCAGCAGCTGTGAGTGCAGGAGTGGGGAATCAAACCCAGTTCTCCCAGACAAGAGTCTGCACACTTAGAGCTATGGCTGACCCAAGGCCATTCCAGCAGCTGTGAGTGCAGGAGTGGGGAATCAAACCCAGTTCTCCCAGATAAGAGTCTGCACACTTAGAGCTATGGCTGACCCAAGGCCATTCCAGCAGCTGTGAGTGCAGGAGTGGGGAATCAAACCCGGTTCTCCCAGAATTAGAGTCCGCACACTTAACCACCACACCAAACTGGCTCCCACTACACCAGTCTGGGATCCCACCAGTTAGTCCCTCTAGCAAGGAATAGAACTCATAGCCCAGAGCCTGCTTCCTTTATTTGGGGAGGGGAGGGGGCAAAGGTTATGGTGAGCTTAGACCTGCTGGTTCAAGCTCTGTTGCGTAAGGCAACACGAGTCGCTGGTGATTTGTAGCCCAGCTGCCTCCAGCTGTAACCATCCCACTTGGGAGGCGGGTTAAATTGCAGCCACCCTCGGCTCAGGCAGAGACGATGTGTCCCGGGGGATGGAAAACAGCAAGCAGAGAACAGAGCCTGTCTTTCCGGGGCTACCTGTGTTTCCGGGTCATCTGAGCCCAGGCTGGCGGCTCCCAGCTTCACCACCTCGGCCAGTTGAGTGATGGTGCTGGCCGATGACTGAGCTGCTTGAGCCAGCTTCTCTTGACTCGACGCGGCCCCGGACACCAAGAGCTTTGTGTCCTCAACCAAGGCTTTCGCAGTCTTCAGAATATTTTCCCTGGGAGAAAAATGGAGGGCAGGCGGAAGGAAGAGGAGAGAGAGAAGGGGTGCAAGAGTCAAATGGTATTTGGCAATGCTGCACTGTTGACGGCGACGGAGGTCTGCCCTCGTGAGCACTTTGACTGAAGAAGAAGATATTGGATTTATATCCCATCCTCCACTCTGAATCTCAGAGCGGCTCACAATCTCCTTTCCCTTCCTCCCCCACAAGAGACACCCCGTGAGGTGGGTAGGAGCTGAGAAAGCTCTCCCAGAAGCTGCCCTTTCAAGGACAGAGTCTCAGAGTGGCCTACAATCTCCTTTACCTTCCCCTCCCCCCCAACAGACACCCTGTAAGGTAGGTGGGGCTGTGAGGGCTCTCCCAGAAGCTGCCCTTTCAAGGACAACTCCTACGAGAGCTCTGGCTGACCCAAGGCCATTCCAGCAGCTGCAAGTGGAGAAGTGGGGGATCAAACCCGGTTCTCCCAGATAAGAGTCCACCCACTTAACCACTGGCTCTCACGGACTGCTGATGCTTGGTGGATCAACACCCAGGCCAGACTGGCGAGTCAAGTTTGGACAGAGGAGTTTTGATCTTTGAGGCTGTGCAAGTGTCAGATGAAGAGCAGCTCAAGTGCAGTGACTTCTCTTCGGAAGGGAACGAGGCGTGGTCACAGCAGAAGGGAAGAGACAGTTCTGAGTCTCATGGTTGCTAAAAATTCATAAAAGACATCAGAACAGCCCTGCTGGATCAAACCAGCGAGGGTCCATCTAGTCCAGCATCTTGTCTCACACAGTGACCAACCAGCTCCTCCGGAGGGCCAACAACAAGGCACAGAGTTCTTCCCCCAACATTAAGAACATAAGAAGAGCCCTGCTGGATCAGAGCAGTGGTCCACCTAGTCCAGCATCCTGTCTCACACAGTGGCCATCCAGTTCCTCTGGAGGGCAATCCACTGGGCACAGAGGCCGAGGCCTTCCCCTGAGAAGAACATCAGAAGAGCCCTGCTGGATCAGACCAGGGAGGGTCCATCCAGTCCAGCCTCCTGCCTCACACAGGGGCCAGCCAGTTCCTCTGGAGGGCCAACAGCAGGGCAGAGAGGCCGAGGCCTTCATAAGAACATCAGAAGAGCCCTGCTGGATTAGACCAGGGAGGGTCCATCTAGTCCAGCCTCCTGTCTCACACAGGGGCCAACCAGTTCCTCTGGAGGGCCAACAGCAGGGCAGAGAGGCCAAGGCCTTCATAAGAACATCAGAAGAGCCCTGCTGGATTAGACCAGGGAGGGTCCATCTAGTCCAGCCTCCTGTCTCACACAGTGGCCAACCAGTTCCTCTGGAGGGCCAGCAACAGGGCAGAGAGGCCGAGGCCTTCCCCTGAGAAGAACCTCAGAAGAGCCCTGCTGGGTCAGACCAGGGAGGGTCCATCTAGTCCAGCCTCCTGTCTCACACAGTGGCCAGCCAGTTCCTCTGGAGGGCCAACAGCAGGGCAGAGAGGCTGAGGCCTTCCCCTGAGGTTGCCTCCGGGCTCTGAGATGCAGAGGCTTAGTGCCTCCGAATGTGGAGGTTCCCCTCAGTCACCACGGCTATTAGCCATTAATAGACTTTTACTCCATGAATCTCTCTAATTCCCTTTGAAATCTGTTTCTTCCTGTGGCCCTCATTATATCCTCTGGCAGCAAATCCGACAATTTAATCATTCTCTGTGTAAAGTTGTATTTCCATTTTTAAAAAGCCCACGTGTGAAACAATGGTGACATCAGGGGCGTGGCCTAATATACAAATAAGTTCCTGCTGGGCTTCTTCTACAAAAAAAGTCCCTGTTTCTACATAACTTTGTGAATAATCACTTAGTACAGTGCAAGCCCGTGGCCTGTGTAGAGAAGCCATCTTGAATAATTCAGTTTTGCGTCGTTTGCGACAAGAAAAAACAGAGAGGGGAAAGAAATTTAACCCCAAAACTGGAGTAAGAAATCTAAAAGGTTAATATGCAATTATAGGGCCAAACATTAAAAGCACAGTGTATAATAAATCATAAGCAAACATACATGTATTCGTACATGTATTTATTATAGAAAGCTAAAACCATTTAGGGGTCCCTCATTAACCTCTATCCTTTGCAGAAGAAGGATTGCAGATTTATACCCCGCCCTTCTCTCTGAATCAGAGCCTCAGAGTGGCTCACCATCTCCTATATCTTCTCCCTCCACAACAGACACCCTGTGAGGTGGGTGGGGCTGAGAGAGTGCTCCCAGAAACTGCCCTTTCAAGGACAACTCCTGCCAGAGCTCTGGCTGACCCGAGGCCATCCCAGCAGCTGCAAGTGGAGGAGTGGGGAATCAAACCCAGTTCTCCCAGACAAGAACCTGCGCAGTTAACCACTATACCAAACTGGCAATCATAAAACCACAATGGGAACCCACGTAACTTAACTTGACCTGATGCGTTTCAACCTAGGCTGGTCTTCAGAGGTTAGAAAAGGAAGTACATATATTGGCTCATAATACAGAATACAATAAAGCAATAGAACAGTGCTGGACCACATGAAAACTTAATGAAGTGACAAAGGATTAAAGATATTCTTGAGGCCACTTATTCTACAGCAGGGGTGCCACGTGTGGCTCTTTCTTGCACATTGTGTGGTGCTCAAAGCCCCCACCATTCCATCAGCCAGCTTGGAGAAGACATTTCTCTCTTTAAATCGCTCCTCCAAGCCAAGCCAGCTGGCAGCTTAGAGAATGCATTTGAAGTTGCTTTTTTCCACATCTTCCTCCCCATCTCTCTCTCTCTCTCCTTCCTTCCTTCCTTCCTCTCTCTTTCTTTCTTTCTCTCTCTCTTTCCTTTCCTTCCTTCCTCTTTCTTTCTTTCTTTCTTTTTTTCTTTCTTTCTTTTTCTCTCTCTCTCTCTTTCCTTTCCTTCCTTCCTGCTCTCAAATATCTGACGTTCATGTCAAACATCCGTCGTTTATTCTTTGTGGCTCTTACACGAAGCATGTTTGGCCACCCCTGGTCTCCAGCCTTTTGTCCTAATCAAGGGCATACATATTGCATCCGCCGTCTTATCGTATGCCTCACCGCATGGTCCAGAATTGATCGAGGTAGGTGTAAGGTCAGCGCCTACGTGCCAAGAGTTATGTTTGCGGCCAGCCAGGAAAGGCGGAGCCTTCACAGCCTCTTCAGCCAGCCTCTCTCCCTCCCTGAATTCCCAAACTGCACTCACCTGTGGTCGGCAAAGGACTCGTTGTTTTCAGCATTCAGGGTTCCGGCTGTAGCAAACATGATGGTGGTGTCCAGGTCAGCGATGATGCCCGAGACAGCGCTGGCGGCGGTGATGCAGGCCTGGGTGCCTTTGTTCCCGGCCTGAAGGGCTGAGAGGACCAGGGATACCTGCAAGAGAGGCCAGGAGGCTAGTAAGAAATCCAGGGAAGAGTCGCATTCCAGCAAGGGGAAGGGCTGTAGCTCAGTGGCAGAGCATCTGTTTGGCAAGAAGAAGGTCCCAGGTTCAATCCCCAGCATCTCCAGTTAAGGACCAGGCAGGAGGTGATGGGAAAGACCTCTGTCTGAGACTCTGGAGACTAACGGAGAAGGGCTGTGGCTCAGTGGCAGAGCTTCTGCTTGGCATGCAGAATGTCCCAGGTTCAATCCCCAGCATCTCCAGTTAAGGACCAGGCAGTAGGTGATAAGAAAGACCTCAGGCTGAGACCCTGGAGAGCAGCTGCCAGTCTGAGTAGACAATACTGATCTCCAGGGCTTTTTTTGTAGCAGGAGCTCCTTTGCATATTAGGCCACCCCCCCCCCCCCGATGTAGCCAATCCTTCAAGAGCTTACAGTGGGCCCTGTACGAAGAGCCCTGGAAGCTCTTGAAGGATTGGCTACTTCAGGGGTGTGTGGCCTTATATGCAAAGGAGTTCCTGCTCCAAAAAAAGCCCTGCCTTGATGGACCAAGGGTTTGATTCAGTTTAAGGAAGCTTCATAGAGAGAGGTGCCGTAGCTCAATGGTAGAGCATCTGTTTGGCATGCAGAAGGTCCCAAATTCAATCCCTGGCATCTCCAGTTGAAAGGACCAGGTAGTAGGTGATGGGAAAGACCTCCGCCTGAGACCCTGGAGAGCGGCTGCCAGTCTGAGTAGGCAATACTGTCCTTGCTGGACCGTCTGGTTTCAGAAAAAAAAAGCTTACATGTGTGTTGAACAAAGTTGTTTTGCATAGGTCCAAAAACCAGTTTCACGTATTTAAGAGTCAGTCCAAAAGGGCTGGGGAGATAAAGAGCCGCAGCCCCGAATCTGGGCCCAAGTGGAATCTGACAACGAACAGATCAGGTAGGATGCCTTGGTCACAGCTGCAGCCCTTCAAAGTTACTGTTTGCCCACCTTAGCAAAAGAAGAGCCCCATTAACAGAGGGGTTTTGCGTGACGTGTGAATGAATGAATGAATGAATGAACTTTATTAGTCATAGACCAATATAAAAACTACAACACATCATATAAAACCCTCCTAAAATACCTGAGATAGTATAAAATACCCTCCTTAAAAAAACATAAAATACAATAAAATACTTAAACATTTCCCCACCTATACAATCCAAGGTAACGAAAATATAATTTAACCAATTTTAAAATTCAAGTCAGTTCCAATTTATATAAATCCTTTAAATCAGAGTATATAAAAACATTTATAAACTAAAATTCCAAGCGGTCATACAAGACATGCAGTTTCTTGTTTCTTAGTATGGAACTTCACAAGATAATGGCAAAATTTGGCTATCTGTCTAGAAATAGTTGGACTTGCATCCACCAAAAGTTTCTCCAAACATGCCTCATCCGCGTCTGCCATTGGTTTAACTACAAACGGGGAAACAAACCTATCCCTCTGTACTTGGTGGAAAGGGCATCGAAAAAACATATGGGTCATCGACTCCACCTCTCCCATAGCACAAGGTCTTCATACGGGACTTTTCTATATTTCCCTTCTAGCACCTTTGAGGGCATGGCTGCACATCGAGCCAACGTAAAGGCTCTTCTGTGGGCTGGTACCTCCAAATAAAAAAAGTACTTGGCCGTCCTCATAACATATTTGGTCTCAGTAGATGCTAAAAAAGAGGGGGCCTGTTCTAGATCCCTTTGTCTCTCTATATCGCAGATTCTTTGTTTGATAATACTTTTTGCTTTGGCATAGCTCTGCGCCAAGAGGTTTTCAAGTGAGAATCCTATACTTTCTAAGTTGCTTCTGACCAATTGCAGCCACCTTGGCCTATAGGGGTCTTGAGTTATTAAAGGGAAGAGGCCTTTTTTGTTTTTATGGATCCTTAGCCATTGATATGCCGAAGATAACATAATTCTGGCCTCAATTCTCATTTGCCCAGTTTCTAAACGCAAAAGGGCATTTGACACACCTGGCGGAAGCTGCAAAATGTTACGAAGAAATTTAGATTGCACTTTCTCGAGAGCCTTCAGTTTTTTAGCCGAAATGCCCAGGTTAATACCATAGAGCAATTGTGTTAACACTTTGTATTGGAACAGTTTTCAGTGCTGCCGGAACATAGAAGGCCCCCTTAGAGCAAAAAAGTCTCAGATAGCGCACATTGTTTTCTCAGCTTTCTCCACCCTCATATTACAATGTTCAGTATAGGCACCTGTATTCTGAATTACCATTCCCAAATAAGTAAATTTTGTTACTTGTTCTATTTTCTTCCCTTTCATAGGCGTGACATGTGAAGAGCACCGTACCTTTTCACTGACAGCGCGGGCGCATTCGATCAACTCCCTCTTGGTGTAGCCATCTGTGGGGCAGATCTGGAGGGCGCCGGCCTTCTGGACCAGAAAGATGCAGCTGTGGCCGAGTTCTTGGACCCGGGTTCTGATCTGGAAGCCTATCTGGAGAGGCAAGAGGCGGGGGTTGGGGGACACAACATCCCGACGGTTATTTGTTGCCGAGGCATTGCTACTTTTTGCAAATACATTCCCAAGCTGCGCTTCTTCCTCTGTTGTGAAATGGACCATGGGACTCCCTGCCCCAAGCTGACATCATTATGAGAGGAGCAGATAAAAGCCTGCTGGGATTGGCCAGAAAATGGAGAGGGCTCCGAACAAAGCCGTCTGCCATTGACTGGGATCTTATCAGCCCTTTTGGCTCAGCTGAATTCAAAACCTTTCTCTAGATTCTCTCCAATGGGAGGGGCCCTTCAGCCTGCTTCAGAACTGGCTCAGTGTAGCAGAAAGGAGTTATCATTATAGCTCAGGAAGTCACTGGTTCAAATCCTGGCTTCACCATGAACTCAATAGGGCAGGGGTGTACAAACTCGTTAGTTATGAGGAATGGATCTGACATGGGCTGGGCTGTGTGTGTCATGAAAGGTAATGCCAGGTAACAGACACAGACAAACACAATCAAAGATTTCTTTAAAACTTAAGATAAAATATGTTTCAAAGGTTATCACGCTTGCACTATTTGGTTTATTTAACAGTTACTGGTATGATAACGGACATCTCTTCTTCTGAATGACTGCATCAAAATCTGGAGACAGTGCCTCTGCTGTAGCAGTCCTGAGTATGCTGTTCAGATGTGTGTCTGTAAATTGCAAACCTACTTTTGATTTACTCGAGGGCCTGATAGGACCCCTCCGGGGGCCTGATATGGCCCCCGGGCCACATGTTTGACCCTCCTGCAATAGGGGGCCCTTAGCATTAGGGATTAGACGGATTAATGGAGGATAAGTCTATCGGTGGCTACTAGTCACAGTGACTGAAGAGAACCTCTGCATTCAGTGGCACTGAGTCTCTGAATCCCAGAGCCAGGAGGTAACCTCAGGAGAAGGCCTCAGCCTCTGCTCTGTTGCTGGCCCTCCAGAGGAACTGGTTGGCCACTGGGTGAGACAGGAGACTGGAGTAGGTGGACAACCCCCCTCTCGCACACACCCCTTAAAAAGAGAGAGAGAAAATATCAGAGTGCAGAACTGCTGCAGTGCATACTTCTTATTTTAAGAGTCAGCCCCTTGCATAAGACACAAGAAGAAGACCGCAGATTTATACCCTGCCCTTCTCTCTGAATCAGAGACTCAGAGCAGCTTACAATCTCTTTTATCTCCTTCCCCCACAACAGACACCATGTGAAGTGGGTGGGGCTGAGAGAGCTCTCCTAGAAGCTGCCCTTTCAAGGACAACTCCTATGAGAGCTATGGCTAACTCAAGGCCATTGCAGCAGCTGCAAGTGGAGGAGTGGGGAATCAAACCCGGTTCTCCCAGATAAGAGAGCTATGGCTGACCCAAGGCCATTCCAGCAGCTGCAAGTGGAGGAGTGGGGAATCAAACCCGGTTCTCCCAGATAAGAGTCCGCGCATTTAACCACTATACCAAACTGGCTCTCAAGTGAATGTTGGTTAACTCCAAAGAAGTCCAAGGGCTACAGACCTCCTCTGGTTCTGCGGTGGCAGCTGCCATTCGGCCCTGGAATGCTAAATGCCCGTAGTCTATAGTCATTTGCGAAGCCAGTCCTCCGAGCTCCTCTGGGTTGGTAACCGACTTGGTCATCTGGAGAGAAAGGGAAAGGAAGCGAAGGTGATGAAGGCATTCAGAGACTCAGCCCCTGGGGTGGATTTTGGAGGTAAAGCTTCAGCTGTCCTCAGTTCCAGCTGGGAAACACACAAAGAAAACCCAGCCAAGTCCGCTGGAAGCGCTCTGCTGGAGGAGAGTGTTCTCCAAGACTAGTGCTGTATGGGGCGTTTCGTGATGTTATGATAAGTGGGATATGTCTCTTTGACAAAGGAACCTTCAGAAACAGTCTCACAGGCGGCTTTACTGTCAGTGGCTACTGGCTGCCCACTTCCAGCATAAAGCTGAACTAAATGATGAAGCTTTTATCTTGGCTATTTTGAAAAAGAGGAAAATGTTCACGAGACAACCAAAATCAACTGCACGCGAAATTCTGTAAGCCCTGGCACTTTCATTCACCCGCGGATGCGGGCGAGTAGCCTACAAGCGCTTGAAGTCTGGAATTGACAAGATTGAATGGGAAATTTCATTGGAACTTGATTCTCCGCACTTTGTATCTTTGAACTTGAGGACTTTTGTATATTTTGTAATAAGGTGTATTTGTGAACTGCTTTTGAAGAATTATTTGTAAAAAAAAAAATTCTTTGATATTGCTCGTTATTTTCCCACATTTTTTGTATTTTTGTATAAACTCCAGGCGGTGGCTGGTGATTTCCTAAAATTACAACTTATCTCCAAGCTACAGGGATCATCTCCCCCTGGAGAAAATGGCAGCTTTGGAAAGTGGACTCTGTGACATCATACCCTACTGGGGTCTCTCCTGTACCCAAACCCCAGGGATGCCAGCCTCCAGGCAGGGTCTGGAGCTCTCCTGGAATTGCAGCTCATCTCCTGACTACAGAGATCAGTTCCCCTGGAGAAAATGGATACTTTGGAGTGTGGGCTCCACTGGGGTCTTTCTTTCCCCCACATTCTACCTCCAGATCTCCAGGAATTTTCCAACCTGAAATTGGCAACCCTATGCCCCCAGCCCCCACTGGTGGATGGGGAGACATGGAATCCTACCCCCCCCCCCCCCAAATCTCCAGGAAAGCTCTAGCCTGCATTTGGCAGTCCTACACAGCAGCCAATCAGATGCCCCCAGAAGGCCCAAAAGCAGGGCACAAGGCCAAAGTCTTTCTCTGCTGCTGCCTCCAGTGACTTGTATTCAGAGATACACTGCCTTCGAACATGGACGTTCCATTTAAATATCTTGGCTAATCCTCATTGGTGGACCTCTCCCCCTGTAATTTATGTAACCTTAAAAACTTTTAACCTTAACAAGAAAGATGCTTATGAATTTCCTGGGATCCTAGTTGACTACTGCAGCAAACTCAAAACGGTTGAGATGTTTTGGTCTGACCCAGCCAGCAAGAATAGAAAAACAAGACCTGAAGCTCCTCTCCGGAGTTCCTCTTACCATTTCTTGGGCTGTGACGGCAATCGCTTTGGAGTACTTGACCACGGTGGTCTGATAATCGACAAAGGACCCCTTGGGCTCTGGCGGCGTGCCCTCATCCAACTGGGAGAGAGAAGGAAAGAGGAGACATGGCTCAGTGGCAGAGTCTCTGCTTGGCATGCAGAAGGTCCCAGGTTCAATCCCTGGCATCTCCAGTTAAAGAAGACCAGGAAGGTGATGGGAAAGTCATCTCTGCCTGAGACTCTGGAGAACTGCTGCCATCTACAGTGATGGAGATAGGCTGTGGCTCAGTGGCAGAGCCTCTGCTTGGCATGCAGAAGGTCCCAGGTTCAATCCCTGGCATTTCCAGTTAAAAGGACCAGACAGAAGGTGATGGGAAAGGCCTCAGTCTGAGACTCTGGAGAGCGGCAGCCTGCCTGGGTAGACAATACTGATCCTGATGGACCAAGAGGCTGACTCAGAATGAGGGGAATACATTTAGGGAGGGGCCGCGGTTCAGTGGAAGAGCCTCTGCTTAGCATGCAGAAAGTCCCAAGTTCAATCCCTGGCAACTCCAGTTTCCACAGAACAAGATTGGGCAATTCCCTCAAGCCCTGGAGGGGAACTTGCATGCAGATAGTAAATCCGAAGCATTTCCCTGTTGTGAACCAGAGCTCCTTGGGCCAAAAGAAAGCTATGACAGAGTATAAGGGCTGCCACCAATGCTTTTGCACAGAACATAGGAACATAAGAGAAGCCATGTTGGATCAGGCCAATGGTCCATCCAGTCCAACACTCTGTGTCACACAGTGGCCAAAAGAACCAAGTGCCATCAGGAGGTCCACCAATGGGGCCAGGACACCAGAAGCCCTCCCACTGTTGTCCCTCCCAAGAACCAAGAATACAGAGAATCACTGGCCCAGACATAAGAAAAGCCATGTTGGATCAAGCCAATGGCCCATCCAGTCCAACACCCTGTGTCACACAGTGGCCAAAACCCCCAGGTGCCATTGGGAGGTCAATCAGTGGGGCCAGGACACTAGAAGCCCTCCCACTCTGCCCCCCAAGCACCATGAATACAGAGCATCACTTGCCCCAGACAGATAGTTCCAACAGTACACTGTGGCTAATAGCCACAGAGGCGTGGCTTTCCTACGTTTCCATCACAGCCTTGTGCAACCAAGAAAAGGAAACTAGGAGGAAGAGGTGGGGTTTATGCAAACAGCCACAGGACAGGTTCTCAGCTCTTGGCATGATGGGACAAAAAGGCCTTCTGGGTCTTTGTAACAGAGCATTCTTGCAAGGCAGACAAAGAGAGGATTCCCAGTGAGTGAGACGGACCTTGCTCATGGCCTCAGCTATGGAATCCACCATGTTGCCCACCATGCCCACTTCGCTGGCAGCCTCGTTCAAGGTGACCATGATGTCATCCACGGCTTCCTTCATCAGCTGAGCAGCTTCCGTGATGGCGTCATGAGTGTGCGAGGCCTGAAGGGAGTTGACAGGGAAACAAACACAAGAGAGTGGGGCTATGACTTAACGGTTAGAGCGCCCGCCTGACGTGCAGAAGGCCCCAGGTTCAATCCCAGCACTGCTAGCTAAAAGAGACTACAGAGTTTCAGGGTGTGACCTTCTTCTGCCTAGACCACGGGGTCCTCAACCTTGAGCCTACAAGCACCTCTGATATTCTGACACAACGTGGTAGGCACATTCGCAAAATGGCTGCTGCAGAAGGCGCAGCCAGCAACAAAATGGCTGCTACAAAAGGCTGCTACAATCACAAAACATCAGAGAAGGGGGTTGTATATAACTCTTAGTAACCCTTCAATATCACGAGCAGATGTTCCATTTAACAGCATGCCTTTCAATCTGGACAGCCAATCAGAAGCCCTGCTGGGCAAAAGCCCCTCCCCGGCCCCCATTTCTAAAGGCACTTGGTAGGATCCATACGCTATAGGATCCCTAGCCTAAATGGACTAATCACTAAATTCCATACAAGGCAGCTTTGTTATCTATTTATCCGGTGATTTGTATCCTGCCTCTCCAGAAAACGTTCGAGGCAATTAACAAGAGACAGAACAATAAAAATACAGATTTAAAATGCATCAATAATTAAAGCTGGTCCAATAAAAACTAAATGTATAAGCAACGAGACCATCCAAATGCATTAGTTAAAAACATCAGTCAATAAAAGCAACAGTAAAAATGATTAAAGGCATAAAAGGAAGCCATAAAAACAACGTATGTTCCACATGCTTTTCAACCCAGTTGCTTCTGGTCGTTTGGAAGAAAAGCAAACTGGCTTTTTTTGCAGGAAGGCAGCTGTAGATGCGGAAGAAGACAGACACAGAACGCAAAAGGGGGCAGGTGCAGAAGCAGAGCGGAAATAAAATGACAGGCAGCTATTGGGCACTAGACACCCTAAAGCAAGGAGATGGAGCAAATCCTAGAATCGTAGAGTTGGAAGGGACCTCCAGGGTCATCTAGTCCAACCCCCCTGCCCAATGCAGGAAACTCACAAATACCTCCCCCTAAATTCACAGGATCCTCATTGCTGTCAGATGGCCATCTGGCCTCTGTTGAAAAACCTCCAAGGAAGGAGAGCCCACCACCTCCCAAGGAGGAAGCCTGTTCCACTCAGGAACCACTCTAAACTCACAAACACCTCCCCCTAAATTCACAGGATGCTCATTGCTGTCAGGTGGCTGTGACGGAACCGGCCCGATTCTGCCTTCAGACCCGGTCCCGTCAGCTCCCTATGGAGTCGCCAACTCCTGGAGGGAGCTATTTCTCCTCCTGCCCCTTGGGCTCGCTGCCACCACCTGCTCAGTCTAGGGGTTCAGATTGAGAGGAACAGGACTCCCAATCCCCCTCTCCAGCTATGAGGCTAGGCCTCAAGGTCCTCTGCCACCCTGCACTTGGGTTTCACAGAGACCTCAGCACTTCTTTGGGGCACCCCTGGAGGATTGGCACCGTATCCAACTGCATGCCTTCCCCCTTGCCCGGGGCCCCCATTATAAAACAGCGTGGTCTAAGGCGGTTGGGGATCTATGTGGTACAGAGATTGACTACCAGCATTTAAACAGTAAAGATATATTTATTTAAAAGAGAAAAAGAAAAGAAAAAAAGAACAAAACAAAAGCAGTTGCATTTAAAAAGTTAGCACAGCACAGCACAGCAAACAGTATGATAAACAAAATGTGGTTTTAAACGCGTTCTCCTGTCCCTGATCTAAACACACCCTGCCTTTTGGGATGACTTACTTGGTCTTACTGCCTGGAGGCCTCATTTTCCTGACTAGGCCGCATGCCCAGGCAGGAGCCCCACACTGGCAACCTCTTCCTTCGAGCTGCAGCTGAGAACTGAAAACTCTCCCTGCTTAACTCACATGCAAAGAACAAAAGCACTTCCTGCCTCTCTAGGAGACTTTCCCCCTAGAGTTGTTGGTTTGGCTCTGGAAGGGAGGGGGGGAGTGAGGGGCAGGCTAGGCCGAAGCCTGCTTGGCAGTTTAGCGATCCCTCCCAATGAAGCACCAACATGGATTAAAATGGCGTTTCTCCACAGTGGCCATCTAGCCTCTGTTTAAAAACCTCCAAGGAAGGAGAGCCCACCACCTCCCAAGGAGGAAGCCTGTTCCACTGAGGAACTGCTCTAACGGTCAGGAAGTTCTTCCTAATCATAGAATCCTAGAGTTGGAAGGGACCTCCAGGGTCATCCAGTCCAACCCTCTGCACAATGCAGGGAACTCACAAATGACTCCCCCTAAATTCACAGGATCTTCATTGCTGTCAGATGGCCATCCAGCCTCTGTTTAAAAGCCTCCAAGGAAGGAGAGCCCACCACCTCTCAAGGAGGAAGCCCGTTCCACTGAGGAACCACACCCTGTTTTATTCTATTACAACAAAACTAGAGAATCTTGTGGCACTGAACAACTAACTGAGATTTCTTATGAGCCTGCTCTGAGAAGGGAAGTCTGGGAATCAAAGGATATGGAGGGGGGGGCGGGGCTCTAGTCCACAAAAGCATGGTCTATTGCAGGCATGGCCGAACTGTGGCTCCGGAACCACATGCGGCTCTTTCATACATATTATGTGGCCCTCAAAGCCCCCACTGCCCCATCAGCCAGTTTGGAGAAGGCAGCAGTCTCCTTAAATCACTTCCCCAAGCCAAGCCAGCTGGTGCATGGAAAATGCATTTAAAGTTAAAGTTCTTTTCTTTTTTCAAATTAAAAGTTTTATTGAGTTTCAATTATAAGGGAAGGGGAAAGAGAAGATTTTTACAAGAATTGAAGAAGTTACTTTCTTTCCACCTATCCCTCTCCCATCTATTTGCCCCTTCCTTCCTTCCTTCCTTCCTTCCTTCCTTCCTTCCTTCCTTCCTTCCTTCCTTCCTTCCTTCCTTCCTTCCTTCCTTCCTTCCTTCCTTCCTTCCTTCCTTCCTTCCTTCCTTCCCTCCCTCCCTCCCTCCCTCCTTCCAGTTTGGGGTAGTGGTTAAGTGTGTGGACTCTTGCCTGGGAGAACCGGGTTTGATTCCCCACTTCTCCACTTGCAGCTGCTGGAATAGCTTTGGGTTAGCCATAGCTATCTCAGGAGTTGTCCTTGAAAGGGCAGCTGCTGTGAGAGCCCTCTCAGCCCCACCCACCTCACAGGGTGTCTGTTGTTGGGGGAGAAGATATAGGAGATTGCAAGTCACTCTGAGTCTCTGATTCAGAGAAAAGGGCAGGGCATGAATCTGCAGTCTTCTTTTTCTCCATCCTTCCTTCCTTCCTTCCTTCCTTCCTTCCTTCCTTCCTTCCTTCCTTCCTTCCTTCCTTCCTTCCTTCCTTCCTTCCTTCCTTCCTTCCTTCCTCCCTCCCTCCCTCCCTCGTCTTGCAGCTTTCAAGAATCTGATGTTCATGTGTTGCGGCTCTCAAACATCTGACATTTATTCCATGCGGCTCTTACATTAAGCAAGTTTGGTCACCCCTGTTCTATCAGAGAATTCTTTTAACATATGAACATATGAAGCTGCCTTATACTGAATCAGACCCTCGGTCCATCAAAGTCAGTATTGTCTTCTCAGACTGGCAGAAACCTTTCAAGTGACAGGAGATTCCTGTTGGGATGTTCTCTTTCTTTGCTTCACAGGTGTTATTTAAAAAGAAATCCCCTCACGCAACCATTCCCTGACTATGGATTTCATTTCTCTTAGAGGCAACTTAACATTCGCTTCAAGAAAATCAGCCCTAATCAGACAGCGATGATTACTACGGGCTGAAGAGCCGTTAAAGAATATCTCCCGAGTCTCTCCTCTGTCAGCATGCCGCTTAATTGCTCTCAAGGATCGTATTTTTAGGCCCGTGATACCAAAAACCATCTGCCATTCTCTGAAATGCTCCTTCTGGCAAATTGAAAATATTGGAAGGGGGAGACTGGAACACATCATAAAATTTATCTGAATGTTTTAAAAACGAAAAAATTCTTCAAGTAGGGTCGCAAGCTATGAGGTGCCGGCCTATGACTGCTTACTTTGAAGTAAGCCGCACTGCATTCAACAGGGTTCCTCTCAGGTAACTATAAGAATGTAAGACGAGAGCCCTGCTGAATGAGACCGGAATTCCAACAGAGATAGCCACCTACCTTGGGATTCCCGCCTCCTTCCTTGGCCGCGTAGAGCATCTGGAGTGCGGATTCTGCCAGCGTCTTGGTCTGGTCCAATAAGGTCATCTGCTGCTGGTGATTCATCAGTTTGGAGACCACTCCGACAGCAGCCAGAACCAGCGGTTCAAAATAGCTTGCCAGCTGCATTACCTGAGAGACAGTTGCCGCAGGGAAACGGGAAGGGTCTTAGGCACAAAGGTTGGTCTTTAACGCTATGGGTGGTGAAAAGCAGCCAGCGGCCGTACAAAAGAGCGGAGAGTCCAGGAGCACCTTAAAGGCTAAAATTTGCGGCAGGAGAGGAGCTTTTGCTCACTTCTTCAGATACAACTAGAATGTGAGTCCACCCGTCCTTATATCGTGGAGAGTGGAGAGATTTCAGACGCAGAATGAAAAGAGCTGGCGAATGACGATAGCGGGTGAGACTGGGACCGGTTTCCCACTAACCTTACGTCGCCCTCACGCTCCTCTTCTCCGTGGGGCTTCTGTCGGATTTCACACTCTCTGCCCAAGGGCTGCAACTAGCTCCGCCTCTTTCACGCAGCAAACAGAAACTGGTTTTTGGAGGATCTTGTTTGCTGCGCAAAAGAGGCGGAGCTAGTTGCAGATAGTGTGAAATCCGACGGGAGGAGGAGAAGAGCGTGACAGCGGCATAAGGCTAGTGGGAAATTGGTCCGGGTGACGTGTGATAATCGGAGGCAAATCGTTTGGCATCTGAAACCAGCCCACTCTCTGAGATACAAGGACAGCCAGACCCACATTCTAGCTGTACCTGAAGAAGCGAGCAGTGACTCCCAAAATTTTGCTAGTTGAACTGCTGAACTCTGCCTTCAGGAGCTGCTGAACTCTGCCTTCAGGAGCTGCTGAACTCTGCCTTCAGGAGCTGCTGAACTCTGCCTTCAGGAGCTGCTGAACTCTGCCTTCAGGAGCTGCTGAACTCTGCCTTCAGGAGCTGCTGAACTCTGCCTTTTTTTCTACTGCTAAAGACAGACTAATGCGGTGACCCATCTTGATCGATCTTCATAGCCAGCAGTAGAGCACATGAAAAATTACAGTCTAAATGCGGCGGGGGGACGGGGGACAGTTCATTTCCCAGAACGATCCCAGAGTTTCAGGAACTCTCAAACCTGAATTAGCAGTTCCAGACTGTGAATGGAGGGACCTAACTTTTATTTGCATGTATTCGTTCCTTAATGACCCTCCATCACGGTATTTTGGCCGCACCTCTTTGTTTCGGGGGGGACTTGCGTAGGAGGAATTCACACTGGATTGTGTCCTGTGCCTCAGCTCTGTCCATCTCCTCTTCTGCTGCCCAAAATCTGCTCCGGTGCTTAAGGATTTGTATTCTCACTATATTTCCTTTTTTTAAATCCTCATATATAACTAGGTAGGTGTCTCCTTCCTTCTGAGAGCCAGTTTGGTGTAGTGGTTAAATGTGCGGACTCTTATCTGGGAAAATTGGGTTTAATTCCCCACTCCTCCACTTGCAGCTGCTGGAATGACCTTGGGTCAGCCAGAGCTCTGGCAGAGGTTGTCCTTGAAAGGGCAGCTGCTGTGAGAGCCCTCTCAGCCCCACCCACCTCACAGGGTGTTTATTGTGGGGGGAGGAAGGGAAAGGAGGTTGTGAGCCACTCTGTGATTCAGAGTTTAGGGTGGGGTATAAATCCAATATCTACTATCTTCTTCTACAAACCTCGGCTTCCTTTGATTGTCATGCCTCAGAGCATCGCATGGCAAAGGCAGTTTCTGGCTCAACACACTTTTTACGCTCTCTTACCTTGTGCCCGAGCTGAGCGGCTTCTCCTCGGGCCGCTGTGGCGATGGGGTCTATGAGATGCCCGATTTCTTGGACGACAGATGTCAGTTGCTCCTGCAAGGCCTGGGGAGCAGCAACACGAAAGCGGCACCAGTCGTTAAATCCACCTCTGACACAGGCGGCCGCATCACACTAAGTAGGGGGATCCCCAACTCTTTTGACCTTGCAGTAGGGTTGCCAAGTCCCTCTGCCGCTGCGGCAAGGGACTTTGTGTGTACAGCGCGATGACATCACCTGGAAGTGACATCGTAGCGCTGGGGATGTCGCGTGGGGACGCTCTAGGATCCGCGCTAAAAACTCTTATGGTCACACCAGAAACAGTCTAGGAATTGCGGTAAAACTCTATGGTACCATAGAGTTTTAGCACGAGTCCTAGACCATCCCCGCTTGATGTCCTTGGGGCCTCCTGGGCAGAGGGTCCACTACGCCCGGCAAGAGCCTGGTAGCCCTACCTTTGGAATTCTGACACAGGGTGGTGTCATAAGATGGCTGCCACTGCAAGCAGAGCCAATCACAAAATGGCTGCTGCAGGAAGTGGAGAGCCAAGCGCAACATGGCTGTGTAGGAAGTGGAGAGCCAAGCACAACACAGCTTCTGCAGGAAGTGGAGAGCTAAGAACAACATGACTGCCAGAGGAAGTGGACAGCCAAGAACAAACTGGGTGCTGCAGGAGGCAGTGCCAACCACAAAATGTCAGGGAGGGAGGTTATGCGGAACTTTTCAACATTTCAGGCAGGAGCCACTAAGGTTGACAGGAAGATAATCTTGAAAGCTGCCGACAACCTTCTAAGCTCAGCCATTCACCCACTAATGATGAGATCCTAGGCCGAGTTATTCCTGTCTATACCCATGGATTTCACAGGATGGCCCTGCAGGTCACTTTAACGACCTTTGGGCTCTATTAACTTCACCCTTGCATTCACAACACAGGAATCATAACACAGGCCAGCCTTCTAGGGCTGCTGGAAGAAAATGGACTGTATCACACAGAGCGCGATTTTAGTGGTTGCCCACGAGGGTTTTGGTCTCTAAATCCTCGCTCGTTTCATTTGCTGCCATTTGATCGTTTTATGGCTATTTTAATGTTTTGGGTGGATGGTTATTGTGTTTATAGAAATTGTCATAAGTGCCTCAGATACGGAACACAGAAAAGCAAGGCTTAAATATTTAATATAAAGAGATCCACAGCCGGCAAGAATTGCAGCAAACGCAAACAGCGGAGGCTTAAAAAACAAACCCTACCAACGTGGGCTTAGGTCCAACTGCCGTTTTATGTTTGTGAAGGACTAGAGTAGAGGTTGATTTATAATTCAAATAAAGTTCTGGCTTCCTGCCTTGAAAGAAGGAGAGGACATTAATCTTGGCTGCTTCAGGCGCCAGTGATAAACGGCTCATGCAAACAGAGGGATCGTCTTCGCCTTCCCTCCTGACTTCACACCAGGGTTGCCAATCCCTAGGTGGGGGCAGGGGATCGAGGCCCTCCCCCCCCCACTTCAGGGTCATCAGAATAGGGGGCGGGAGGGGAGAGAAATGTCTGCTGGGAACTCATGATTCCCTAAGGAGGCTCATTCCCATAGAAAATAATGGAGAATTGATCTGCGGGTATCTGGGGCTCTGGGGGCCCTGTTTTTTGAGGTAGAGGCACCAGATTTTCAGTATTGTATCCAGTGGCTCTCCCCAATATACTCCCTAAGTTTCAAAAAGATTGGACCAGGGGGTCCAATTCTATGAGCCCCCAAAGAAGGTGCCCCTATCCTTCATTATTTCCTATGGAAGGAAGGCATTTAAAAGGTGTGCGGTCCCTTGAAATGGGGTGGCCAGAACTCCCTTTGGAGTTCAGTTATGTTTGTCACACCCTTGCTCCTGGCTCCACCCCAATGTCTCCTGGCTCCACCCCCAAAGTCTCCTGGCTCCACCCCCAAAGTCCCCAAATATTTCATGAATTGGATTTGGTAACCCTACTTCACAGGCATCCTTCCCTCCTTTTTTCTCCCCATCGTAACTCCTCCTTTCACCAGGACAGAATATCTGTGGGCACCTCGTGAAGGGGCGGGGGGGAGTTAAACCTACAACTCGCATCCTGGAGAAGGGGAGTATTTGGATCTCGCTAGCAAAGCCCCCCTCATTCCCCACCAATTAGCAAGGGCAGCAATGCATCTTGGGAATATCTTCATGTTCCGTTGCTGCAGGAACCTGCACAACATTTAACATCACTTGCTCTGTGCATCTCCCCTCGCCAAAACGCACACATCTGGATGGGGGAGAGGCTTTTGTTTCCCTCCCGCTTATAATGCCATTTTCCGTACCTCAACAGAAATGTCGTCCCTAGTGGCCAGGTTTTGACTGACCGAGGCGAGAGAGGCCTGTTCAATATCCCGGATACATCTGTTGATCCATCGATGGAGTAGTCACACTCCCGCTGGCCAGGGGCTTTGTCTCTGCAGGGGAAAGGCAGTGCCGGTTACTTTAAAGGAAAGGAGGGGAAAAACCATAAAGGGCAGAAAAACAGCATTACTTAATCTCTTCCGAGTGAAACCCCAAAGGAGAACTACAGTCTTGGAGTTTTCAAACCCTTTTGTCAAGACCCCTCTTCTGTGCAGATTCTGGTCCCATCTAAACACAAGAAATTTCCCACCCAGGGCCCAATACAGATGTGTAATTGACACCAGCATTTGCAAGATTTGTAGAAGAGCAAACGAAATGGCAGCGAGTTCCCTGGATATTTTCGTCCCATCAGCAGGTGTGGGCAAGAGAGAAAATGAGTTCAGGGGAGGAGCACAAGGGGAACAAGCACAACTCGGCACCAGTTGCAGTGGAGCTCCCCTCTCTCATGGCTTCTCTTCAGAAAGAACAAAATTGTGGATCTCTGTCATAAGCACACCACTTGCCTATCGCTCCTTTCAGGCTGTTATAGGCAATACATCCCCTCCTAACACTGGCAATATTACACCAGGGCTTTTTTCGAAGTACACCCAGGGCTTCTGCCTATTAGGCCACACACCTCTGAAGTAGCCAATCCTGCAAGAGCTTATAGGGCTCTTTTTACAGGGCCTGCTGTAAGCTCCACGAGGATTGGCTATATCAAGGGTACATGGCCTAATATGGAGTTCCTGCCACAAAAGAAGCCCTGATTACACCAGTCATTTGACGAAGGGATGGGGCAGAAGCATGGGAATACAGGAAAGTGGAAGGTCTCCAACCTTTTTGAGCCTGTGGGCACCATTGACATTCTGACACAGCGTGGTGGTAGGTGCAACCACAAAATGGCTGCCGCAGGAAGTGGAACCAACCTCAAAATGGCTGGTGCAGGAGGCGGAGCCAACCACACAGAGGAGGCCCAAGTGCCGAGGAGAAGAGGGGTGATTTTAAAAGGGGAGTGGGAAAGGGGAGCAAGAGAATAAAACCAACACTCCCGGCAACTGCAGGTGAAACAATGTCATTTTAATCCGCACAGTCAGTCAGGTCTCCAATGCCCACTCAGAAGTCCAGCTGGTCAAGAACTCTGCCCCTTTTCTAAAAACACTTGGCTGGTGTAAGAAAAAGTGCCAAGAGACACCCTGGTGCCCATGAGCACCTTTTTGGGGAACCCTGCAGTAAAAGTGATCAGAGAGGTAGGCAGGATGTCAGAACACACACGTTACAAGCTAAAACAGGGGTGGCCAAAGTTGCTTAATGTAAGAGCCACATAGAATAAACGTCAGATGTTTGAGAGAGGAAGGAAGGAAGGAAGGAAGGAAGGAAGGAAGGAAGGAAGGAAGGAAGGAAGGAAGGAAGGAAGGAAGGAGGGAGGGAGGGAGGGAGGGAGGGAGGGAGGGAGGAAGGAAGGAAGGAAGGAAGGAAGGAAGGAAGGAAGGGAGGGAGGGAGGGAGGGAGGGAGGGAGGAAGGAAGGAAGGAAGGAAGGAAGGAGGGAAGGAGGGAGGGAGGAAGGAAGGAAGGAGGGAGGGAGGGAGGGAGGGAGGGAGGGAGGGAGGGAGGGAGGAAGGAAGGAAGGAAGGAAGGAAGGAAGGAAGGAAGGAAGGAAGGAAGGAAGGAAGGAAGGAAGGAAGGAAGGAAGGAAGGAAGGAAAATAAATGAGGGAAGGGGAGGGAGAAGCTAGAAAGAAAGCAACTTTTGCATTCTCCAAGCTGCTGGCTGGCACGGAGAAGTGATTTAAAGAGATAAATGCTTTTTTCAAACCAGTGGAGTGGGGGCTTTGAGAGCCACCCCCAATATGAGTGAAAGAGCCACATGTGGCTTCCAAGCTGCAGTTTGGCCACCCCTGAGCTAAAACGAGAAAGACCAATGTACCGAATGGAAGTGATGAGGCTCTTAATGGACTCTGAGACGGTGTGGGAGTGTCCAGCCAGAACGGACCAGGTGGGCGGGTCCTTGGGATTGATGGCCAATGAGCGGGCTGTTTTGATTAGCGATGACGAGCTCTCCAGCATGGTCTTGGCAGAGGTGAGGATGGGCTCCTGAGCCCGGGAACCCTGCAGAACAACAAAAAGTGGAGACAGAAATCTTTTACTAAGCAAAATAAATATAAGCAGACCTCATTTTGGGCAGGAACCCACAGGAACAGAGCTCCAGAACCTCTAAATTTTATTGTGCTCCTTCCTTCCTTCCTTCCTTCCCCCCCCCCAAACACTTGCTTTTGGGCTCCATTATTCAAACCCCCCCCCGTGAGAATTTTGCTGAACTCTGAGATTTGACAAACTTTCTAATATTTTTCCCCACTAAAAAATGGGGAAATCACCAAAACATATAAAGCAGACAGATGGAAATCTTCCTCATGCCACTGTGGCCACGTAGAAGAAAGAGATTTAAAAACTATGAAGGGAGTCAGGTTTTATTCTGACCATTCTAATTCAAGAAACATTTTAAGGGAGATGTTGACCAGATACAATTTAGCCCACCTTCCTGTGATGTCAGGGGTATGCAGAACGGAACAGGTCCTTGTACTCCCACCGGAAAAGGTTCCCTGCCATCCCAGAGCCGCCTGAACCAAGTGGTTCTCCTACCTCCACGCTAATCTGGGCCGGAATGCTGACAAATTCAGGGTTGGAGGCAAAGGCCGTCAGGTTTTCCACGGCTTCGATCAGCGGGGCGGTCGCAATGCGACACTTTGTCCGGTTGTCTTCGGAGAAGTCACCGTCCAAGGCCTATCGAGGAAGCACAGATGTGGGATCAGACATGCTGTGAGCCGGCTCAAGTTGCTTAGACGCCTAAGGGCAAAGGTAAAATGGTTTCCTGTGCCCATCGATGATGCCTGCTGGCCCCAGAACCATGCGAGGTTTCTTCTGAGACCCTTTTTCTCTGCCACAGGCTCAGGGGCAAAAGCCACCTCCCAGCAAGAATGCCCTCTCTGCCTGGCGAAGGGCTCACAGGAAGCGAAATGAGAATCTCACCCACGGGTGTAGTGATAGTTTATTCCGGTCTTTAGACCTGCATGCAATTTAATCAGGCGTAAAATACAATAGTAAAAATCGAAGAACTTTTAAGGTGCAGTTCCTGTAACTTGCACAAAATTTAGCAACTCGACATGTCATCTTAGAATGAAACAACGGTGGCCAGGGGGTATGGCCTAATATGCAAATGAGTTCCTGCTGGGCTTTTTCTACAAAAAATGCCCTGAGAATGATTTATCAGATAAAAACCAGTGAAGCCTTGCTTTGTTTGTGTTTACATGGCCAGCAATTGTATCAAGTAACGGGGTGATAATTCCATGACAAACCTTGTAGACTGGACAGCTAAAGAACGTGTGCTCTACAGACTCAACCTCCCCTAGGGGAAAAGAGCACACACACACACACACACTGCAGAAGAGGCCCTCCTACCTTGATGGTTTTCACCAGGTTGGCCGTACTGTTTGCCACCTCCTTGGCCGACTGCACAAAGTGCCTCTTTGCGACGGGGTTGGCCGTCTTCGAAGAGGCAATTCGGCAAGCGTTGCAGAGCGCGGAAGTGTGCTTTGCCACTATGGTCGCAGCAGATAAAACCTGAAAAATGATGGGGCAACCACATGCGATAATGAGAAGGTCGAAGGAGACGGCAGGAAGTTTCCCACCCCGTGCTACCTCCAGAATGCTAATGGGCAGGGGAAAAAAGAGGGGTGTTAACAGATCTCTTATCAAGTCAAGTCAAGTTTAATACGGTCAGAAACCCATCCCCAAAAAAGAAAAAAACATAAGTAACAAGTGGCATTAGAAAAGCCAAGATATACAATTCAGCTTGGGCACAGTATAAAATATTATACATACACATTTCAGTTTCCATTTCTAGTTACAAAACAAAATAAATTAAAATATTTCATAGACATTTAAGTATTTTTTTATCAGTTAGTTGTTTGTGGAGTCTTATAGCTTGTATCGCAAATGTTGCCACCTTCATAGTCATTTCATGGTTCCTATCGGCTAAAATCTTCTCTAAATGAAAGCTAGCATCTCTCCCTGGGAATTGGTCACAAATAAAAACAATACAAGCTGAATGAATGTTCCAATAAAGTTTACATTCAAAGACAATGTGCTCGCTCGTCTCTGTCCTCTCGTCTCTGCAAATACATAACCATTCCTCATACAGATCTCTCATCAGAATGGATCCAGACAATTTCTTTCATGAATCTCTCCTCCATGAGGTTGTCTAAAAAGGTAAAGGTAGTCCCTGCAAGCACCAGTCATTTTCGACTCAGGGGTGACGTTGCTTTCACAACGTTTTCACGGCAGACTTTTTTATGGGGTGGTTTGCCATTGCCTTCCCCAGTCATCTGCGCTTTCCCCCCAGCAAGCTGGGGACTCATTTTACCGACCTCGGAAGGATGGAAGGTTGAGTCAACCTCGAGCCGGCTACCTGAACCAGCTTCCACTGGGATCGAACTCAGGTCGTGAGCAGAGGGCTCCGACTGCAGTACTGCAGCTTTACCACTCTGCGCCACGGGGCTCTTCTGAGTTTGTCTAACCCCCTTTTAATTGATGAGCTGCGTGCATCCCAGAATCCCTTGCAACGTTGCAGAGGGATAGTGGGGCATAAACCCACAAACTTGGCAATCAGTGGTTTCTTCCACATCATCCTTTGCAGAATTGCTCTAGATGAAATTCCCAAACAGCGTAGTGCATCCTTGAGGGGCGGAAGAAAATCTCTGGGAGTCTCTTACCTGGGATGGGCTGCTTGATGGGTCTACTAAGTTCTGACATGCCATTTGGATTGCCTGGTTGGCCCTGGCAAACTGGATCGGATCCACGAGTCCCTGCTGGCCGGCTTGGCTGTTTGGATCGGAGATGCCCACCAAATAAGCTGCCTAGATTCAGATTAAAGGAACAGGAACTCCTTAGAGGGGGTTTCTCACACCTTGAGCCTTTCAAATCCACATAGTTTGGGGTCCACCAATGGAGTGGAGCCATTCCCAGCTTCAACAGGCTTTCCAGTGTTTTAAAGTTTGAAATGACAGGTGTGGGGAATGCAGAAAGCGGCATCGTTGGTGAAACGGGCCCAGCCCCGTTTGCCAAGGAATCCACGGTGACGCTGGATGAGATTTTCACAGCCCGTGGGCTGCAGATCATAAGCTGCAGGTGTAGCTTAAGGTGCTGGCGATCCAACACCACTGTGGCCTTTTACAAAGGCCTAACGAACAGTCTAGCAGAAAGGCCACCGAGAAACGCCTGCCCAATGCTGCATATATCGCTATCTTCATGGTTTGTAGAAGTTAAAACACATGAATGCAAACCCCATGCTCTGTGGTCCACCAGAGGTAGTGGAAAGTGACATCAAGTGGCAGCCAATGTATTGTCCCCTTTTGAAGGCGAGAAACATTCAGAGGTGGGTTTTCCATTGCCTGCCTCTGCGTAGCAACCCTGGACTTCCTTGGTGGTCTCCCGTACAAATATTGACCAGGGCTGACCCCGCTTAACTTCTGAGATCTGATAAAATCAGGAGCAGGAGAGTACAAACTCCCACCATTCTTAGCTAGACTGGGCCATCTGGGTCAGGACAAAAGGCAAACGGAAGAAGAGGAGTTGGCTTTATACCCTGCCCTTCACTACCAAAGGAGTCTCAGAGCGGCTTACAATCCCCGTCCCTTCCTCTCTCTACAACAGGTTCCTTGTGAGGCAGATGGGACTGAGAGAGGTCTGAGAGATCTGCTCTGGAAAGAACAGCTCTGAGAGAACATGTGACTGACTCAAAGTCACCCAGCTGGCTGCATGTAGAGGAGGAGGGGAGAATCAAACTTGGTTCTCCAGATTAGAGTCTGCCACTCTTAACCACGACACACCATAGGTGGCTCTCTCACACCACAGCGTTTGCCTGCCTCTGCGCTTGACCCTGGACTTCCTTGGTGGTCTCCCATTCAAACGCTGATGCTGCATAGCTTTCGAGACACTGCTAGCTTCTGAGGCCATTCAGGGCAAGGCACCAATTCATAAGAACATAAGAGAAGCCATGTTGGATCAGGCCAATGGCCTATCCAGTCCAACACTCTGGGTCACACAGTGGCTAAAAAAACCAGGTGCCATCAGGAAGTCCACCAGTGGGGCCAGGACACTAGAAGCCCTCCCACTGTGACCCCCCCCCCCCAAGCACCAAGAATACAGAGCATCACTTGCCCCAGACAGAAGAACATAAGAGAAGCCATGTTGGATCAGGCCAATGGCCCATCCAGTCCAACACTCTGTGTCACACAGTGGCTAAAAAAACCAGGTGCCATCAGGAGGTCCACCAGTGGGGCCAGGACACTAGCAGCCCTCCCACTGTGCCCCCCACCCAAGCACCAAGAATACAGAGCATCACTTGCCCCAGACAGAAGAACATAAGAGAAGCCATGTTGGATCAGGCCAATGGCCTATCCAGCCCAACACTCTGGGTCACACAGTGGCTAAAAAAACCAGGTGCCATCAGGAAGTCCACCAGTGGGGCCAGGACACTAGAAGCCCTCCCACTGTGACCCCCCCCCCAAGCACCAAGAATACAGAGCATCACTTGCCCCAGACAGAAGAACATAAGAGAAGCCATGTTGGATCAGGCCAATGGCCCATCCAGTCCAACACTCTGTGTCACACAGTGGCTAAAAAAACCAGGTGCCATCAGGAGGTCCACCAGTGGGGCCAGGACACTAGCAGCCCTCCCACTGTGCCCCCCACCCAAGCACCAAGAATACAGAGCATCACTTGCCCCAGACAGAAGAACATAAGAGAAGCCATGTTGGATCAGGCCAATGGCCCATCCAGTCCAACACTCTGTGTCACACAGTGGCTAAAAAAACCAGGTGCCACCAGGAGGTCCACCAGTGGGGCCAGGACACTAGAAGCCCTCCCACTGTGACCCCACCCCAAGCACCAAGAATACACAGCATCACTTGCCCCAGACAGAGAGCTCCATCAATACGCTGTGGCTAATAGCCACTGATGGACCTCTGCTCCGTATGTTTATCCAATCCCCTCTTGAAGCCGTATTCAGACAATTAATCGACCCCCAATCGGAGACTTGCCTGAGCTGCCGCTTCAGTCAGACCGCAAAGGGCTTTGGAAGCTACCCCGACACACTCGCCGAAGACGGGCAGGTCTCCTGTCTTGGCATTCTGCGAAATCCCCGCCATCGCCTCGCCAAGCACCTGTAGGGAAAAGCAAGGCAGAAAAAAAAAAAACTTTCAGCGCACTGGGATGGGAAGCAGTTCTGCATCTCTCTGAGGCCCCAGGAAGTTGGGGAGGGGCCTTGGCTCAGTGGCAGAGCATCTGCTTGGCATGCAGAAAGTCCCAGGTTCGATCCCCGGCATCTCCAGCTAAAATGACCAGGCAACAGGTGATAGGAAAGACCTCAGGTCGAGACTCAGGTTCCGTGGAAGGCACAAGAACGGAGAAAACGAACAGGTTACCTTTGAGTTCTCCATCACTCCTTCAATGCAATCGAAGTAAGAGAGGTCGCTCACGGGCTCGTTGGGGTTTTCCAGCATCCCTTTGACTGTCTGAAAGCAACCAGGGCAGAGTTAGGGAAGGAAGCCTAAGGCCGTATTTGGTCTTTTATATCAGGTTCCATCTCGTACCAGAATTTTGCTTTCCAGAGGAAGGGGGGGAAGCTTTGTTCTCCACATTTAATTGCCCTGGAATTCCAACCCTTTAACTGGACTCTAATCTGGGAGAACAGGGTTTGATTCCCCACTCCTCCACTTGCACCTGCTGGAATGGCCTTGAGTCAGCCATAGCTCTGGCAGAGGTTGTCCTTGAAAGGGCAGCTGCTGGGAGAGCCCTCTCCAGCCCCACCCACCTCACAGGGTGTCTGTTGTGGGGGGGAGAAGATAAAGGAGATTGTGAGCCGCTCTGAGTCTCTGATTCAGAGAGAAGGGCGGGGTATCAATCTGCAATTCTTCTTCTCTGACCTGTTGTGATATAAGCCTGAAATCTGGCTACTGTTCACAGACAAATTCAATAAATGTCTGGAAATCCAGAGATACCCCAAGAAGACATTGATCCTTCATTAAATGGGACATCAAGATTTCACCGGAATGTTTCAGCACTAACGCTGATTTTATTCCGTGCATTTCTTGTTTATTTTATGGGAACTGTGCCACTCATTTTATTCCGCTGGTCCTCTATTTTGGGGGTGATGGAGGTTGTCCTATCTTAAAGAAGCATAGAGATGGAAGGCTCAGAGGTACAGTCTTTGTAAGCAGTCTTGTGAATTTTTAGTAAAAGGTACGGGATAGAAAACTTTAAATGTAATCAAGATAGACCCAGGTGGGCGGCCATGTTGATGTGAAGCAGTAAAACGAAATTTGAGTCAGTGGCACCTTTAAGAAGATGAAGATGAAGAAGATATTGGATTTATATCCCGCCCTCCACTCCGAAGAGTCTCAGAGCGGCTCACAATCTCCTTTGCCTTCCTCCCCCACAACAGTCACCCTGTGAGGTGGGTGGGGCTGCAGAGGGCTCTCCCAGCAGCTGCCCTTTCAAGGACAACCTCTGCCAGAGCTATGGCTGACCCAAGGCCATTCCAGCAGGTGCAAGTGGAGGAGTGGGGAATCCAACCCGGTTCTCCCAGATAAGAGAGCTATGGCTGACCCAAGGCCATTCCAGCAGCTGCAAGTGGAGGAGTGGGGAATCAAACCCGGTTCTCCCAGATAACAGTCCACACACTTAACCACTACACCAAACTGGCTCTCTTTAAGACCAACAAAACTTTATTCAAGATACGTAGTGTGCTTGCACACAAAAGCTCACACCTCGAATAAACTTTTGTTGGTCTTAAAGGAACCACTGGATTCAAAATATGTTCTTCTGTGATTAATTAAAACGCATCAAGGGGCGATAATACCCTTTTCATTTTATCTCTCTCCAAGATTAACATCTGTATTTTTAAACCACAGCTTACATGTAAATAAAAAGATTTTTAACTTTTTCTTTAACTGAATGCAACAGCTGTTTAAAGATATCTAGGAACTTGCGTCTAAAAACCGAAATAAGATTTAAAAAGGACCTCAAGGCAAAGATATGCCTCTTACGAAATTCAACTGAGATTGTCAGAACTGCATGACGGTAATCAATGTCATATTCACACAAGTGTGCAGGTGTCCCAATGAACTAATCAAAAACTGTAGCCAATTTCAACAGACGAAGAGTCCACATTGAACCCATGAAGCTGCCTTTTGCTAAATCAGACCCTCAGTCCAGCTAGGTCTGCATTGTCTACTCAGCCTGGCAGCCGCTCTCCAGAGCCTGTTACAAAACAGCAGACTTTCACCTGCGTTTCAAATAAGGGGCGAACGATTCCAGGTAAACAATAGCCGGGCCTTTGTTTTGGGTATACGACGCTGAACAGACCACAAACAGAGGAAACCAATGAGGGGCGGAAACACGAAGATGGTCGGAATCAATCAGCACTCAACCACCAATGATCCTTCCCCCTAAGCATCGCAACACGTCCTCGCCAGCCACGCCCCATAGACCAAAAAATGATCCGAGTACCTCCAGTTCCCGGAGAGCGTTGTCACACTCCTTCTGGCCGGGAGCTTGCGCCCCATAGACCAAAAAATGATCCGAGTACCTCCAGTTCCCGGAGAGCGTTGTCACACTCCTTCTGGCCGGGAGCTTGCTGGGTACACAGGGTGATCAGCTGGTTTATACTCTCCGTCACAGCCCTGGAAGGAAAGACACAAAGATGTTGCGTGCAGACAGATACATCCTTAAGCTTTGCTTTTCCTGTGCTTGGCCAACAACTCTGCATTCTGCTGGTGCAAAGAATCCCTCTTTGAGGCAAGAAATGCTGGAGGGACACAAGGGCATCAGTGGAATATAAAAGAAGCCATGTTGGATCAAGAAGAAGATGATTTTGGATTTATATTCCACCCTCTACTCTGAAGAATCTCAGAGCGGCTCACAATCTCCTTTCCCTTCCTCCCCCACAACATACACCCTGTGAGGTAGATGAAGATATTGGATTTATATCCCGCCCTCCACTCCGAAGAGTCTCAGAGCGGCTCACAATCTCCTTTCCCTTCCTCCCCCACAACAGACATCCTGTGAGGTGGGTGGGGCTGGAGAGGGCTCTCACAGCAGCTGCCCTTTCAAGGACGGACTCTCAAAGTGGCCTACAATCTCTTTTCCCTTCCTCCCCCACAACAGACACCCTGTGAGGTAGGTGGGGCTGAGAGGGCTCTCGCAGCAGCTGCCCTTTCAAGGACAGATTCTCAAAGTGGCCTACAATCTCCTTTACCTTCCTCCTCCACAACAGACACCCTGTGAGGTGGGTGGGCCTGAGAGAGCTCTCACAGCAGCTGCCCTTTCAAGGACAGCCTCTGCCAGAGCTATGGCTGACCCAAGGCCATTCCAGCAGGCGCAAGTGGAGGAGTGGGGAATCAAACCCGGTTCTCCCAGATAAGAGAGCTCTGGCTGACCCAAGGCCATTCCAGCAGCTGCAAGTGGAGGAGTGGGGAATCAAACCCGGTTCTCCCAGATAAGAGAGCTCTGGCTGACCCAAGGCCATTCCAGCAGCTGCAAGTGGAGGAGTGGGGAATCAAACCCGGTTCTCCCAGATAAGAGAGCTCTGGCTGACCCAAGGCCATTCCAGCAGCTGCAAGTGGAGGAGGGGGGAATCAAACCCGGTTCTCCCAGATAAGAGAGCTCTGGCTGACCCAAGGCCATTCCAGCAGCTGCAAGCGGAGGAGTGGGGAATCAAACCCGGTTCTCCCAGATAAGAGAGCTCTGGCTGACCCAAGGCCATGCTAGTAGCTGCAAGTGGAGGAGTGGGGAATCAAACCTGGTTCTCCCAGATAAGAGTCCCCACACTTAACCACGACACCAAACAGGCTCTCCAATCAAGCCAATGGCCCATCCATTCCAACACTCTGTGTCACACAGTCACAAACCCCTCCATCCAAAAACAAACAGGAAGTCCACCAGTGGGGCCAGGACTCTAGAAACCCTCCTACTGTTGCCCCCTCTCCCAAGCATCAAGAATACAGAGCAAGAAAGTCCAGAGATGCTATGCAGAGGCAAGCGATTGCAAACCACCTCTGTTCATCCCTTAGCTGCAGCTTGATCGCACTCTCCACCACCAGAACCTTTCCAGTGAATACCCTTGCTCTCTGCAAGGAGCAACCGGCGAGAGCGTACAAGCTTTTTTACAGGGAAGCCGGTACTGATTTTCATGGAACTTCCAAAGGGGTTTCAGAGACATCGCAGGCTCAACAAAATGCCCTTTTGCAGAACAAACCCCTTTGGACACCTCCTCCCCGTTCTTTCACGCCCCCTTCAGCCCTTACCTTGCAGCGGCAGCCAGCAAATTCTTAGCGTTGGGCGCTCCCGGGTCCACCGACAGAGATTTGGCAGCGAGAAGCAGCTTGCTAGAAGCCATGGAGATATTCTTCAAGTTCCCGATCACTTGAATCTGGTCCTCTTTAGTCTGGAAACCCATAAAGGAGAGACAGGGCATGAAGTGAGCATAGCAGACAGGAAGTTGGCTAGCACGCCAGGCTGAGAGCTTTGAGCGGCACCCCCAGGCTCAGGGGGGCTTCCACGAGAGACCGTTCCTGACTTCAGGCTTCTCTTCATGCCAGTGAAAAGGATGCTGTCGTCAAGCGGTCTTAACAATAGAGGCCTTGATAGAGAAAGCAGGGCCGAGCGGGGGGTGGCTTTCAGTCACTTGTTGGACAAGCCTTCTATTTGTCAAGCGGCTTGCCTGTTTCTGCCTGGTACGGCCAGCCCACAACGGTTTCGTTAGCAGGAGTGCTGGGGGCTGGCTCTGCACCAAAAGCTGCATCCTGGGTTCCGAGGGCAGGAGTTAATTGGTGTGGCTTTGCCACCAAGGACTTCAATTAGCATGTCTTGTTCATTGAGACAATGAGCTGCAGCGGGTGGGCACGCAAGGCTTGCCGAGGAGGGGCAGATCAGTCTTTCGAGAGGCAGTTTGGTGCGGTGGTTAAGTGAGCGGACTCTTATCAGGGAGAACTGGGTTTGATTCCCCACTTCTCCACTTGCAGCTGCTGGAATGGCCATGGGTTAGCCAGAGCCCTGGCAGAGGTTGTCCTTGAAAGGGTAGTTGAAAGAGCCAGTTTGGTGTAGTGGTTAAGTGTGTGGATTCTTATCAGGGAGAACCGGGTTTGATTCCTCACTCCTCCACTTGCAGCTGCTGGAATGGCCCTGGGTCAGCCATCGCTCTTGCAGAGCTGTCAATGAAAGAGCAGCTTCTGGGAGAGCTCTCTCAGCCCCACCCACCTCACAGGGTGTCTGTTCTGGTGGGGGGAAGGTTAAAGGAGATTGTGAGCCTCTCTGAGATTCAGAGTGGAAGGCAGGATATAAATCCAATAACTTCTTTTTGCCGGCCACTGCCTGTGAATTCTGCTGAGCTAGTTTGGTGTAGTGGTTAAGTGCGCAGACTCTTATCTGGGAGAACCGGGTTCGGTTCCCCACTCCTCCGCTTGCAGCTGCTGGAATGGCCTTGGGGCAGCCATAGCTCTGGCACAGCTGTCCATACAAGAGCAGTTTCTGTCAGAGCTCTCTCAGGCCCACCTACCTCACAGGGTGTCTGTTGTGGTGGGGGGGAAGGTAAAGGAGACTGTGACAGCTCTGAGACTCCGAGATCCAGAGTAACGGGTGGGGTATAAATCTAATATCATCATCATCTTTTCTGACTCAGCTGCCTTGACTGACAGCAGAACAGTGAGCACAGCAGACAGGAAGTTGGCTAGCACACCGGGCTGAAAACTCTGAGCGGCACCCCCAGGCTTAGGGGGGCTTCCACAAGACAGTGTTCCTGACTTCAGGAACTTGTTTCTGACAAGTTCTCTGGGGAGGCCGGCACCCATTTCCTGGCTTCTGGACATCTTGGCCTCCATATCAAACCAGAGGGGTGGTGAACCTCACCTGAGCTTGCCCGGCCATTTCGATCCCAGCATCCAGGAACTCGTCAAAATCCTCGCTGAACTTCCCGGAGGCGGCTGCCAACTCTCCGCTCTGGCCCCGTGTCGCGTGGACCACCTCTCCCGCTGACTGGTTTAAATCAGCCGCTGCCTGGTTCAACTCGCTCTGAGCCTCTTGGAATGATTTGGAGCTGGCAGGCAGCTAGGAGGAAACGGGAGACCTGGGTTAGCGGCAGACCACCCAAAATCAGGACGGGGGCTTTCGGATGGGGCAACAGCAGACCTGGTCTTCGGAAGGCGGCGGACCAGAGGAGGAAAAATGTTCCTGAATGTGACAGACACCTGAAGTTAAAAACGCTTCACAAACTGAACATTCCACCTGCGATGTTTTTGCTCTTTTCTGAGACTCCTTTTACGTAACCCCTGTAATGGCACTTCTCTATAGTCCTCTAAAATGATGTTTATTTTGCTGACCTCAGAGTCCCTGACTTATTTTCGCTACCACCAAAGGTTCTTGCCTCAGGATTCTTAGTTAGACCCAAAAAACAGGATGACTTAGTTATGTTTGGTCTCATGAGAGAACAGTCAACGTGAAGGGTGGGCTCATGAGGTAAAAGGGGACCCTTCACCCTAAAGAAAACAGTTCAAACAGCCGTTATTTAGAAATAAAACAGCACAATTGTTTCTGTGTGGCGTATACGCAAAAGAGTTCCCGATAGGTTCATAAGCATACTGGCTTCAGATAGGTATATAGTCAGGGGTCATTTGGTAAAAAAAAGAGGTGCCAAAACTCGTTACCACAACTTATTTGCGTAACTCATTTGCATATGCCACACCCCTGACATCACCGGAAGGTGTATTAAATTATATCAGCTCAGCATCCACCTTAAAAGGCTTCTTGAATTAGAGCCGTCATAATAAAACCTTACTCCCATCATACTTTTGAAATGACTTTCTCCTATGTAGCCACCGTGGCACGGCGAACAGTTCCATCTGTCTGCTTTATATGTTTTGGTTATTTCCCCTTTTTTTGTGGGGGGAGATATTAGAAAGTTTGTCAAATCTTAGAGTTCAGCAAAATTCTCAAAGAGAGGTTTGAACAGTGGAGCCAAGAAGATTTTTTTTTTGCGGGGAGGGGGGGGGGTAAGAAAGAAAGAGCACAATAAAATGTAGAGCTTCTAGAGCTCCAGCCCAAAAAGAGGCCTGGATATAGTTTTCCTTTCTCTGATATTCATCATACCGACTTATGTCCTAACTTACCACTTAGGCTAATAACTTCCACATGTGCTCATTTCCTAACTCGCCATTTAGTCTAATAATGTCCCCAAAAGCTTCATTTCCTAATTTGCCGGTTTGCTATTAACTTTACACAGCCCCGTGGTGCAGAGTGGTAAAGCTGCAGTACTGCAGTCGGAGCCCTCTGCTCACGACCTGAGTTCGATCCTGAGAGAAGCTGGGTTCAGGTAGCCGGCTCCAGGTTGACTCAGCCTTCCATCCTTCCGAGGTCGGTCAAATGAGTCCCCAGTTTGCTGTGGGGAAAGTGTAGAGGACTGGGGAAGGCAATGGCAAACCACCCCATAAAAAGTCTGATGTGAAAACGTTGTGAAAGCAACGTCACCCCAGAGTCGAAAACGACTTGCGCTTGCACAGGGGACTACCTTGACCTTTATTAACTTTACACAGAACACAGATTTCTCTCACGCTCCACAGCACCTCAACTCACTCATCTCTCTTCTTCCCTCTCTTCCACAACTCTCACAACCTCCACCTCATAGGGTTCGGCTACCGTCACATTGTGACACGCCTCAACCCACCCAGCCGGCCTCCCTCTTTCTCACCCGACTGGCCTGCCTTTTTAAACCACCACAACATACACCTCAGAATCCCCACATGAAACCATGGAATGTTTCTTTGAAGAGCATCTCACCGACTCCACCAGCAGCTTCTTGCTCGATTCGCCGATGCTCTTCAAGGCCACGTCCACGTCCTTCTGGCCGGGCAGGCAATTCACGCAGTTGTTCAGGGAGTGGGAGACGGCCTTGGCCACCTTCCAGGAAAGACAAAGGGAAAGACAAAGGGAGGCAGGACTCAGGTAGGCAGCCTTCCGGAATATGGACTTTAGAGCAGGGGTAGCCAAACTGCGGCTTGAGAGCCACATTTGGCTCTTTTGCGTATATTGTGTGGCTCTTGAAGTCCCCGCTGCCCTATTGGCTGGCTTGGAGAAGGCATTTAAAGTTAAAGTTGCTTTCTTTCCACCTCTCCCCCCATCTATTTGCCTTCCTTCCTTCTTGTTTTGTCCTGGCCCCACTGATGGGCCTACTGATGGCACCTGGTTTTTGGTCACTGTGTGACACAGAGTGTTGGACTGGATGGGCCCTTGGCCTGATCCAACATGGCTTCTCTTATGTTCTTCTGCCTTGCGGCTCCCAAACTTTTGTTTATTCGACGTGGCTCTTATGTTAAGCAAGTTTGGCCACCCCTGCTTTAATGATGATGGTGGATTTATATCCCACCCTCCACTTTGAATCTCAGAGTGGCTCACAATCTCCTTTACCTTCTTCCCCGACAACATACACCCTGTGAAGTAGGTGGGGCTGAGAGAGCTCTCCCAGAAGCTGCCCTATCAAAGACAGCTCTGCGAGAGCTATAGCTGACCCAAGGCCAGGGATCACTTTGTAGAAAAATAGGTGGTGGAGCTCATTAGCATAACTCATTAGCATATGCTGCTCCACCCACCAGCCAAAAGCAACCCAACACAAGAAAGGAGAACCTCGGGCGACGGAGGCCTGCTTGAGCTGGCTAGAGATCCAGCCAGCCCAAGCAGCCCTCGCTCGCCTGGGGCTCTCCTAGGCTGCCTCTCCCCGCAGTCAAAAGGCCAGCAAGCCAACCGCCATCCAAAATCACATAAAAAGTGGAGAAAGGGTGGGGCGGGCTTCTCCAGGGGTTAATGAGGGCTGCTGGGGATGTAGCAAAGTCCCTGGTGGCTGGCTGGCTGCCCCCTCTCCTAATCCAGGGATTGTTATGCAGCTGCACCTACTAGGTGGGGAGGAGGAGGGGGAAACCCTCAGAAAGGTTCAGGAGCTGTGCTCCTGTGAGCTCTTGCTGAATTCAAGGCCTGCCCAAGGCCGTTCCCAGCGGAATCCAACCTGGTTCTCCCAGATAAGAGTCCGCGCACTTCACCACTGCACCAGACTGGCCCTCTAGAGCATCAGCAGCTCCAGGAATTCCTCACCATGTACCAAGCCCTCTGTCGCCCTTGCTATTCACCTGTGCCAGCCTCTGTTGGCTCTCCGCATCTCCCGGGGCCACCAGCGCCTGCTTGGCTTCTTGGATGAGCATCGCCGAACCTTCCATGACGTCCCTGGCCGAATCCAACATGGCGTGAGCCGCTGCGGGGTCGCTGGTGGATGCAGCCACGCCCCGGGCCGCTTGGGCCAGAGTCTTCAAAGCCTGAGCCGTCTCTCGGGCGGCGACCCCTGCAGGGGGAAGGCAACCAGCCCTCGGTTAAACAGAGCACCTCGGCTGCCTTTCCAAGATGATGCAAAGGAAATTAAGAGGCAGTGCAAGCAAACTAGGGCCTCTCACATGAGAATGCAGAAATGACAAATCAGAGCTTTGCAGGAGCTGAATTCTAGGTATTTTCATTCCACCCTGCCTCCAAGCTCTGGCTGACAAACACGAGCCCCTACCCCTTATTGAGTCTTCACAACAGCCCTGTAAGGTAGGGGAGAATGAGAGGGATTGACCCAAAGCCACCCCAAAACTTCTTAGCTGAGGATGAGGAAGAGGAGGAGAAGAAATTGTATTTATACCCCACCCTTAGCTAGCCAAAGGAGTCTCACGGCAGCTTACAATCTCCTTTCTTTTCCTCTCTCCACAGGTGGGGCTGAGAGAGCTCTGACAAAAACTCCTCTTGAGCAGAACAGCCTTGAGAGAACTTGCGGCTGACCCAAGGTCACATCAGCAGGCGCGTGTAGAGGAGTGGGGAATCAAACCTGGCTCTCCCGGATAAGAGTCCCCGCACTTAACACAACACTGAGGCAGGTTTTCAAGCCAGGACTTCCGGGCCCCAATCTGTGACACTCCAGCCCAGGCATCCCAACGAACTGCCCATGAGCACCACAATGCCCGCAGACACATTTTCCTGCATGTTAACGTGTTGCAGGGGGAAGGCAACCAGCCAGCCCTTGGTTAACAGAGCGCCCTGGCTGCCTTTTCCCAAGATGATGCAAAGGAAATTTCCCCCTTAAGAGTCAGCCCAGGCTAGCCCACGCTCCTCAGATCTCGGAAGCTAAGTAGGATCAGACTTGGTTAGTTCTTGGATGGGAACCACTGAGAGAGTCAAGGATTGCTACGCAGAAGCAGGTGATGGCCAGAGCTTTTTCTTTTTTTTGTAGCAGGAATTCCTCTGCATATTAGGCCACGCACCCCTGATGTAGCCAATCCTCAAGCATATAGTAGGCCCTGTAAAAAGAGCCCTGTAAGCTCTTGCAGGATTGGCTACGTCAGGGGGTGTGGCCTAATCAAGGATGGAATTCTAGCAGGAACTCCTTTGCATATTAGGCCGTGCACCCCTGATGTAGCCAGTCCTCCTGGAGCTTCTAGTAGGCCCTGTAAGCTCTTGCAGGATTGGCTACATCAGCGGGTGTGGCCTAATCAGGGATGGAATTCTAGCAGAACTCCTTTGCATATTAGGCCGCGCACCCCTGATGTAGCCAGTCCTCCTCAAGCATATAGTAGGCCCTGTAGGAAGAGCCCTGGAAGCTCTTGGAGGATTGGCTACATCAGGGAGGTGTGGCCTAATAGGCCAAGGAGTTCCTGTTACAACAGAAGCCCTGGCTACTAGTCATGCTGTCTAAAGAGGACCTCCATATACAGAGGCAGAAAGACTCTGGATATCAGCGCTAGGACCTGTTTGCCAGCTCTCCAGTGTAGCTAGTCAGCCACTGGGTGAAAGAAGACCCTCAGCTAGATGGACCATCAGTCTGACCCAGCAGGGCTCTTCTTACATCCTTCCCATAACAACCTCATTAGGTATGTACGGCCATTTGCAGCAGGGATGCCTTTGCATAGTAGGTCACACCCCCTGATGTAGCCACTCCTCTCGGAGCTTACAGTAGGCCCTGCACGAAGAGCCCTGGAAGCTCTTGGAGGATCGGCTACACCAAGGGGGTGTGGCCTAATATGCAAAAGAGGCATCCACTTTCATTGCACTTTAGGCAGGGACTCCTTTGCATATTAGGAGTTCCCACTGCAAAAAACAAACAAACCAAAACCACCCTGGCGACAGCAAACCATCCTCAAAACATCTATTGCTTTGAAAACCCTCTTCAGGGATGTCAAACTCATTTGTTACGAGGACCGAATCTGACAAAAATGAGATCTTGTTGGGTCTGGCCATGTCCGGCCGGTCCACGTGTGTATCAATTTAAGATTAGGTAGCAGAGATATAAATTTTATAAAGGATGCAAACACAAAGATTTTTTTTTAACTTGAAACACGCTTAAAACATTAGCACTCGGTCTTAAAGAAGCTTTTTTGGTATCTCTCCCACGGGATCCAGGGCACTGGGCATAGGAAGCTCTGGCTCTTTCCTTCCTTCCCCAGGGGACCAAGAGGGGGAGGAGTCTCAGGCAATAGAAGAAAGAGAGGCTTGGCTCAGTAGCTCTGCTGTGTGATTGAGAGACCCTGGCAAAGCAAGTTCTACCTCGCTTTCTCCCCAAGGGAGGAGCCTCAGCCAATGGAGCAAATTGAGGCTTTACTCTGTAGCTCCTGTGTGACTGAGCAAGCCTGGCAAAGCAAGCTGTGATGCAGAAGGAAGCGAGAGAGAGGGAGAAGGAAGCCAGTTGCTCGGGGAGTTGATAGGAGCCCTCGGGGGGGGGGCTGATTTGTCCTCCAGGCCGCATGTTTGACACCCCCACCCTATAAGGTTGCTGCCACTCAATGGGGGAGGGATCTCATTGCAAACAGAAGCTAGAAGGGGAGGAGCTTAAGATTCACAAGAGGGTGCTGAACCCCTGCCTCCCAGCCCACCACTCTAACCATCGCACTGCTCTCGCCAAGGATCTGCAAATCATTTGTGCCAACACAAGGTTGGTGGTTGGAAAAGGAACCCCTCCAGCCCAAATTCATGTTAGTGACATCAGTAAGGCTGTCCAGCCATCTCATCTTTTGCCATCCCCTTCTTCTTTTGCCTTCTGTCTTTCCCAGCATCAGGGTCTTCTCCAGCGAGTGCTCCCTTCTCATTGGGTGGCCCAAGTATTGGAGCTTCAGCTTCAGCATCTGACCTTTGAGGGAACAGTCTGGGTTGATTTCCCTTAGGACGGACTGATTGGCTCTTCTTGCAGTCCAAGGGGCTCTCAAGAGTCTTCTCCATAGTGCTCCCTTCTCATTGGGTGGCCCAAGTATTTGAACTTCAGCTTCAGCATCTGACCTTCCAGGGTACAGTCTGGGTTGATTTCCCTTAGGACTGACTGGTTGAATCTTCTTGCAGTCCAAGGGACTCTCAAGAGTCTTCTCCAGTGAGCGCTCCCTTCTCCTTTGGTGGTCAAAGTATTTGAGTCTCAGCTTCAGCATCTGACCTTCCAGGGAACAGTCTGGGTTGATTTCCCTTAGGACGGACTGATTGGCTCTTCTTGCAGTCCAAGGGACTCTCAAGAGTCTTCTCCAGTGAGTGCCCCCTTTTCATTGGGTGGCCCAAGTATTTGAGCTTCAGCTTCAGCATCTGACCTTCCAGGGAACAGTCTGGGTTGATTTCCCTTAGGACTGACTGATCGGCTCTTCTTGCAGTCCAAGGGACTCTTAAGAGTCTTCTCCAGTGAGCGCTCCCTTCTCATTGGGTGGCCCAAGCATTGGAGCTTCAGCTTCAGCATCTGACCTTCCAAGGAACAGTCTGGGTTGATTTCCCTTAGGACTGACTGATTGGATCTTCTTGCAGTCCAAGGGACTCTCAAGATTCTTCTCCAGCATCTCCCAAATTGCTGGAGCTGCTTAATTGCGAACTTTGGAAATTGCTACCGATGCATCCAGGCAGGCCCCAGGTGCGTCGCCCACGGATTTCCACTGGCCAGCCAACATCGCTTGGCAGCAGACAGCCAGAGCCGCCCTAATCCAATTACCTCCGCTGCTCAGTGAAATCGGCCCATCTTCCAGCCCCCTCCCCAACGGACAGCGGCTCTAATGAGCTTTATCAGCTGGATCCAGACGTCTCCACCTACGCCGGCCGACTGAACAAGGCCTCTAATTGGCAAACGGTGCGCAAATCGCCAAGGGAACCCTCCAGAGCCGCTGCCAGCCGCCCCTCGAGGGAACTGCGGGTTTTCTTTTTTCCTCCTCCTCATGCCGAAACGCCAGTTTTCATCACATTTCATTTCTCGACAAAGGAATACAGACAGGATACCGTGGGGAGCGCATCACCAATTCCACACACCACCACCCCCCACTCCTCAAAGCCAAAGCTCAGCAAATCCTTCGTTCTCTCGTACAGAAGAGAGTTCAAAGTTGCTGAGTGCTTCCTGAACTCTGGGCAAACAGGAAGCATTAAAGGGCATTAGGCGCACTTCAAATCCTCCAGTGGTCCATAAAACGCTAAGTGCTGTTTGGGTTGGCAAACAGAAGAAAGAAAATGAGGGGGGGGGTGTCCTCTCTGTGATGCTGCTGGGCAAAGGACAACCCTGGCAATTCCCCCCCCCCCCAACCCCAACAGCAGCACAACTTAGAGAAGTGGACTCAGGGAAGGGAAGGGAGGATGTCCTTCCCTCTTTGTTTCCTCTCTTTGGTTCGTGCAAAGGCACTGTGATCGGCCATCTTCATCAGATAAATGACGTTGAGGAAGTGGAGCAGAAGGGGGCAGAGAGAATTCAGTATGGATGTGAGAGGGATAAGACCAGGGACTTTTTTTTTGTAGCAGGAGCTCCTTTGCATATTAGGCCGCACCCCCTGATGCAGCCAATCCTCCAAGAGTTTACAGGGCCTACTGGAAGCTCCAGGAGGATTGGCTACATTAGGAGTGTGGGGTGTGGTCTAACATGTGATTTGGGGGTGGACGGTGGCTCAGTGGTAGAGCATCTACTTGGGAAGCAGAAGGTCCCAGGTTCAATCCCCGGCATCTCCAACTAAAAAGGGTCCAGGCTAGTAGGCGTGAAAAACCTCCGCTTGAGACCTTGGAGAGCTGCTGCCAGTCTGAGCAGACAGGACTGACTTTGATGGACCCAGGGTCTGATTCAGTATAAGGTAGCTTCATAAGTTCATATGTCTAAGGGGAGGGACAGTGGCTCAGGGGTAGAGCATCTGCTTGGTAAGCAGGAAGTCCCAGGTTCAATCCCCGGCATTTCCACTAAAAAAGAGTCCAGGCAAATAGGCGTGAAAAACCTCTACTTGAGACCCTGGAGAGCCACTGCCAGTCTGAGTAGACAAGACTGACTTTGATGGACCCAGGGTCTGATTGAGTAGAAGGCAGCTTCATAGGTTCATATGTTCATGTTCAACATGCAAAGGAGTTCCTGCTACAAAAAAAAAAAAAAAGCCCTGAATAAGAGCCCCCATCCCCACAAAAAAAACCTAGGTTAGGAGAGCTCTGACAGAAGCTGCCCTTTCAAGGACTACTCCTGCCAGAGCTATGGCTGACCCAAGGCCATTCCAGCAGGTGCAAGTGGAGGAGTGGGGAATCAAATCCGGTTCTCCCAGACAAGAGTCCGCACACTTCACCACTACACCAAATGAGTTCAACACCTCTGATATAACCACTGCGCGTAGCCAATGAGCACAGCTCCTGCGACGTGCCAAGAGCCAAGCTTCCTCCCCCCCGTTTCATAGGAGGATTTTGAGGCCCTGAGCCCAGGATTCCAAACTGATGACCTGGCAGTGCAGGAGAACTGCACAAGAAAAAACCAGGAGTCTTTTTTAAACCCAGTTCATTTTTCTGCAGGGGGAAATAAATGGTTGGGGGGAGGCAATCCAGTGACCGGGATTTCGGGTTTACCGCTCGAGCTCCAGCTTGCCAAGCAGAGAAGCTGTCCTGGACAAGTTTGTTGCCCATGAAATGCCTTTCATCTGGCTGGCACAAAAAGAAGAAGAAGACGACTGCAGATTTATACCCCACCCTTCTCTCTGAATCAGAGACTCAGAGTGGCTCACAATCTCCTTTATCTCCCTCCCCTACAACAGACACCCTGTGAGGTGGGTGGGGCTGCGAGGGGTCTCCCAGCAGCTGCCCTTTCAAGGACAACCTCTGCCAGAGCTATGGCTGACCCAAGGCCATTCCAGCAGGTGCAAGTGGAGGAGTGGGGAATCAAACCCGGTTCTCCCAGATAAGAGCCCGCACACTTAACCACTACACCAAACTGGCTGGGGAAGGAGGATGAACCAGCCACACCGGTGACACGAGATGGTTAGAATGAATAAAAGGAAGTACTTCTTCACCCAAAGGGTGATTAACACATGGAATTCACTGCCACAGGAGGTGGCGGCGCCTACAGGCATAGACAGCTTCAAGAGGGGATTGGATAAACATTTGGAGCGTATTGTTGGAACTCTCTGTCTGGGGCAAGTGATGCTCTGTATTCTTGGTGCTTGGAGGTGGAGGGCAACAGTGGGAGAGCTTCTAGTGTCCTGGCCCCACTGATAGACCTCTTGATGGCGCCTGGTTTTTTGGCCCACTGTGTGACACAGAGTGTTGGACTGGAGGGGCCATTGGCCTGATCCAACATGGCTTCTCTTATGTTCTTATGTCTGGGGCAGTGATGCTCTGTATTCTTGGTGCTTGGGGGGGGGCACAGTGGGAGGACTTCTAGTGTCCTGGCCCCACTGGTGGACCTCCTGATGGCACTTGGGTTTTTTGGCCACTGTGTGACACAGAGTGTTGGACTGGATGGGCCACTGGCCTGACCCAACATGGCTTCTCTTATGTTCTTTGCCACAGATGGAGCAAAGGAGAGCAAGGGTAGGGCCACATCTGGTGTATCCCCCACAGCTAGCGCAGAGCACTGTTGTTGGCCCACCTTCCCATTCTATCGTACCTGTGTAGTGTTCGTTCCCTTGTGCCGCGCACGTCAGCAGCTGGGCCATGGAGGAGCCCACGGCCTTGGAGGTGCTTCCCAGGTCCTGCGCGCACTTCTCCAGCTGAGAGAGACAGAGAGAAAAACCTAAACTGAGGCCAAGCAGTGAGTCGCCCGGTGCTCAATCTCCCGCCGCTTGATGGCTGCTGAAACCTTGCCCTCTGATGGGACACAACCGCGTCCTCTGAGGTAGCAACACTCCAACGGTGAATGGGCAGCAGCCCTCTAAGTGGAGTTAGCGTGAGTTAGCTCACAGATTTTTAGCCTCTAGCTCACACATTTTGGTCTTAGCTCAGAGCACGCTCATTTATGCAGCAGTTCACAGCTTTAAGGCCAGGAGCTCACAACTTTAATACCGGTAGCTCACAAAGTAGAATTTTTGCTCACAAGACTCTGCAGCTTAGAGGGAACACCGCCCCTTTCACCATGTCCTCCATTCTGTTTTCTCCTATCCAAACAAACTGATATGCCCCTTCGTGCTTTGGATTACTTGTAAGATGCCCTAAGTGATATTTCTAACAGGATAAAGATAAAACCACCATTATCCTAATATAAATCCTGCCTTTTGCAACCTATAGAGAGCCGGACTATCCAAGGGGGCTTTTCCCGGCAGGTATTTAAGGTCGTACCACACAGAATGGGAGGCAGCTGAAAATGGTTTTATTTAGGGACTGCGTTTGATTAAAGCAGTTCTAAGCCGTGCTTTCAACGTTTGGTTTTGTGCATTCTGTTTTATGTCTTCCATCTATATTGCAAGCCACCTCGAGAAGAAAGGTGGCTAATTTTAAAGAAAGAAAGAAATCACAAACAAGGACTTCCCTCAGCCAGGAAATAGCTCTGAGCTAGCTGGACTGAAGCGCTCTGAGTTCAAGTCCAAGTCATCGGCGGCCAATCCGAAGACCACATTCGGCTTCCGATTCTGGGGTCCCTTCTAAGCTAGGGTTGCCAATCCCCAGGTGGGGGCATGGGATCCCCCGGATTGGAGGCCCTCCCCCCGCTTCAGGGTCATCAGAAGGCGGGGGGAGGGGAAGGAAATGTCTGCTGGGAACTCTATTATTCCCTATGGAGACTTATCCATGGGTATCTGGGGCTCTGGGGTGGGTCTGTCTTTTGAGACAGAGGCGCCAAATTTTCAGTATAGCATCCAGTGCCTCTCCCCAAAATACCCCCCAAGTTTCAAAAAGATTGGACCAGGGGGTCCAATTCTATGAGCCCCCAAAGAAGGTGCCCCTATCCTTCATTGTTTCCTATGGAACCAAGGCATTTAAAAAGGTGTGTGGTCCCTTTAAATGTGATGGCCAGAACTCCCTTTGGAGTTCAGTTGTGTTTGTCACACCCTTGCTCCTGGCTCCACCCCCAAAATCTCCTGTCTCCACCCCCAAAGTCCCCAGATATTTCTTGAATTGGACTTGGCAACCCTATTCTAAGCAGAGTTAGAAAAGTCCAACAACACCCTGTTCATTCCAACTCCCTGATCCCCCCCCCCTTTTACCGTTTCCCCTGGGAGTGGCTTCAACTCTCCATCAATAGCTGCCATCTTTGCATCTTGCAGTTCGTTTTTGAGCGTCTGGACCGTGTTCAGGGCAGAGTCTATTTCCATGGGGCCACACGCTTCATGCGCCTTTGTGGAAGACATGAACATAAAACAGGGGCGGGTGACCACGGCATCCATCTGTCCCGAAAGCACGCACCTCGCTTGTTGGTCAAAGGACTGCATGGGAAAGGAGGCATTGCGTGGGAACGAACCTTACCCAAAATGGGAGGCAGGAATTGCACATCGTCTCACACATAGATTTTTTAATGGAGCCCATTTACATTTCCAACCATCACGTCCCAAAGAATCGCGCTGTCATTTCTGTGGACCCCAACCCACCCGCCCAAAGCACTGTTTCAACTGTCCTAAAGAGGCCAAAACGAGAGGATTCAATTCCCGATAAACCCACGGTTGGCGAAAGGCAGCGTTCACCTTCTGGGTCAGCTCACCTTCTGGGAGGCCGTCCTCAACTCCGCCAGGCTGGTGGCCAGGTTCTTGGCACACTGGCTTAGCTGCATGGCAGCCGCCTGATCAGCCACCGTCGGCACCGCTGCTTTCGCTGAGGCCACCATTTTGCTTCCCGGCTGTTGGAAGAAACACAAGACAAGAAGAAAGGGACATGATTGCCACGCATGCCCATCTGCTGAGATTTTGCACTGCCAAGGGAGAGGCTGTGGCTCAGTGGGCAGAGCCTCTGCTCGGCATGCAGAAGGTTCCAGGTTCAGTCCCCGGCATCTCCCGTTAAAAGGATCAGGTGGTAGGTGATGGGAAAGACCTCAGCCTGAGACCTTGGAGAGCCACTGCTGGTCTACAATACTGCACTTGATGGGGAGAGAGTGTGGCTCAGTGGCAGAGCCTCTGCTTGGCGCACAGAAGGTCCCAGGTTCAATCCCCGGCATCTCCAGTGAAAAGGACCAGGCAGGAGGTGATGGGAAAGACCTCAGCCTGAGACCCTGGAGAGCCACTGCTGGTCTACAATACTGCACTTGATGGGAGAGAGAGTGTGGCTCAGTGGCAGAGCCTCTGCTTGGCATGCAGAAGGTCCCAGGTTCAATCCCTGACATCTCCAGTCAGAAGGACCAGGCAGGAGGTGATGGGAAAGACCTCTGCCTGAGACCTTGGAGAGCCATTGCTGGTCTACAATACTGCACTTGAAGGGAGAGAGAGTGTGGCTCAGTGGGCAGAGCCTCTGCTTGGCATGCAGAAGGTTCCAGGTTCAAACCCCGGCATCTCCAGTTGAAAGGACCAGAGAGGAGGTGATGGGAAAGACCTCAGCCTGAGACCTTGGAGAGCCATTGCTGGTCTACAATACTGCACTTGATGGGGGAGAGAGTGTGGCTCAGTGGCAGAGCCTCTGCTTGGCATGCAGAAGGTCCCAGATTCAATCCCTGACATCTCCAGTTAGAAGGGCCAGGCAGGAGGTGATGGGAAAGACCTCTGCCTGAGACCCTGGAGAGCCACTGCTGGTCTACAATACTGCTCTTGATGGGGGAGAGAGTGTGGCTCAGTGGCAGAGCCTCTGCTTGGCATGCAGAAGGTCCCAGGTTCAATCCCCAGCATCTCCAGTTAAAAGGACCAGGCAGGAGGTGATGGGAAAGACCTCTGCCTGAGACCTTGGAGAGCCATTGCTGGTCTACAATACTGCACTCGATGGGAGAGAGAGTGTGGCTCAGTGGCACAGCCTCTGCTTGGCATGCAGAAGGCCCCAGGTTCAGTCCCCGGCATCTCCAGTTAAAAGGATCAAATAGAAGGTGATGGGAAAGACCTTTCCCTGCCTGAGACCCTGGAGAGCGGCTGCCAGTCTGAGTTGACAATACTGATTTGATGGACCAGAGGTCTGATTCAGTAGAAGGCAGCTTCAAGCGGCCGTTTCAGAGAGCTGCAAGTTTCAAAGCTTAAGGCAATTTCATGTTTTCGTCACTTGCATGCAGACCATCCCTGGTTCAGTCCCCAGTATCTCCAGTTAAAAGGCCCAGGCAGTGGGTGATGGGAAAGACCTCAGCCTGAGACCCTGGAGAGCCACTGCTGGTCTACAATACTGCACTTGATGGGGAGAGCGGAGGAGTCTCTGCTTGGTTCCCAGATTTAATCCCCGGCATCTCCAGTTCGAAAAGACCAAGCAGGAGGTGATGGGAAAGAGATCTCTGCCTGAGACCCTGGAGAAAGGCTGCCTGTCTGAGTAGACAGCTCTGACTTTGATGGACTTTGGGGAGGGACGGTGGCTCAGTGGTAGAGCATCTGCTTGGGAAGCAGAAGGTCCCAGGTTCAATCCCTGGCATCTCCAAAAAAAGGGTCCAGGCAAATAGGTGTGAAAAACCTCAGCTTGAGACCCTGGAGAGCCGCTGCCAGTCTGAGAAGACAATACTGACTTTGATGGACCAAGGGTCTGATTCAGTATAAGGCAGCTTCATATTGGGGAGGGACAGTGGCTCAGTGGTGGAGCATCTGCTTGGGAAGCAGAAGGTCCCAGGTTCAATCCCTGGTATCTCCAAAAAAGGGTCCAGGCAAATAGGTGTGAAAAACCTCAGCTTGAGACCCTGGAGAGCCGCTGCCAGTCTGAGAAGACAATACTGACTTTGATGGACCAAAGGTCTGATTCAGTATAAGGCAGCTTCATATGTTCATATGACCCAATTCAGTAGCTTCATGTGTTCATCTGCATGGCACGCAGAAAGTCCCAGGTTCAGTCTCCGGCATCTTCAGTTCAAAATCGATCTGGCAGTAGAGACTCAGGAGAGCAGCTGCCAGTCTGAGCAGACAATACTGATTTGATGGACCCAAGGCCTGATTTAGTAGCTTCCCGTGTTCATCTGCTTGGCACACAGAAGGTCCCAGGTTCAATCCCCGGCGTCTCCAGTTCGAAATGGACCTGGCAGTAGAGACTCAGGAGAGCAGCTGCCAGTCTGAGTAGACGAAGACTGACTTTGACGGGCCAGGGTTCTGAGTCAGCAAAAGGCAGCTCCATGCGTCCAAGTGAGCTCCCCACCCACACAGCTGTCTCTACAATTTTTGCTCGAAATCCCCCAGCCTCCCTTCCGCAGCCAAACCCCTCCCCTGTCAACTTTCCCAACACTGATGAGGAAAGAAGTTGGGGGGGGGGGGAGATGTTATTTCATTTTCTTCCAGATGCCCATTCCAAGCTAACGAGGCTGAAAGGGCCAGACAGCTAGTCCCCCCACCCCTCCGCCTCTCCAGAATTCCTCGCCTTCGCCGTACCTGGAGGAAAATCTGGCTGGAGTTTATCAAGGCGAGTTGGGCGCTGAGGTCTTCGGCCTGGGCTTGACTCCCCCGAACACCCTGGACCAGTTGGGGGATGTGATCGGCGACATTCTGCAGGAAAGGAAGAGGCGGAAAAGAGGCCGCCGTTGAGAAGGACGCTCGAGACCAAACACAGAGAACCAGAGGTTGCCTGCTTGGCGGATTGTAAGGGGTTACAGAAAACTATTTGAAAAGCAAACATCCCGTACAGTTCACCAGCGGGTTGTGTGTGTGTGTTTTAAAATTAATTACATGAAGAAAATAAAAATACAGAATTACAATATAGAACCGCCTGCTGCTCTTCCAAACAGCTGCTTGTGTGCTGCTGACTTTTCTCATTCCCCCCAAAGTTCCAAGATTTCTAAGCGCAAAGTGGGCAGTTGCGCCTGCAGCAGCTGAAAGGAGCAAGTATCCAGTGGCACCCTGAAGCCTAACAAAAATTGTGGCAGGGGAGGGGTTTTCATGGAATTTGAATAAGTGAATTTCATGGAATTTTGAAGCTCCTACCCTGCCACAAATCGTTTTTGTGGTGCTTCTGGACTCTGGTCTGTCTTCCTTCCTTCCTTCCTTCCTTCCTTCCTTCCTTCCTTCCTTCCTTCCTTCCTTCCTTCCTTCCTTCCTTCCTTCCTTCCTTCCTTCCTTCCTTCCTTCCTTCCTTCCTTCCTTCCTTCCTTCCTTCCCTCCCTTTCTCACAATATGAGAACTCATGGACATTTAATGAAATTGCTGAGCAGTCGGGTTCGAACGGACAAAAGGAAGTCCTTCTTCACCCAAAGGGTGATTAACATGCGGAATTCACTGCCACAGGAGGTGGTGGCGGCTACAGGCACAGATGGCTTCAAGAGGGGATTGGATAAGCATATGGAGCAGAGGTCCATCAGTGGCTATTAGCCACAGTGTATTGTTGGAACTCTCTGTCTGGGGCAGTGATGCTCTGTATTCTAGGTGCTGGGAGGGGCAACAGTGGGAGGGCTTCTAGTGTCCTGGCCCCACTGATGGACCTCCTGATGGCACCTGGTTTTTTGCTTAACATACGTGCCACATAGAATAGATGTTTGAAAGTCACAAGACAGGAAGGAAGGGAAGGAGGGAGGGGAGAGAAGAGCGAGGGAGGGAAAGGTGAAAGGAAAGCAACTTTAAGTGCATTATCTAAGTCACCAGCTGGCTTGACTTGGAGAAGTGATTCAAAGGGAGAAATGCTTTCTCCAAGCTGGCCAACAAGGCGGTGGGGGCTTTGAGAGCCACACAGTATGTGTAAGAACATAAGAGAAGCCATGTTGGATCAGGCCAATGGCCCATCCAGTCCAACACTCTGTGTCACATAAGAACATAAGAGAAGCCATGTTGGATCAGGCCAATGGCCCATCCAGTCCAACACTCTGTGTCGCATAAGAACATAAGAGAAGCCATGTTGGATCAGGCCAATGGCCCATCCAGTCCAACACTCTGTGTCACATAAGAACATAAGAGAAGCCATGTTGGATCAGGCCAATGGCCCATCCAGTCCAACACTCTGCGTCACACAGTGGCAAAAAACCAGGGGCCATCAGGAGGACCATCAGTGGGGCCAGGACACTAGAAGCCCTCCCACTGTTGCCCCTCCCAGCACCTAGAATACAGAGCATCAGTGCCCCAGATAGAAGAACGTAAGAGAAGCCATGTTGGATCAGGCCAATGGCCCATCCAGTCCAACACTCTGTCACACAGTGGCCAAAAAAACCAGGTGCCTTCAGGAGGTCCACCAATGGGGCCAGGACACTAGAAGCCCTCCCACTGTTGCCCCTCCCAGCACCTAGAATACAGAGCATCAGTGCCCCAGATAGAAGAACGTAAGAGAAGCCATGTTGGATCAGGCCAATGGCCCATCCAGTCCAACACTCTGTCACACAGTGGCCAAAAAAACCAGGTGCCTTCAGGAGGTCCACCAATGGGGCCAGGACACTAGAAGCCCTCCCACTGTTGCCCTCCACCTCCAAGCACCAAGAATACAGAGCATCACTGCCCCGAGACAGGGTGTTCCAACAATAGGCTGTGGCTGTTATGATGCACTGAGGTTTTAAAGTCTAATTTTATAATGTTAAAGAGTTTTACGGAATTTTATATTAATATTAGGTATTTTGTTTTTAATTATGTTTTGTGATCACGCTTATTGGTTCTCTTCCTTGCTTGGTTTTAAATTATTTGCAATTTGTTTTGTATTTACTGTCTTGTTTTATCTTTTATCTGCACCTTGTGGCACAGAGTGGTAAAGCAGCAGCACTGTGGTCTGAACTTTCTGCTCACGACCTGAGTTCGATTCTGGCGGAAGCCGGATTCAGGTAGCGGGCCCAAGGTTGACTCAGCCTTCCATCCTTCCAAGATCGGGGGGGAAGTGGAGATGACTGGGGAAGGCAATGGCAAACCACCCCGTAAAAAGTCTGCCGTGAAAACGTTGTGAAAGCAACGTCACCCCAGAGATGGAAACGACTGGTGCTTGCGCAGGGGACCTTTCCTTTCCTTTATCTTGAGCTTAAGACCATTGGCCAAAGAAGCTAAGAAGAAAACGAAGACTGCAGATTTATACTCCGCCCTTCTCTCCGATTCAGGGTCTCAGAGCGGCTCACAATCTCCCCTATCTCCTTCCCCCATAACAGACGCCCTGCAAAAAGAGCCACATGTGGCTTTTGAGCTGCAGTTTGGCCACCTCTGTCTTAGTATTTTTGTATTTTTTTATGTACATCGGTGTGTGTTTGTGTGTGTGAACCTGGAAGTCATGTCAGTCTCTGGTGACTGACCCCTGCTGGGGGGGGGGTCTGCAGGATATTCAGAAAGGTGGCTGAATACAGCCTGCCCTGGCTTCCCGGCTCTGGTATTCCCTCATCCAAGTACTTGCCAGAGTCGACCCTGCTTAGCTTCGAGAGTGGGCTTGCCTGGGCTATCCAGCTCAGGGTGGCCCTTTTCCGTTTCTAAGAGCGTGTGTAAAGAAGCCAGTGGCAGTCACAGAAGGGACACGCTTCCTTTCCCCAACTCAAGGGCACGCTACACCAGTGTAACGCCAGGGACACTATGCGTGCAAGATAGATCCAGGCAAGCATGAATTGCATTCCTCATCTGTGCAGTCATATCTCTGCAGTTCGTCAAGCCCGTCCTTTCAGGCGCTTCTTTGCTCAACTGCAAAAGAGAGGGGAGAAAGCCCTTGGAGGGCAATCTGAGCTCATCCCACAGATTTGTTTGGATCTGCATCACTCTCCGAGCACCCAGGGGACCGCAGAGGACGCACCGCCTATCTTGCCTTGCCAGCATATTAAGCCCGGAGATTATAAATATGGATCCGGCGGGCTTTGGATTCTCCCCCCTGAGCTGCAATTCTGCAATGAGATATCCGTCGGTAATGAAGGCCAGCCTCTTGCGAAGGAAGAACAGTTCCCTTTCGCACAACAAAAGAATATTATCTCATTATTTCCGCCCCGCCGACATCTTGGAAGAAGCAGCCTGGCTCGTGGTTAGTGGGGAATCCCTTTTGCGACAGGCAGGGGTGGAATTCTAGCAGGAGCTCCTTTGCATATTAGGCCACACACCCCTGATGCAGCCAATCCTCCAAGAGCTTACAAAAAGAGCCTTGTAAGCTCTTGGGGGATTGGCTACATCGGGGGGATGTGGCCTAATCTGCAAAGGAGCTCCTGCTAGAATTCCAGCCCTAGTCACGTCAATGTCAAAAATCCACAGGAAGCAGCTAAAATTGGAATGCCGGCACATTATCATTCTTGGTCCCAGTAGGGATTGGGATTGGATCCCTAACGAACTAGTTGTCCCATCATCAGGGTTTTACGTGCACAGTTCGAATCGCTCTGCCGGGTCGTGGCCAGCTGAGAACAGTCCACACCCATTCCGCTTGGACGGCTGATCTTTTTGACAGTCTAGATCTTGCTTTTCATTTGTGTTCTGCACAGTAACCGAGCTCCTTTCTCCCCCGGATTTCACAGCCCACCCTTATTCGTTTTGTAATAATATCCCTTCCTTTCCTCTTTTTCTCTTCTCTGCCCACGTACACGGCGTGCCTCTAACAAAAGCAGCCTTGGCTCACAAAAGCTTCTACCAAAATAAATGTGCAAAGACTTTCAGATGTCACAGGGTTCTTGGAGGTTTTGGCAGACTGAAAAGCAACCCCTCTGAAAGGGGCAAATTTGTTAGGAAAGGACAATTGCAAACTCAAGTATGTCTTGGTGAAGCATCCAATAATCTAGTGTGGTGAAGTGGTTCAGAGTGCTGACGAGGGTCCAATGTTCCTTCTAATTTCCCCCGCACACACACACAAGCAGAGCAGTTCAAATCCTGAGCAGACTATAACTACTGTAATCTAATAATCGGGTGGAATTCTAGCAGAAGCTCCAATGCATATTAGGCCACACACCCCTGATGTAGCCAATCCTCCAAGAGCTTACAAAAAAGAGCCTTGTAAGTTCTTGGAGGACTGGCTACACCAGGGGTGTGTGGCCTAATATGCAAAGGAGCTCCTCCTAGAATTCCACCCCTGCTAATAATAATAATTATTATCATATGGTAAGAACATAAGAGAAGCCATGTTGGATCAGGCCAACGGCTAATCCAGCCCAAAACTGTGTCACATAAGAACATAAGAGAAGCCATGGTGGATCAGGCCAGTGGCCCCTCCAGTCCAACACTCTGTGTCACATAAGAACATAAGAGAAGCCCTGTTGGATCAGGCCAGTGGCCCCTCCAGTCCAACACTCTGTGTCACATAAGAACATAAGAGAAGCCCTGTTGGATCAGGCCAGTGGCCCATCCAGTCCAACACTCTGTGTCACATAAGAACATAAGAGAAGCCCTGTTGGATCAGGCCAATGGCCCCTCCAGTCCAACACTCTGTGTCACATAAGAACATAAGAGAAGCCCTGTTGGATCAGGCCAGTGGCCCCTCCAGTCCAACACTCTGTGTCACATAAGAACATAAGAGAAGCCCTGTTGGATCAGGCCAGTGGCCCCTCCAGTCCAACACTCTGTGTCACATAAGAACATAAGAGAAGCCCTGTTGGATCAGGCCAGTGGCCCCTCCAGTCCAACACTCTGTGTCACATAAGAACATAAGAGAAGCCCTGTTGGATCAGGCCAGTGGCCCATCCAGTCCAACGCTCTGTGTCACATAAGAACATAAGAGAAGCCATGTTAAATCAGGCCAATTGCCCATCCAGCCCAACACTCTGTGTCACACAGTGGCCAAAAAAACCAGGTGCCATCAGGAGGGTCATCAGCGGGGCCAGATAATCCAGCCAGGAGATCCTAAGATTGTCTGGCAGCCAGAAGTGCTAGTTCCTTCAGCATTATGCACCACTAGGTGGTGAACTAGACTTGTTTTAAAGGCAAGAGGTGTTTCAGAGGTGGTTTCGCTGCCTGCTTCTGTGTCACGTTCTGGTATTGCTTGGAGTTCGCCCATCCAAATACTAGCCAGAGCTGACCCTGCTTAGCTTCCCAAATGTGATGAGATCGGGTTAGCCTGGGCTACCAGGTCAGGGCTCCTGTAACATTAATACAGGCAATGAGCAGTGCAAGACTCTGTGCAGGTCCAGACGGCTCCTAAGGGGGGGGCGACGGTGTTAATGAGCACCCCCCCATGCATGCAGCTTAGTGGCAACACTGCTAGAATCTGGAAGATCTAGGTTCCAATCCTTGCTCGTGCTATGGAAGCTCGCCGGGCGACCTTGGGTCAGTCAGTCACACTCTCTCAGCCTAATCTACCTCTCAGGGCTGATGTGACGCAGCGCTTTTTTTGGAGCAGGAGCTCCTTTGCATATTAGGCCACACACCTCAATGTAGCCAATCCTCCTGGAGCTTACAGTAGGCCCTGTACTAAGAGCCCTGTAAGCTATTGGAGGATTGGCTACATCATGGGGGTGTGGCCTAATATGCAAAGGAGCCCCTGCTAGAATTCTATCTCTGGACCCTGTACGAAGAGCCCTGTAAGCTCTTGGAGGGTTGGCTCCATCAGGGGTGTGTGGCCTAATATGCAAAGGAGCCCCTGCTGGAATTCTATCCCTGGACCCTGTACTAAGAGCCCTGTAAGCTCTTGGAGGATTGGCTGCATCAGGGGTGTGTGGCCTAATATGCAAAGGAGCCCCTGCTAGAATTCTATCCCCGGACCCTGTACTAAGAGCACTGTAAGCTCTTGGAGGGTTGGCTATATCATGGGGGTGTGGCCTAATATGCAAAGGAGTTCCTGCTACAAAAAACAGCCCGGATGGGAGGATAGAATGACAGACAGGAGGAAGGATAGAATCTTCTTTGGATCCTGACTGGGAAGAAAATCAGGGTATAAATGAATTAAATAAAGAGTTTCAGGTGCTACCTCCCCCTCTAAGAGCAACGGACATCCCCTGAAATCTTTGCTTCCCCCAGCAGTTCACCATCTATGTGCCAAAGTTGTGCCAAGTATTCAAATTGCAGTTCTAAGAGCTTCCAATAATCTGAAGTTGTGCCAAAGCCGTGCCAAGCTGAAAGTGTACCAACAGTTTGAATGGTGGCCTCAGGCTGTGCCCATTGTCTGAACTAGCGTCCTTTGTTTTAATCTTTATGTTTTATATTTATGAGGTAGTTTAATGTGTTGATATGCTTTATTTATTGTTATTGTGATGTCCCCAGTGTGGAGAGGTGCCCTGAGCCTGCTTGCAGAACGGGGTGGGATATAAACCACAAATGAAATTAAATGAAATATCTCACAACGAGAGCTTTGACTCCTGAAAGCTTACGCCCCAGAAACCTTATTGGTCCTCTAAGCGGCTGTTGGACACAAATCTTGCCACCTCCCAATCTGTGGTGTTAGCGCCAGGACGGTCAGGGAAAATGCTCTCGGCACACGCTCAGAGACTTCACAGAACGATGGAAGACAAACCCCGTTGACCCCCAAAGAAAAGGCAGCTTCTCAGCCTAGAGGGCAGCTGGCACCCTGAGGCTTCTCCCTACCTTGCAGCTCTGGACCAGCTGCTGGTGAGACGCCGTGTTCTTGTTGGAAATTGCTGCGTTTTGGGAGGCTGCAATGGTCTGAGTCGCAGCCGCCGCTGCCTGCTTGGCAGCAACCTGGAAAAGAACACAGACAGAGCCCCTCAGAGCCTGGGAATGGAAGCGGAGTAAAGAGAGAACAACAACAACAAGAAGATCGTAGATTTATACCCCGCTCTGTTCTCTAAATCAGAGCCTCAGAGCGGCTCACAATCTCCTTTCCCTTCCTCCCCCCACAACAGACACCCTGTGAGGTGGGTGGGGATGAGAGAGCTCTCCCAGAACTGCCCTTTCAAGGACAGAGTCTCAGAGTGGCCTACAATCTCCTTTATCTTCTCCCCCCACAACAGACACCCTGTGAGGTGGGTGGGGCTGAAAGAGCTCTCCCAGAAGCTGCCCTTTCAAGGACAGAGTCTCAGAGCAGCCTACAATCTCTTTTATCTTATCCCCCCACAACAGACACCCTGTGAGGTGGGTGGGGCTGAAAGAGCTCTCCCAGAACTGCCCTTTCAAGGACAGAGTCTCAGAGCAGCCTACAATCTCTTTTATCTTCTCCCCCCACAACAGACACCCTGTGAGGTGGGTGGGGCTGAAAGAGCTCTCCCAGAACTGCCCTTTCAAGGACAGAGTCTCAGAGTGGCCTACAATCTCCTTTATCTTCTCCCCCCACAACAGACACCCTGTGAGGTGGGTGGGGCTGAAAGAGCTCTCCCAGAAGCTGCCCTTTCAAGGACAGAGTCTCAGAGCAGCCTACAATCTCTTTTATCTTCCTCCCCCACATCAGACACCCTATGAGGTGGGTGGGGCTGAGAGAGCTGTCTCAGAAGCTGCCCTTTCGAGGACAGAGTCTCAGAGCAGCCAACAATCTCCTACACCTTCCTCCACCACAACAGACGCCCTGTGAGGCAGGTGGGGCTGAGAGAGCTCTCCCAGAAGCTGCCCTTTCAAGGACAGAGTCTCAGAGCAGCCAACAATCTCCTACACCTTCCTCCCCCACAACAGACGCCCTATGAGGTGGGTGGGGCTGAGAGAGCTCTCACAGCAGCTGCCCTTTCAAGGACAACCTCTACAAGAACTTTGGCTGACCCAAGGCCATTCCAGATGCTGCAAGAGGTTAGGGCTTTTTAGCTTGGAGAAATGACAATGGAGGGGTGACATCACAGCGGTTTACAAAATTATGGATGGGATAGAGAAGGCAGAGAAAGACAATGAAAGAACTCTCATAATGCAAGAACTCATGGGGCACTGAGTGAAATGAAGGAGCAGGAGGCTTAGAACAGACCAAAGGAAGTCCTTCTTTGCCCAAAGAGTCATGAACACTTAGGGTTTGCTGCTGCAGGGAGTGGTGCCGGCGACGAGCATAGACAAGAGACATGAGCCCAGGCTGGCTTCTCACCTCTAATCTGTTGACAATTTTCTTCTTGATGGCATTCTGGGCGGCTGCATTGGTGGCCACTCGTAGCCCTTCCGCTGCTTCCCGAAGCCTCTGCTGCTGGTCTTCGTTTTCGGGGTGGGCTGCAGCCCCCTGGGGGAATCCGAAAAGAAAAGCTAACCAGAGTCAGAAGATGCAAAGGATGCTTTGGTTCACTAGTGGCCTGCGTTAGGCCCCCGGAGCGGCTTCGTGGAGCCCCCAAAAGTGGCTTTCTCAAATATTCCTCATGGAGGAATAAAAATCTCTTTCTTTTTTGGGAGCTGACACTGTCATTTATTAAGAAGAGAAGCCTCAAGGGTCAAAGCGAGGCACCAGAACCTCGGCTTATAGGGACAAGGAAGAAAGAAAAAGAAAGAAAGAAAAAGAAGGGTTACAAACTCAATTTGCATTTCCCAACGCCAACTGGACTCCGGACACCTTTGCCGAATACCAGCTGAATACAACCCGCTTCCTAGCCGCTTTGCATGTATTTCCTTCCCAAAGGAAGCAGGTTGATGCAATCCAGGAGGACGATCCCGAAACCGCGTTCCACCCAGCCATGAGGTACCTTTGCCGCTTCAACCATCCGGGCTGTAGAATCGGCCAGCAGCTTCGCGGCAGCAAGAAGCTTCTTGGAATTGTCCATGTCGATTTCTGCCTCGGCGTCTGACCTCATGGCGTTTACCAGATCCGAGGTGGCTTGTGCGAGAACCCTGGCCTGCCGTACCATTTCACCTACAACGGTGGCGAGTTAACAACTTGCTTTTTATCTCTCCTTTATCCCTTCCAGACATACCTCTGCCCTCCCTAACGGGCTCGTCTGGCCCCAGAAGAGGCACTATGCATTCTGATGGAGTGGTTTGGAATCTGAAATATCACGTTAAGTGCACAAAAAACTCAATCCAAAATAGTTCAACTCGAATGTATACAAATATAAATATTATGAATCATCCATATGAAGGATGATCAAGATCATCAGAAGGAGGACTCATCAAATCATCAAGATCTGGGGCCCAGTTCAGATCCCCAAAGGGCTCCAATCAGGCCCCCGAGCAACGGGCTGTCGCCTGCTTCCTTCTCCCTCTCTCTTGCTTCCTTCTGCAGCACAGCTTGCTTTGCCAGGCTTGCTCAGCTGCACAGGAGCTACAGAGCAGAACCTCTATTTTCTACATTGGCTGAGGCTCCTCTCTTGGGGAGGAAAGGGGAGAGCCTTTTTTGCCAGGCTCTCTCAGTTGCACAGTAGAGCTACTGAGCCAAGCCCCTCTTCCTTCTATTGGCTGAGGCTCCTCCCCCTCCTGGTCCCCTGGGGAAGGAAGGAAAGAGCCAGGCTTCCTTTGACCAGTTCACTGGATCACACGGAAGAGATACAAAGAAAGCACCTTTTAAGACCAATGAGTGCTAACGTTTTAAGTTTTTAAAGAATCTTTAATCGTATTTGTGTGCTTTATAAAGGCCCTTTTAGTTACTTCATATATATATATCCCAACAACACACCTGCAAAGTAGGCCAATGGAAATGCAAACAGGGAGGCCTGCAACTCTTCCCTGCTCTGCTACCACCATGAATCTCCAGCGGCTTACCAGCATCTCCCATGGAGCTGAAGATGCTCTCGGTGACACACATGATGGTGTCGGTGGCCTGGTCGTAGCGGCCGATGGGCTCCCCCCGGCTGGCAAACTGCCGGACGTGCTGCAGGAGGTCGTTGAGGGCCTGGGTGACCACGCTGGCGGCTGCGCTGACTTGCTTGAGCAGCTCGGTGTCGTCCGTGGCAGCCTGGCAGGCGCGCACGCAGTTCTCCACGGAACGGTCCACCAGCTTGCCGGCTTCGATCAGCTGCTCCTGGCACACCGGGGAGCTGATGGTGGGGCTGACCACCTGCACAGGAACACCAAAGGCCACGCAAAGAGCTCACACGGATTCCTTGCCCTTGTCCACCTGGCTGCACCTTCAGGCAGGTGAAGAGACCTACCTGCATGGTTTGCACCAATAGAAAGGAACACAGGAAGCTGCCTTCTACTGAAACAGAACCTCAAGACCAGCAAGGTCAGTATTGCCTACTCAGACTGGCAGCTGCTCTCCAGGGTCTCAGGCTGAGGTCTTTCCCATCACTTCCTGCCTGGTCCTTTCAACTGGAGATGCCGGGGATTGAACCGGGGACCTTCTGCAGGCCAAGCAGATGCTCTACCACTGAGCTATGGGCCCTCTCCATGGCTCTCCAGGGTCTCAGGCAGAGGTCTTTCCCATCACCTCCTGCCTGGTCCTTCTAACTGGAGATGCCGGGGATTGAACCTGGGACCTTCTGCATGCCAAGCAGAGGCTCTGCCACTGAGCTATGGGCCCTCTCCATGGCTCTCCAGGGTCTCAGGCTGAGGTCTTTCCCATCACCTCCTGCCCGGTCCTTCTAACTGGAGACGTTGGGGACTGAACCTGGGACCTTCTGCATGCCAAACAGAGGCTCTGCCACTGAGCTATGGCCTCTCTCCATTGCTCTCCAGGGTCACAGGCTGAGGTCTTTCTCATCACCTCCTGCCTGGTCCTTCTAACTGGAGATGCTGGGGATTGAACCTGGGACCTTCTGCATCCCAAGCAGAGGCTCTGCCACTGAGCTATGGGCCCTCTCCATGGCTCTCCAGGGTCTCAGGCAGAGGTCTTTCCCATCACCTCCTGCCCGGTCCTTTCAACTGGAGATGCCGGGGATTGAACCTGGGACCTTCTGCTATGCCAGCAGAAGCTCTTCCACGAAGTCACGGTCCCTTCCCTATAATGCATGGACTCATGAAGCTGCCTTATACTGAATCAGAACCTCAGTGCTTCAAAGTCAGTATTATCTGGCAGCCGCTCTACAGGGTCTCAGGCTGAGGTCTTTCCCACCACCTCCTGCCTGTCCTTTTTCAACTGGGGAATGCCGGGGGTTGAACCTGGAACACAAACACTTAGAGCGAGATTGGAGCTGCTGACAGCCACAGCTGGCCCTAGACTGACTGGCAAAGCTAACGTCTGGTGCACGCCCCCCCCCCAGCACCGATAACATCACCGAGTCACATGGAGGGTGCTCAATTCAGCAACCCCAGAAGGCCGGGGTTCAATTACCTCCCCCTGTCCCGCCGCTGCAGCTATGAGATACCATACCTTTGCACAAGCAACAAGCTGAGAGGTGGAGAGCGCACACTGGGTGGCAGCAGCTATCACCCTGTTCTGCAGAACCATGTCCTCGGCCACCTGAGCGACGTTCTTGGCCTTGAGCACCAACATGGCGGCGGCATTGGCCACGGCTTTGGCCAGGCTCATCAGCACATCCTGGGAAGAGGGAGAGAAACAGCTGGAGGAAAAATGACCTGATTCAGTGGTGACATCCGCTGAGGTAAAAGCCCTTTGTGTTGGGAACTGGACGCTCGAACAGTGTCTTGTTGTAACAGGGTTGCTCCTCAGATAAAGTTACTAGGGTTTGTTCTCCCACATCCTGAGGTAAAGCCCACATGATTTAAATCAAGAGGTCTCCAACCCTTTAGACCCTGTGGAATTCTGGCAGGGTGGTGGGTGCATCCACAAAATGGCTGCCTCAGGAAGTGTAGCCGGCCACAAAATGGCTGCTTCATGAGGTGAAGTCAACTGCAAAATGGCTGCCACAGATGACCAGCCACTCAGTGAAGATCCTTACGCTTTGGGGATAGTTGCTGCTGAAGCAATCAATGCAGTCAATCAAGCCTTCAATGGCCAATCAGAAGTCTTGCCAGACAAAAGCCCCACCCACTTTTTCATAAACATGCAACATGTGCCGGGAAAGCATTGGTGGGTCTGTGACCTAAACGCACGGACTGGGATTTAGGTGATGCCAGTATGACCCCAATGTGAGGATGGCGGGAGCGCGCCACAGAGACGGCTTTGACACGCAAACTTTTCTGGAAGGGGAGTGAAAAGCCCTCCAAATTCTCAAGCTCGCCTAACAGAGTGGCCACATTCTGGATCCAAAACACAGCCTGGGACCAACCTTCAAAGCAAATCCAGCCCGGCTGTTCCAGAATCCACACAACAAGAAGGTATTTGGCAAGGCCACAGTGGAAGTCTGGGGATCTCTAAACAAATCGCTGTGAACCGGGATTGTGCCCACTCTCATCCAGTCAGGACAGAGCGCATCCGAGAGGCGACGGCCCTTACCTGGAACCGCTCATCGGTTTCGTTCTCTCCAATCTGCCGGAGGAGTTCTCCGCTGGCCTGCCCGATGCTCCCTGCTGCCGTCAAGACCGTCTGGCGAGGCTAGGAGGAACAAAGCGCGTGCACATATTGGGGAATTAGTAGAACAAAGTGGGAGTCAAGTCGCACCTTTAAGACCAACTTAGTTTTATTTAGAACGTAAGCTTTCGCGTGCTCTCTAAGCACACTCCATCAGACGAGGAATCCGGTACAGCGAACGAAGCCACACACAGCTGGTAGTCAGCGGCTCAGAATGCAAACTGGTACATATTTAAGATCCAATCACAGCACAGTAAAAATTATCTGGTAGGGAGTGGTTCAGGATGCAAAATGGTACAAATTTAAGATTCAATGACAGAACAGTAAAATTAACAATTAACATTGAATCTTAAATTTGTACCATTTTGCATTCTGAACCACTCCCTACCAGATAATTTTTACTATGCTGTCATTGGATCTCAAATTTGTACCAGTTTGCATTCTGAGCCACTGGCTTCACTCACTGTACCGGATTCTTCGTCTGATGGAGTACGCTTAGAGAGCACGCGAAAGCTTACGTTCTGAATAAAACGAAGTTGGTTTTAAAGGGGCAACTTGACTCTTATTTTGTTCTACAGACCAACACGGCTGACTACTTGGATCTATTGGAGAATTAGGTTAGGGGACTTTGCCATTTAGGGGATGCAAAGGCCTCAAAGCCCCTCCACCTCTGCATGAAGACATCCACAGACCGCTTTGACTGCACACGCAGAGCAACGCAAACGATGGAACCAGGCTGAGTCGATCCTACGGGATCTTGAATCGAACCAAGAAATCTTAAGCGACTGACGTCAAGGCAATAAAAGCGCTCCAGATGGAGCCTCGACAGAGGACAAAACAAGTTAAAACTGTAGAATCCCACAGAGGTGGAAGGGGCCATCGAAGCCATCCGATCCAACCCCCTACTCAATGCAGGATCAGCCTAGAGCAGGGGTGTTGAACAAGCAGTTTGGGGGCTGAATCAGGCCCCTGGAGGGCTCCTATCAGGCCCCCGAGCAACTGGCTGTCCTCTGCTCCCTTCTCCCTCTCTCTTGCTTCCTTCTGCAGCACAGCTTGCTTTGCAAGGCTTGCTCAATTGCACAGGGGCTACACAGCAAAACCTCTATTTTCTCCATTGGCTGAGGCTCCTCCCTTGGGGAGTAGGGAGAACTTGCTTTGGCAAGCTCTTTCAGGTGCACAGCAGAGCTTCTGAGCAAAGCCTCTCTTCCTTCTATTGGCTGAGGCACCTTCCCCCCACCCCCAGTCTCCTGGGGAAGGAAAGAAAGAACCACAGCTTCCTTGCCCAGTTCCCTGGATCCCATGGGAGAAATACTAAGAAAGCATCTTTAAAACCAATGAGTGCTAACATTTTAAGCATGTTTTAAGGTTTTTTTAAAAATATATATTTGTGTTTGTCTGTGTTCTTTACAAAATTTACATCTCTGCTACCTAATCTTAAAACACGTACACACGTGGTCCGGCACAGCATAGCTCAGCCCAACCCGACATGACCTGGCCCAACAAGGTCTCATTTATGTCAGATCCGGCCCGCATAACAAATGAGTCGAGGACCTGCCTACCTGAGGGACCGTCTCTCCCCATATGAACCCCAAAGAGCACTGAGGTCAGCGGGGAAGAACCAACTGACTATCCCTGGGCCGAAGGAGGCAAAACTACAGAACACCCGTATACGGGCCTTCTCTATTGCAGCACCACACCTATGGAACCAGCTCCCGGAAGAAGTGCGGGCCCTGCGGAGCCTCGATCAGTTCCGCAGGGCCTGCAAGACCATCCTTTTTAGGATGGCCTTTGCCTGACTAAACGCTTGATGGATTCGCCTTAAATGAGATCCGCCCTCATATCATATCTATTGATGGAATAGCACCAGAAATATTTAATGTGTAATTTTAAACTGGAATGTTTTTAAGGTTAAATGCTGTTTTTAATACCTATAGTATAATTTATTGTATTGATATGTTGTTAGCCGCCCTAAGCCTGCCTCGGTGGGGAGGGCGGGATATAAATAAAACGTTATTATTATTATTATTATTATTTGACACTTTTGATGGGGTGGTTTGCCATTGCCTTCCCCAGTCATCTACGCTTTCCCCCCAGCAAGGAAAGGAAAGGTCCCCTGTGCAAGCACCGGTCATTTCCAACTCTGGGGTGACGTCGCTTTCACAACGTTTTCACGGCAGACTTTTTACGGGGTGGTTTGCCATTGCCTTCCCCAGTCATCTACGCTTCCCCCCAGCAAGCTGGGGACTCATTTGACCGACCTCGGAGGGATGGAAGGCTGAGTCAAGCCGGCTACCTGAAAACCCAGCTTCTGCCGGGGATCGAACTCAGGTCGTGAGCAGAGCTTAGGACGGCAGTACTGCAGCTTTAGCACTTCAAGAGAGCCACCCTGTCTCCCCTCCGCCTCCTCTTCTCCAGACTGAACATTCCCAAGTCTCTCAGCCTTTCCTCCTAGGGCTTGCAAATGTGAAGTGTTCCCTCTTAGCATTTTATAGGTGCGGAAGCATTTAAAGCCCTACACAAATGTGACCTTCCTGCAATCGTCACAAGAACCCTGTGGGGATTATGTAGCTCCACTGAATAGATAAAAGACGGAGGATAAACATGGCTTTAAAAAAAAAATTAAAATAACCGTCCGCCTCCAAAAAGTAGAGAACCCAAGAAGGCACCCTTGTGAGTTCACAGCAGAATCAGGATTCGAACCAGGGACTTGGCAGGATTCGAAGCAGGGACTACGCCACCTGCAATGTTACACTGCACCCACAGCTCTGCAGGTTTTTTGTGCTCTTCCGCTTGTGCCTCGTGTAAAGACAGGAAACTTCGAAGCTCTTTCCACCACTGAGTCACACCCGGCTCCATTGGGCCTCACCTCTCCTGAAGTCGGCTCCACGGCTTTCAGCAGGTCCGAAACAGCACCTGCCAAAGTCCGGGCAGCTTTCAGCAGGTCCTCTCCGCTCCCAACTTCGTCGTCCATCAAGGCGGCCAGCAGCTTCACCCCCTTGGACATCTCCGTGAGGTTGGAAGAGATGGTGGTGATGGCACAGCCCACCGCCGTGTAGTCCGTGTCCACGGGGTCGCCTGCCAACCCAAAAAGATATTGGATTTATATCCAGCCCTATACTCTGAATCTCACTATCTCTACCTTCCCCACCCACAACAGACACTCTACAAGGCAGGTGGGGCTGAGAGCTCTCCCAGAAGCTGCCCTTTCAAGGACAGAGTCACAGAGCAGCCTACAATCTCCTTTCCCTTCCTCCCACACAGCAGACGCCCTGTGAGGCAGGTGGGGTTGAGAGAGCTCTCCCAGAAGCTGCCCTTTCAAAGACAACTCTGCGAGAGCTATGGCTGACCCAAGGCCATTCCAGCAGGTGCAAGTGGAGGAGTGGGGGAATCAAACCCGATTCTCCCAGACAAGAGTCTGCACACTTCACCGCTACACCAAACTGGCTCTCACTGGTGAATAGAGCACTGGTGGACAGAGAACCTCCAGAACATGCACCTGGAGTTATGGAACTGCTTGCTGGAGAAAGTTATGGCATCTCTTTCGGTGCTAGAGAAAAGGGACATTATTTTTTGCAATGGCGTTTGAGGGCAGGCTCTGGTCAGAGCCCAGTCTTTGGGATACTGAGGTGGATTGTTGCATCTCTTAGATCTTATCTACTGAGTATCATGTCTTATAGACATCCCTTGGTATTCTGGCTTCAAAGTTCCTTTCTTGGGGAAAGCCAGGGCTCGCTTGAAATATTTCCAATCCAATAAATAAACGGGAAAGAGAGCTTCTGCTGCCAGCTGGGCAACGCTGCTATCTTGCAAAAGAGAGGCAACAAGGGATGGCAATGATAACGGGAAGAGATGGCAGCAACCGCTGCCCCCACGATCCACCAGGGCCCCACCCCCATGCAAGGCAAGCTAGCGGAATCTGCGGCATTTACCTGCCGTCAAGTTCACGACAGAGGCAGTCCCGGCCGTGATGGCATCCACCTGAGAGTGGATTTCATGCTTCGACTCGTCCACTTTGTTCTGAACCCAAACCCTGGATGCCTGCAAAAGAGGGAGGAGGTTATTTTCTTTATTCAAAACCAGGGGTCATTTGCAAGAAAAAGAAGAAGAAGAACTGCAGATTTATACCCCGCCCTTCTCTCTGAATCAGAGACTCAGAGCGGCTCACAATCTCCTATATCTTCTCCCCCACAATAGACGCCCTGTGAGGTGGGTGGGGCTGAGAGGGCTCTCGCAGCAGCTGCCCTTTCAGGGACAACCTCTGCCAGAGCTCCGGCTGACCCAAGGCCATTCCAGCAGCTGCAGTTCGAGGAGTGGGGAATCCAACCCGGTTCTCCCAGATAAGAGAGCTCTGGCTGACCCAAGGCCATTCCAGCAGCTGCAAGTGGAGGAGTGGGGAATCCAACCCGGTTCTCCCAGATAAGAGAGCTCTGGCTGACCCAAGACCATTGCAGCAGCTGCAAGTGGAAGAGTGGGGAATCCAACCCGGTTCTCCCAGATAAGAGAGCTCTGGCTGACCCAAGGCCATTCCCCAGAGAGTACTGAGGTCTGGGATGCAAAACCTTCTCACCATCCCCGGGCCCAAAGAAGTCCGTCTCAAGACAACCAGAGACAGGGCCTTTCTACAATGGCCCCCACATGGTGGAACCAGCTGCCGGAAGAGGTGAGGGCCCTGCGGGATCTTACTCAGTTCCGCAGGGCCTGTAAGACAAGCCTCTTCCGGTTAGCCTACGCCTGACTAGATAAATGTAGCTTATCAGACTTCAGTGAAATATACTGTATAGTTTTAACGTTAAGATTTTAAGGTTTTTAGGTTTTTAAACGCTTCGACTTTTTTAAATGTAATAACTTTGCACCCTGTTTATTGTTTTATTGTTTGTTGTGAGCCGCCCTGAGCCATTTTATGGGAAGGGCGGGATATAAGTCATAGAATAAATAAATAAATAAATAAATTCCAGCAGCTGCAATTGGAGGAGTGGGGAATCAAACCCGGTTCTCCCAGATAAGAGAGCTCTGGCTGACCCAAGGCCATTCCAGCAGCTGCAAGTGGAGGAGTGGGGAATCAAACCCGGTTCTCCCAGATAAGAGAGCTCTGGCTGACCCAAGGCCATTCCAGCAGCTGCAATTGGAGGAGTGGGGAATCAAACCCGGTTCTCCCAGATAAGAGAGCTCTGGCTGACCCAAGGCCATTCCAGCAGCTGCAATTGGAGGAGTGGGGAATCAAACCCGGTTCTCCCAGATAAGAGAGCTCTGGCTGACCCAAGGCCATTCCAGCAGCTGCAATTGGAGGAGTGGGGAATCAAACCCGGTTCTCCCAGATAAGAGAGCTCTGGCTGACCCAAGGCCATTCCAGCAGCTGCAAGTGGAGGAGTGGGGAATCAAACCCGGTTCTCCCAGATAACAGTCCGCCCACTTCACCACTATACCAAAAAGAGGTGCTGAAGCTCATTAGCACAACTCATTTGAATCTGCCATGCACCCCTGACATCACCGGGAGGTGTACTCAATTCTATCAGCTCAGCATCCACCTTAAAAGGCTTCTTGAATTAGAATTGTCAGAATAAAACCTTACTCCCTTCATAGTTTTTCAATTCCTTTCTCCTATGTGGTGCAGAGTGGTAAAGCTGCAGTACTGGGGTCTGAACTCTCTGCTCACGACCTGAGTTTGATCCCGGCGGAAGCTGGGTTCAGGTAGCCGGCTCCAGGTTGACTCAGCCTTCCATCCTTCTGAGGTCGGTCAAATGAGTCCCCAGCTTGCTAGGGGGAAAGAGTAGATGACTAGGGAAGGCAAAGGCGAACCACCCCATCAAAAGTCTGCCGTGAAAACGTCATGATGCGACGTCACCCCAGAGTCGGAAACGACTGGTGCTTGCACAGGGGACTACCTTGACCTTTATGTGGCCACAGTGGCATGAGGAAGATTTCCATCGGTCTGCTTCAGATGTTTTGGTCATTTTCCCATTTTTTCATGGGGAAAAATATTAGAAAGTTTGTCATATCCTTAGAGTTCAGCAAAATTCTCACGGGAGTTTGAACAATGGAACTCAGAAGGAAAATTTGGGGGGGGGGGGTTAAGAAAGAAAGAGCACAATAAAATTTAGAGGTTCTGAAGTTCCACTCCTGTGAGCTCCTGCCCCAAATGAAGCCTACTTAAAATATTTCATTATCTGCCTTCCTTCCTTATGGAGCTTGAGGTGTATTACAACATAGATAAAACATATAAAAGGTAAAGGTAGTCCCTGTGCAATCACCAGTCGTTTCTAACTCTGGGGTGACATCACAGACTTTTTACGGGGTGCTTTACCATTGCCTTCCCCAGTCATCTCCACTTTCCCCCCAGCAAGCTGGGCGCTCATTTTACCTACTTCGGAAGGATGGAAGGCTGAGTCAACCTGGAGCCGGCTACCTGAACTCAGCTTCCACCGGGATCGAACTCAGGTCATGAGCACAAGATAAAACACATAGAATACATGAAAAATATTAAACCCAAAATTTAGTTAAGCACCACAGTGTTCCTTTGAGGCTGAGTTGGTGTGAGCTAGCTCACATTTTTGTCTTAGCTCAGGACGGAGGGCCGTAGAGCAAACTAATTTCCGCAGCAGCAAAATCTCTTGCTCGCAACTTTAATACCAGTAGCTTGCGAAGCAGAATTTTTGTTCACAAGACTCCACAGCTTAGAGGGAACATGAAGAAGAAGATGATATTGGATTTATATCCCGCCCTCCACTCTGAAGAGTCTCAGAGCGGCTCACAAGTGGAGGAGTGGGGAATCAAACCCGGTTCTCCCAGATAAGAGTCCGCACACTTAACCACTACGCCAAACTGGCTCTCCAAACATAAGGCCACCTTTGTTGACCTTCGCCACCCATGTCAATATTCTGGGTATTTCACCCGAGTTTCCAAAACAAGACCGTGCAAAACAAGGGAACGAGCATCTATTTGCATACTGCTGAAACCGTCTATTCCGACAGATTCCTCCAAAACGTGGGGAAATTGCCAAGAGGCAGCCGGATACAAGGAAAGAGAGCGAAGCTGTCAGGATACAGAACCCAAACTCTGATATGCAGATATTTCTCTCGCTTACCCCCTCCGGGGTCTTACCATGTCGTTTCCTAGAGGTGGGAGGTTGTCGACTTCTGTCAGGTCGGCTTGCGCCTGCTGAACGGCGTGCATGCTGGTATTAATCGTCCCCATCAGGGCTTGCTGCGCAGAGGTCTGTCGAGCCAGAGAGAAAGAGAGAGAGAGGCGGGGAGACTTCAGAAGCGGTTCGAGGGCAGTTCTGAGCTCCTGAATGCGTTTGCAAGTCAGGCCGCCTCGTCTTGCTCCATGCAAAGCGCCGCATGAACATAATGAGGCCAAAATATCAGAAGCAATAGAAATCAGCGCCGTTCGCCTTGCAAAAATTCCACCGCGGCCCGTTTTTATGCAGGAGACGCAGCGGCAGTTTCTTATCCTTGCAACTATTATTTCTTATCGGCCTGTGCTTTTAAAAATTATTCTCAGCTCTGCCTGACTCAAAAGGGCCATTTGCTACAAATTACTGTTACTAATTTAACAAAGGCTGCAGAAGGTTCTGTTTAGCTGAAGTCCACCACCAGAGAGCCAGTGTGGTACAGTGGTTAAAGGGTCAAATTAATACCTGGAGGACCCAGGTTCAAATCCCCACTTGGGGCATGGAAGCTGGCTGGGTGATCTTGGACCAGTCACGCTCTCTCAGCCTCCCCTCCCTTCAGGGTTGTTGTGAGGGAAAAAATGGGGGCAAGGAGAAAAAATGGGGGCTCTTTAGCTTGGAGAAACACTGACTGAGGGGTGACATGATAGAGGTTTACAAGATTATGCATGGGATAGAGAAGGTGGAGAAAGAAGTCCTTTTCTCCCTTTTTCACAATATGAGAATTCAGGGACATTCAATAAAATTGCTGAGTAGTCCTGTTCGAACGGATAAAAGGAAGTCCTTCTTCACCCAAAGGGTGATTAACACGTGGAATTCACTGCCACAGGAGGTGATGGCAGTTGCAAGCATAGACATCTTCAAGAGGGGATTGGGTAAGCATATGGAGCAGAGGTCAATCAGTGGCTATTAGTCACTGCGTATTGTTGGAACTCTCTGTCTGGGGCAGTGATGCTCTGTATTCTTGGTGCTGGAGGGGGGGGACAACAGTGTGAGGGCTTCTAGTGTCTTGGCCCCACTGGTGGACCTCCTGATAGCACTTGGTTTTTTGGCCACTGTGTGACACAGAGCGTTGGACTGGATGGGCCATTGGCCTGATCCAACATGGTTTCTTATGTAATGCAATAAGATGCTTTCGGTACCCATTGGAGTGAAAATAGGAAATAAATGAATTAAATACAAAAACATACAACCTATAGGAACAACCTAGGTACTGGTACAGTGCAAAGGCAGTCCATTCTGTTGTTTCTTTGTTCCTAGACTAAGCCACCAAAGATCTAGCCAGACTCTTGGTCTATCTAGCTCAGCCCCGGTCCACCTAGCTCAGCCCTAGTTGGGAGGAGATAGCAAAAAAGAGAGACCTTCCCCAGTTTCTGACACTTCCCAAAGGTGGGGCCAGAACACCTGAAATACTTCCACTGTTGCCCCACCCAAGCACCAAGAATACAGAGCATTATAGCCCCAGACATAAGAACATAAGGGAAGCCATCTCGGAACAGGCCAGTGGCCCATCCGGTCCAACATTGTGCCACACAGTGGACAAAACCCAGGTGCGATCAGGAGGTCCACCAGCAAAACAAGAACTCCAGAAGCTTCACCACTCTTGCCCCCAAGCACCAAGAAGACAGAGCATCACTGCCCCAGAAATAAGAACATAAGAGAAGCCATGTTGGGTCAGGCCAATGGCCCATCCAGTCCAACTCTATGAACCACATAGAGGCCCAAATACGGGTGCTATCAGGAGGCCCATCAGTGGGGCCAGAACTCCAGAAGTCCTCCTACTATTGCCCCCCCCCCCCCCCACGCACCAAGAATACAGAGCATCACTGCCCCAAACACAAGAACATAAGAGAAGCCATGTCGGATCAGGCCAATGGCCCATCCAGTCCAGTGCCCTGTGTCACTCAATGGCCAAAACCCAGGAGCCTCACCACAATAACCTTGCAACGTAGGCCGAGACCTAATGACTTGTGGCTGAGCAAGGATTTGAACTCGGGGCTCCTGAGCTACATTCAACACCCCTGTCCACTGTCTTTGTAGATTCCCTCGGTTACCCACCCTCCTACCCAGGTGGTATTTCATCCAGTTTACACGTGAGTAACTGAAGGGCATTCTAGTGGTGTCTCTGTGGGCACAGATGCCCCGCATAATTTCTCCTGGGATTCAGGCCCTGGTGGTATCCACTGAGCTCGGAGGTTACTCAGGGGGCTGTGGATACCTGGGCTGCTAGACTCAACAGGCAACTCCAGCCCAGAGTTTCTCAGCTTGGTAGTTTGGTGTAGTGGTTAAGTGTGTGAGCTTTTCTCTGAGAGAACCGGGTTTGATTCCCCACTCCTCCACTTGCAGCTGCTGGAATGGCCTTGGGTCAGCCAGAGCTCTCTTATGTGGGAGAACCGGGTTTGATTCCTCACTCCTCCACTTGCACCTGCTGGAATGGCCTTGGGTCAGCCATAGCTCTTGCAGAGTGGTCCTTGAAAGGGCAGCTTATGGGAGAGCTTATCTCTGAGCCCCACCCGCCTCACAGGGTGTCTGTTGTGGGGGAGGAAGAGAAAGAAGATTGTAGGCTGCTCTGAGACTCTGTCCTTGAAAGGGCAGCTTCTGGGAGAGCTCTCTCAGCTCCACCTGCCTCACAGGGTGTCTGTTGTGGGGGAGGAAGGGAAAGGAGATTGTGAGCTGCTCTGAGACTGAGAGATTCAGAGTGAAGGGTGGGGTATAAATCCAACATCACCACCATCTCCTCCTCCTCCGTGCTCAAGCATGCTTCTGAAAGAACAAGAATCAGTTCACAGAAACTTCCACGGAGACCAGCCAACAAGACCAGCTCGTGACAACTGTCCTTACCCAAAATAGCTGCAAGCCAGAAAAAAGCGATACCATCAAAAACCCGATGCCAAGATTAGAACAAGTGCACAGAATTCCCCAACACTTCTTTTATAAGAAAATAAGTGGAGCTATGCTGGACCAAACGAAGAGCTCGTCCATCCCAGAAGCCTATTCACACAGCAGCCAACCAGCTGCCTCTAAACAGTCCGCAAAGAAGACGACGACTGCAGATTTATTCTCCGCCCTATACTCTGAATCTCAGAGTGGCTTACAATCTCCTTTACCTCCCCCCCCCCCAGACACCCTGTGAGGTGGGTGGAGCTGAGAGGGCTTTCACAGCAGCTGCCCTTTCAAGGACAGCTCCTGAGAGAGCTATGGCTGCCCCAAGGCCATTCCAGCAGCTGCAAGTGGAGGAGTGGGGAATCCAGCCCGGGTCTCCCAGATAAGAGAGCTCTGGCTGACCCAAGGCAACTCCAGCAGGTGCAAGTGGAGGAGTGGGGAATCAAACCCGATTCTCCCAGATAAGAGTCCGCGCACTTAACCCCTACACCAAACCGCGCACTTAACCACTACACCAAACTTGATTCCCCACTCCTTCACTTGCAGCTGCTGGAATGGCCTTGGGTCAGCCATAGGTTTCGCAGAGGTTGCCCTTGAAAGGGCAGCCTCTGTCAGAGCTCTCTCAGCCCCACTTACCTCACAGGGTGTCTGTTGTGGGGGAGGAAGGGAAAGGCGATTGTGAGCTGCTCTGAGATTGAGTATAGAGCGGGGTATAAATCCAACAACTACAGCAACATCAAAATCAACTTTTTCTCCTTGCTTTTCCACTCAGTTATACATTCATTTATGAATAAGTTAAAGAGCATGGGACCCAGTACCGAGCCCTGCGGCACCCCACTGCTTTCCGTCCTCCACTGCGAAGACTGCCCATTTATACTCACTCTCTGCTTCCTATTACTCAGCCAGTTTTTGATCCACAAGAGGACCTGTCCTTTTACTCCATGACTCTCAAGCTGGACTGGAGGTCCATTGGCCTGATCCAACATGGCTTCTCTGATGTTCTTCTGTGACACAGTGTTGGACTGGATGGGCCATTGGCCTGATCCAACATGGCTTCTCTGATGCTCTTATGTTCTCAGATCTCAGTCTTTTTCGGATAAAGTCAGACGTCTCCCGGAGGCAGGAGACTCAGCACTGGAAATAATTTTTCAAATCCTGGCTGCATTTCAATGGCTTCCCTTAGGACAGCTCTACTGAAGGAACAGCACCCAGAATCCTTAATGTACCCGCCAACTGGCAACCGGGAAAAAAATCACTGGCAGGAAGAGATAGCAAACAGTTCGGCATTTTTTTCTGGAAAAACAAACCGTGGTATTTTTCAAAATGCACTGGAGAGTTAAACTGGTTATTCCCTATTGAAAAGGGAAGGACTTTGATCAGTAGTACTGTGGCAGTTTGAACTGGCGGTACGATTGCTGATTTTAGGATCATGCCAATTGCTCCCACTAGGAGCTCTTATGAATTTGGTTTCACTGCTGCTTAATATTACTTCTATATTTTTCAGATCTCTATTGGTTGCTGCCATGGTGCTTTGTGGGCGGGGGGGGGGAGTGGGAGAGCTTGTGAAGTTCTGGCCCCACCGGTGGACCTCCTGATGGCCCCTGGGTTCTGGCGTCTGTGTGACACAGAGTGTTGGATTGGATGGGCCGTTGGCCTGACCCAACATGGCTTCTCTTATGTTCTTACGTGACACAGAGTACTGGACTGGATGGGCCATTGGCCTGTTCCAACATGGCTTCTCTTATGTTCTTCTGTGACACAGCGTGTTGGACTGGATGGGTCATTGGCCTGATCCAACATGGCTTCTCTTATGTTCTTATGTGACACAGAGTGTTGGACTGGATGGGCCATTGGCCTGATCCAACATGGCTTCTCTTATGTTCTTATGTGACACAGAATGTTGGACTGGATGGGCCACTGGCCTGATCCAACATGGCTTCTCTTATGTTCTTATGTGACACAGAGTGTTGGACTGGATGGGCCATTGGCCTGACCCAACATGGCTTCTCTTATGTTCTTAACCTTTTTTTAAAATGCCTAAAATGTTCTGGTCAATGACTGTAATAAATTGAACTGAACTGAACTGTTCCAATCCTTTCAGCCTGCTATTTTCAACTGAGAGCCAGTGTGGTGTAGAGGCTGGAGTGTTAGACTAAGTCCTGGGAATCTAAGGTTCATATCCCACCTCAGAGAAGAAATTTCCGGGGTGGCCTTGGGCTGGTCACTCTCATTCTGAAATACGAAAGAGGGCTGTCGTGAAGAAAAAAAATAAGGGGGAGGAGATCATATATGCCACCCTGAGCTTGGAAGAAGAAGAGCTCTTACAGTTCCGCAGGGCCTGCAAAATGGCGCTCTTCCGCCAGGCATTTACATGGATGGCAACATCTGCAGCAACGGGACTGGCCTATAAGAACACCACCAATGGCCGACTTCACTACTCTATGGCGATTCTGAGACCTCTGAGTCTAGCTAACCAGCAGAAATTAGATCGCTGCCTGAAATTATCACAGTAGCACATGCAAATGCTTTAAATTGTTTTTATGTTTTATGTTTTTATTGTTGTTTATTGCATCGGTCACACTAATGTCCTTGTGTCGACCCTTGGTTTGTGAGCCTCCCCAAGCCTGCCTTTGGTGGGGAGGGCAGGATAGAAATTAAACACACAATAATAATAATAATAAGATGATATTGGATTTATATCCTGCCCTATACTCAGTGTCTCAGAGCAGTCACAATCTCCTTTGCCTTCCCCCCACCTCAACAGACACCCTGTGAGGTGGGTGGGGCTGAGAGGGCTCTCCCAGCAGCTGCCCTTTCAAGGACAACCTCTGCCAGAGCTCTGGCTGACCCAAGGCCATTCCAGCAGGTGCAAGTGGAGGAGGGGGGAATCCAACTCGATTCTCCCAGATAAGAGTCTGCACACTTAACCACTACACCAAACTGACTCAGAAAAGTTGGAGCTCCCCCCGCCAGGCTACATATTTTTATTTCCCCCCTTCTTCCTCCCAACAACCCTTTGAGGTAGGTCAGGCTGAGAGAGTGTGACTCAATCACACTTCCTCAGCCTGACTTACCTCAAAGGGTTGTTGTGAGGAAGGGTTGAGACTCTTTCATTGGATTTATATCCCACCCTCCACTCCGAAGAGTCTCAGAGCGGCTCACAATCTCCTTTCCCTTCCTCCCCCACAACAGACACCCTGTGAGGTGGGTGGGGCTGGAGAGGGCTCTCACAGCAGCTGCCGTTTCAAGGACAATCTCTGCCAGAGCTATGGCTGACCCAAGGCCATGCTAGCAGGTGCAAGTGGAGAGTGGGGAATCAAACCCGGTTCTCCCAGATAAGAGTCCGCACACTTAACCACTACACCAAACTGGCTCTCAGCCTGACCTACCTCAATCACACTCTCTCAGCCTGACCTACCTCAAAGGGTTGTTGGGAGGAAGGGTTGTGACGCTTTCAGCCTGACCTACCTCAATCACACTTTCTCAGCCTGACCTACCCCAAAGGGTTGTTGGGAGGAAGGGTTGTCTCTCAGCCTGACCTACCCCAAAGGGTTGTTGGGAGGAAGGGTTGTAACTCTTTCAGCCTGACCTACCTCAAAGGGTTGTTGGGAGGAAGGGTTGTGACTCTCTCAGCCTGGCCTACCTCAACCACACTCTCTCAGCCTGACTTACCTCAAAGGGTTGTGAGGAAGAAGGGGAGAATAAAAACATGTAGACTGGGGGCGGGGGGAGGGGCTTCAACTGTTCTGAGCATGTGGGCACCATTGCAGATTTGAGAGGGAGTGGTGATTGGCAACACAAAATGGCTGCCATAGGAGGTAGAGACAAACACAATACCCCCCTCAGGGGACCACAGAAACGGAATAAAAGGAAAGCAGAGGGGGAGGGAAGAGAGCAAACATACTGAGACACACACAGGACACCGTTTGCCCGGTGCCAAAGGTGAATGGGGATGGGGGCTTACCAATGGGGGCATATGGCCCCTGTGCATTTGCCCGACAGTGACCTGTTGCTGGGGTGAAGGCATACTGCCCACGTTGAAGGTCTCCGGCCCGGTGGAGCCCGACCTCATGACCGCCGGCAGCGCCACGGAGCCGTGCTCAACCTTCCCCGTCCGGTTGAACTGCTGCTGCAAGATGGTCGACCTGCAAAGGGATAAGTGGACTCTGCTCACAAAAAACGCAGCGTGCGAATCTCTGCAAGTCTTGGGTTCGAATCCCCACTCCTGCCATGGATGCTCGCTGGATGACCTTGGGCCAGTCATACTCTCTCAGCCTGACCTACCTCAAAGGGTTGTTGGGAGGATAAAATGGAGGAGAGGAGAATGAGGTGAATGGCTTTGGGCCCCCATTGGGGGAGGAAGCCAGGGTGAAATCCAATAAAATACGGTAAATAAATAACCAATAAATGCATTTCCCTTAACCAATTTTATTCTGGGCTTTATTGATCTGACTGATATGTAACCTTTCTGTTCCAAAGTGGCTAACAAATATGGAATCCTGTTATGATTCATAAAATAGTAACTATTCACTTAAAAGTCTCCCCCAGCCGAGAGCAGCACCTGCATACTGCAGTTGTAAAATTCAAAAAGCTAATAGATCCCAGCAGGCAGCCGTGTGGGTCTGAAGCGACAGAACAAAGCGGTAGACAAGTGCACCTTTAAGACCAACTAAGTTTTATTCAGAATGTCAGCTTTCGTAGCTCTTAAGCAGACTTCATCAGACAAATGGGAATGGAAGCAGCAATTCTTAATCTAAGTGGGCAGTGTAGAATCATCTTAGTCTGCTTTTTATCACCCTCCAGTGTTTTTTCAGCCCTGTTTTGTCCTAACACTAACAAACACAGATCCCTATTTGTGATTCTTTTAATCTACTAAAAACATTCCCATGATTCTACACTGCCCACTTATATTAAGAACGGCTGCTTCCATTCCCACTTGTCTGATGAAGTCTGCTTAAGAGCATACAAAAGCTTCCATTTCAAATAAAACTGAGTTGGTCTTAAAGGTGCACTTGTCTACTGCTTTGTTCAAAAGGTTAAAGTAATTGTTGGTTATCAAAGATTTCAGGTTTTCATGGCTGGTAACATTATTAGGGTTTGTAGAATCTTTCGGGATCAAGTGCCGTGTTCTACTGGAGAAAGTTTTCCTTCCAGACGTTTCGTTCTCAGCTGCGGAGAACATCCTCAGTGGCGTTGCAGCCGGAGCAGGCGCTCAGACCTTCTTGGCTGCTGTGCATTGAGTGGGGCCAGGGCTGCTGGAGAGCTGCTATTTGTAGGCTGGAGGGGGTGTGATGAAAGGGCAATTGGTTTGTGGATGTGCCCATTGTTTGGTGGGGCTTCCTGGAAGGGTAGTGATAAGGAAACCGGCTGTTGAATGTGACCATTGTTCTGTGTTAATTGCTGGGAGGGTTGGAAGGGGTTGGAAGATAAGGAAGATGGTTGTTGACTGTGCTGATTCTTCTGTGGAATTTGCTGATTGTTCTGAGACTTTCTGCAATTTAAAGTCTGTAGGGTGTTTTGCAGAGCTGGGTACCAAGATTGGTGGATGAAAATGCCTTCTTCCTTTCTGTTAAAATTTACAAACACCAGCACAATGATTAAGGTTTGGAAAACTTTCCCTATGAAGAAAGGTTAAAATGCTTGGAGCTCTTTAGCTTGGAGAAACTTCGACTGCGGGGTGACATGAACGAGGTTTGCAAGATTATGCATGGGGTGGAGAAAGTAGAGAAAGAAGTCCTTTTCTCCCTTTCTCACAATACAAGAACTCGTGGGCATTCAATGAAATTGCTGAGTAGTCAGGTTAAAACGGATAAAAGGAAGTCCTTCTTCACCCAAAGGGTGCTTAACATGTGGAATTCACTGCCACAGGAGGTGGTGGCGGCTACAAGTATAGCCAGATTCAAGAGGGGATTGGATAAAAATTTGGAGCAGAGGTCCATCGGTGGTATTAGCCACAGTGTGTGTGTATATATATATATGTGTGTGTGTGTGTGTGTGTATACACACACACATATATTGCCCACTGTGTGACTCAGAGTGTTGGACTGGATGGGCCATTGGCCTGATCCAACATGGCTTCTCTTCTGTTCTTATGTGACACAGAGTGTTGGATTGGATGGGCCACTGGCCTGATCCAACATGGTTTCTCTTATGTTCTTATGTTCTCTGCCCGAGCTACAGCCCCTCTTCTGTTGCTGATAAGATTCACCACTTCTTGCACCTCCCAGCAGCGTTAACAAGCATCCTTATTCTGGAGGCAATTTTGTCCTTTGAGCAGAGATCTGCTGTGATTTCTGTCGTGCCTTTCTCCCTTTCGCTAATTTGAGACATGGTCATATTTGCGTTACGATCGCTGAGCTTCCGTGGTTACACTTTTGCCATTTTTATCCGTTTCGTTCTGTTTCTCTGCTTTGAGCAATCGATGGCGGAAAGGGCAGGACAGAAATATCACAAGCAAGACAGCTAAATAAGACAAAGATTCCCACCCACCCCCACCCCAGGAGAGGAATGGCACATCCCGGGAGCAACACGCTCGCCTGAAGCCATTCAGTGTGTTTAACAGAGGTAAGATGCAGAACAGCATCTGCTGTGGGGGAGATGGGATAATATATCTCTGAGATCCTGGGTCCAATTCAGGCACCTTTAATACGGCAACAAAGGAACATAAAGAGGCATTCCTGTTTTGCAGGAGCCAGCGGCTGGGGGCGCAAGAATTAAGGAACGCCACGACTGTCTTGAACCGGGGACTCCTGGCTCACAGTTCCTGTGCAGAACCCGCACTCCCACTGACCCCGGGACACGTACTTTTTAGGCGATACGGATTCTTCCAGCATGGTCGACTCCTCGTCTCCCTCCAGGCCGAATCGGTCCTTGCTCTGCTTCTGTAAAAGGTCAAACATGCCGCCTTTCGTCAGCCTCTCCGGAATCCCACGCAATTTCCTAAGCCGGGAGCAGCTTCTGATACTAGGCCAAAGCAATCCTAAGGGCACAGACTGCGCTGGGCGGACCTGAGAGTGGCTTCACATGCAAACACCTAGGAGGGCCCTCATGCTCAGGTGGCTTATGTCTGCTCTCGTTTGGACTTGTTTCTCAGATCCCGCTGTCCAGAATGACCCATTCAGTGGCAGGAAACAAAAGGACGGAGAATTCAGGACAGAGAGCTGCCCAAAGTCAGCTTTTGGTAAGAGAGACATCCTGCCCCCTCCCTGGCAGGGTACCTGGCTCCACTTCCGTTGTTCAGAAGCGTCTCTCAACATTCATTGAAAATCTCCCCTCCTCCCAGGGGTGGAATTCTAGCAGGAGCTCATTTGCATATTAGGCCACACGCCCCTGATGTAGCCAATCTGCCAAGAGCTTACAAGTTTCTTTTTTGTAAGCTCTTGGAGGATTGGCTACATCAGGGGCGTGTGGCCTAATATGCAAAGGAGCCCCTGCTAGAATTCTATCTCTGGACCCTGTACTAAGAGCCCTGTAAGTTCCTGGAGGATTGGCTACATCAGGGGGTGTGGCCTAATATGCAAAGGAGCTCCTGCTAGAATTCTATCTCTGGACCCTGTACTAAGAGCCCTGTAAGTTCCTGGAGGATTGGCTACATCAGGGGGTGTGGCCTAATATGCAAAGGAGCTCCTGCTAGAATTCCACCCTGCCTGTAACCAAAGTCTACTGAACCTAGTCTCTTCCTCTGGAGCAGCAGGGGACCTGTCTCTGAGCTCGTCCTTGTGGCAGCCCCCCTTCCCCACCAGCTTCTCTTCTATAGGTTGGGCAGAACCAAGTGCTTCAACTGTTTGTTGCATAGCCTGCCTCCTTGTCTGGGTCTGAACGGGGCACTACTCAGACACTGGCACTTATTTCTCACTTGGCAAAGCACTTGGCTGACTACTTTGCTGGCACCTAAGGTTGCCATCCTCCAGGCAGGACCTGGAGATCTCCAGGCTATTTTGGAGGGGGTTTTGTGCCACCTTCTGGGCATGGAGTGGGGGTCATTGCAAGTATGTGGGGGCAGGGGGGAAGAAGTTGTGAATTTCCTGCTTTGTGCAAGGGGCTGGACTAGATGACCCTGGAGATCCCTTCCAACTCTATGATTCTATGATCTCCTAGAATTACACCTCATCTCTTTGGAGGATGGACTCGACTGTGTTATACCCCACTGAGGCCCTTCCCCTTCCCAAACTTCACCCTCTGCAGGCTCTACCTCCAAATCTGCAGGAATTTCCCAACCTGGAGTTGGCAACTGTATTTGGGAATTCCCCAATACCCGGCAGTAACTCAGCCAATGCCACGGATTCCCCTCTCTGTCCCAACGTTGCTTCCAGCACAAACTGTCCAAACGTGCCGGTTTTTCAACAGACCCCCCCGAGGATTTACCCACCTTCTTGAGAATGATGTCGATGTAACCGGCGATCAGCTGGGAGATCTGCTCGCCTTCTGTGGTTTGTACCGAGTAGTAGCTTTCCTGATACTCCCCAAAATCCTGAAAAAGAAAAAAAAAGTGGAAATGGTGCATGCGAATACAGAAACATCCAGAATACAACATCTGGGGCTGGGAGTCCATGGAACTGAAGTTAGCCAGGGGGGAAGAGGGAGGGAGCCCAGGGTAGGAATTCCATTCTGGTTTTTAGAAATCATATACACGACAACCAAGATGCAAAGTCAAAATTGACGGTTTACAAATTGATTGTCGCATGTGAATACAAGATATTCAGAACCTGGGTCCATCAAAGTCAGTATTGTCTACTCAGACTGGCAGCGGCTCTCCAGGGTTTCAAGCTGAGGTTTTTCACACCTATTTGCCTGGACCCTTTTTTGGAGATGCCAGGGATTGAACCTGGGACCTTCTGCTTCTCAAGCAGATGCTCTGCCACTGAGCCACCGTCCCTCCCCGAAAAGGGGACCGCTTAAGAAGAAGAGTATTCCTGCGACCTGGTTTCATCCTGCCACCCAGATTGTGAGCAATTTTATCCAAGAGAAAATATTCCCCACATTTAGCCAGACCACCAATGAAGGAGGCGAATTTAACCTCCAATTTGTCGCTATTGCAAACTTTGCTGCAGTCAGCAGCAAGGATATCAACTCCTTCTTCTGCTCAGATATCCCTGAAGTCCTTCCAGAAATTGAGAAGGCAAGTTATAGCTCATGTAAAGGAAGAAGAAGAAGATATTGGATTTATATCCCGCCCTCCACTCCGAAGAGTCTCAGAGCGGCTCACAATCTCCTTTCCCTTCCTCCCCCACAACAGGCACCCTGTGAGGTAGATGAAGATATTGGATTTATATCCCGCCCTCCACTCTGAAGAGTCTCAGAGTGGCTCACAATCTCCTTTATCTTCCTCCCCCACAACAGACACCCTATGAGGTGGGTGGGGCTGAGAGGGCTCACACAGCAGCTGCCCTTTCAAGGACAACTCCTACGAGAGCTATGGCTGACCCAAGGCCATTCCAGCAGGTGCAAGTGGAGGAGTGGGGAATCCAACCCAGTTCTCCCACATAAGAGTCCGCACACTTATCCACTACACCAAACTGTAGTAAAGGAGACCAGTTTGGTGTAGTGGTTAAGCATGCTGACTCTTAACTGGGAGAAGCGGGTTTGATTCCCCACTCTTCCACTTGCACCTGCTGGAATGGCCTTGGGTCAGTCATAGCTCTGGCAGAGGTTGTCCTTGAAAGGGCAGCTGCTGTGGGAGCCCTCTCAGTCCCGCCTACCTCACAGGGTGCCTGTTGTGGGGGAAGGCGATATCGGAGACTGTAAGCCGTTCTGAGACTCTGCTTCAGAGAGAAGGGCGGGGTATAAATCTGCAGTCTTCTTCTTCAGGATGAATTGTGGAGTGCATACATTTCAGAACGACCAACCCCCACCCCCCCCCAGGGCTGAATAGGGACACGGGATTCTTCTCTAAAGCCCCCCCTCAGTTTCTGCCCCCCCTCCCCCCCGCAAGCATTTCTCCTCTGCTCTAACCAAGTTGTGCATCATATCATACCTCTAAATCCGACGCAGCGTTCCAGTCCTCCCCAAGGGAATTGGACCAGCCGAGCAGTCGGTGCTCAGGCCCCCCATTCGTCCTCCCGTCCCCGAAGCTTACCAGAGTAAAACTTTTGGGCGAAGCCGCCCAGCGCTTGACGGTCGTCAGCGGCCACTCCTGCAGCACCTCCTTGGTCCGTTCGTCCACGCGCATCACGGACTCCTTGGTGATGCCCAGAAGGCGAGGGACCAGCTTGTTCTTCCCTTTCATCTTCTCCTGCAAAGGGAATGCTGGGCTTAGCCAAGAGCAGCAGTGGCCAAACTGCGGCTCAGGAGCCGCACGTGGCTCGTTCGCACGTATCGTGTGGCTCTCAGAGCCTCCCCTGCCCCATCAGCCGGCTTGGAGAAAGCATTTCTCTCTTTCCACCAGGCTTTTAATTTACCGGGCGTCCTCTGAAACCTTCCCCCAGCGCTTTACTATCCTTGTGCTTGAGTCGGACAAGGGTCTGAGTGGTGTTGTGGAGAAACGCCATTTTAGTCAGTGGTGGTGCTTCATTTGGCAGGGGTCAGTAAATCCCTCAGCAGGCTTTGTAGCCTTCCCCTCACTCCCCCCCTCCCTTCCAGAGCCAAACCAACAACGCTAGGGGGAAAATCTCCTAGAGAGGCAGGAAGTGCTTTTGTTCTTGGCATGTGTGTTAGCAGGAAGAGAAGGGCAGTTGGAAGCCAGCGCTCGAGCGAGCATGTGGTGAGCAATGGAGGCTCCTGCCTGGGAGGCCCCCAGGCAGGCAGACTAAGTAAGTAATTCACAAGACAGGGCAAGTTTAGATCAGGGCCAGCAGGATGCGTTTATAATCAACTTTTCTTTGTTATGCTGTGTGCTGTGCTGTGCTAATTTTGTAGATGCAACTGTTTTTGTTTTGTTTTTCTTTCCCTATATTTTTCTCTTTTAAATAAATAGTTTTTCTGTTTTAAATGCTGGCAGTCAAACTCTGTACCACATAGATCCCCAAACCGCTTTAGACCACGCTGTTTTTGAGAAGGGGGCCCCGGGGAAGGGGGAAGGCATGCAGTTGGATAAGGTGCCAATCCTCCAGGGGTGCCCCAAAGAAGTGCTGAGGTCTCTGTGAAACCCAAGTACAGGGTGGCAGAGGACCTGGAGGCCGGGCCTCATAGCTGGAGAGGGGGATTGGGAGTCCTGTTCCTCTCAATCTGAACCCCGGGACTGAGCAGGTGGTGGCAGCGCGCCCAAGGGGCAGGAGGAGAAATAGCTCCCTCCAGGAGTTGGCGACTCCATAGGGAGCTGATGGGACCGGGTCTGAAGGCAGAATCGGGCCGGTTCCGCCACAGGTGTCAATGACCTGACACTGTGCTAAGTGGCGTTAACCAGCTGACGTCATACCGACCGCTGAACGGTGGCTTCTGCCTGTGTTATTGTCGGAGTTGTGACCCTCTATTTTATGTATTATGTCGATGAGATATTTTAAATGTGTTGTGTTTAACTGGATGTTTTATTTATTGTCACGGCAATGTTTTAATCCTGTAAGCCACCCTCAGCCCGCCTAGCGGGATAGGGCGGGGTATAAATCACAAATTAAATTAAATTAATTTTAAATCGCTTCTCCAAGCCAAGCCAGTCAGTAGCTTGGAGAATGCACTTAAAATGTTAAAGTTGCTGTCTTTCCAGTTTGGTGTAGTGGTTAAGTGTGTGGACTCTTATCTGGGAGAACCGGGTTTGATTCCCCACTCCTCCACTTGCACCTGCTGGAATGGCCTTGAGTCAGCCAGAGCTCTGGCAGAGGTTGTCCTTGAAAGGGCAGCTGCTGTGAGAGCCCTCTCCAGCCCCACCCACCTCACAGGGTGTCTGTTGTGGGGGAGGAAGGGAAAGGAGATTGTGAGCCGCTCTGAGACTCTTCAGAGCGGAGGGCGGGATATAAATCCAATATCATCTTCTTCTTCTTCTCTCCCTCCCTTCCTATGCTCATCTCTTGCAGCGCTCAAACATCTGATGTTTATTTTATGTGGCTCTTATATTAAGCAAGTTTGGCCAAGAGTGTGAGCAGAATGCACAGGGTGCGTGTGCAAAAAGACTCTGGGGAAGACACCCTCTAGGACTGTGAGACGCTCTCCATATTGCTTGAAAGAGCTAGCAGCTGCAGGGGGGCGGGAAGGGAGACGGCCACCTGCTTTCCGATTTGATCCTTCTACTCCTGAGCAATGGCAAGAGATTTGCATTTTTTACCTCTCTGTTTTCTGGCACAAATCAAGTTTCTAGACCTCCTGGTTAGACCTCACCTAGAGTATTGTGTTCAGTTTTGGGCACCCAAGGGTGGAACTTTAGCAGGAGCTCCTTTGCATATTAGGCCACACCCCCCTGATGTAGCCAATCTTCCAAGAGCTTACAAGAAAGAGCCTTGAAAGCTTCAGGAGGATTGGCTACATCATGGGGGTGTGGCTTAATATGCAAAGGAGCTCCTGTTTAAGAAGGATATAGACAAGTCGAACAGGTCCAGAGGAAGGCAATGGAGATGGTGATGGGTCTGAAGACCAAGTCCTATGAAGAAAGGCTGAAAGAGCTGAGTATGTTGAGCCTCGAGACGAGATGGCTGGGAGGTGGATAGGATCACCATCTTCAAGTCCTTGAAGGGCTGTCCTATAGAGGAAGGTGCACAATTGTTTCCTGTTGTCCCAGAAGGTTGGACCAGAACCAACGGGTTGAAATTAAATCAAAAGAGTTTCAGTTAAACATTAGGAAGAACTTCCCGATAGAGCAGTTCCTCGGTGGGACAGGCTTCCTCCTCAGGAGGTGGTGGGCTCTCCTACCTTGGAGGTTTTTCAGCAGAGGCTGAGATGACCATCTGACAGCAATGAGGATCCTGCGAACTTAGGCAGGTCATGAGAAGGAAGGCAGGAAGGGCTGCATCAGATCTTTTTCTACACACTCGAGGAAATGCTGACTGACGCTTTGGGGTCAGTCAGCAATTTTTCTCCAGGCCAGTTTGCCCAGGGATCCTGGAGGGTTTTTTTTTTTGTCATCCAGGGCATGGAACGGGGGGTCACTGAGGGTGTATGGGGAGAGTTATTTGTGAGTGTCCTGCATTGTGCAGGGGGTTGGACGAGATGACCCTGGAAGAGCCAATTTGGTGCAGTGGTTAAGTGTGGGGACTCTTATCTGGGAAAACCAGGTTGGATTCCCCACTCCTCCACTTGCACCTGCTGGAATGGCCTTGGGTCAGCCAGAGCTCTGGCAGAGGTTGTCCTTGAAAGGGCAGCTTCTGTCAGAGCTCTCTCAGTCCCACCCACCTCACAGGGTGTCTGTTGTGGGGGAGGAAGGTAAAGGAGATTGTGAGCTGCTCTGAGACTCTTCGGAGTGGAGGGTGGGATATAAATCCAATATCTTCATCTACCTCATAGGGTGTCTGTTGTGGGGGAGGAAGGGAAAGGAGATTGTGAGCCGCTCTGAGACTCTTCGGAGTGGAGGGCGGGATATGAATCCAATATCTTCATCTACCTCACAGGGTGTCTGTTGTGGGGAAGGAAAGGAAAGGAGATTGTGAGCCGCTCTGAGACTCTCGGAGTGGAGGGCGGGATATGAATCCAATATCTTCATCTACCTCACAGGGTGTCTGTTGTGGGGAAGGAAGGGAAAGGAGATTGTGAGCCACTCTGAGACTCTTTGGAGTGGAGGGCGGGATTAAATCCAATATCTTCATCTACCTCACAGGGTGTCTGTTGTGGGGGAGGAAGGGAAAGGAGATTGTGAGCCGCTCTGAGACTCTTCGGAGAAGAGGGTGGGATATAAATCCAATATCTTCATCTTCTTCTTCCAACTTTATACTTCATAGCAGAAAGTCAACACAATCATTCAAGCTTCAGGTTATGTGAAAGGGTAATAGATTAGAAGTAGTCAGATATGACTTCTGGGCAGCTGTAGGCACAGGCAAAGCCCAGCTGCTTATGTCAGCGGCGTCCTAGAAAACTTTCTGCTGCATCATGGCTCAGAATTTTTAAAAAGTGGGGGGGGGGGGAGACCTGTTGATGCTTTTAGGAGGAGACACCTGCATCCTCACCTGCAGATCTGGCTGTTAACAACCTGTGACTGCTTCAGTGCAGAGTGTGGGGATGAAAACAGAGACAGAAAATATATACTAGAGTAACACGTGCCCTTTTTTTGGAAAGGGGGGGGGATCAACTGCTTCTCAGGCTTTTTAAAGTCCCACAGGTGATGGTGAAAGAATCACAAGCGGCTACACGCTGTCCTTCCACCTCCATCCCAAATTAGAGGACAGCAAAGTTGACTCTTCGTTAGGGTAAATGACCTGAAAACTCTGGGGAATCCGTTTGGCTTCCCTAACAAATTCTTTCAGACCTAGATGTTTCACGCCGTGGTTACTGGAATTACATAGTTACAGACAACACCGCCCCCCCCCCCCAAAAAAAAACCAACTTCAGGAAAGCTAATATCCACTTTTAATTTCATGTGGCCCAGCGTGCAGACCTGCACAGCCAAATAATTATTCAAATTGTTCCCCTCCTCTGTCTGAAGCCACCTGTTATTACAAGGAGAGCCAGTTTGGTGTAGTGGTTAAGTGTGTGGACTCTTATCTGGGAGAACCGGGTTTGATTCCCCACTCCTCCACTTGCACCTGCTGGAATGGCCTTGGGTCAGCCATGGCTCTCACTCTTCAGAGTGGAGGGTGGGATATAAATCCAATATCTTCATCTACCTCACAGGGTGTCTGCTGTGGGGGAGGAAGGGAAAGGAGATTGTGAGCCGCTTTGAGACTCTTTGGAGTGGAGGGCGGGATATAAATCCAAAATCTTCATCTACCTCACAGGGTGTCTGCTGTGGGAGAGGAAGGGAAAGGAGATTGTGAGCCGCTCTGAGACTCTCCAGAGTGGAGGGCGGGATATAAATCCAATATCTTCATCTACCTCACAGGGTGTCTGTTGTGGGGGGGGGGGGGGAAGGGAAAGGAGATTGTGAACCGGGTTTGATTCCCCACTCCTCCACTTGCAGCTGCTGGAATGGCCTTGGGTCAGCCAGAGCTCTAAGTGTGCAGACTCTTATCTGGAAGAACCGGGTTTGATTCCCCACTCCTCCACTTACAGCTGCTGGAATGGCCTTGAATCAGCCATAGCTCTAAATGTGCAGAATCTTATCTGGGAGAACCGGTTGGATTCCCCACTCCACTTGCAGCTGCTGGAATGGCCATGGGTCAGCCATAGCTCTAAGTGTGCAGACTCTTATCTGGGAGAGCCGGGTTTGATTCTCCACTCCTCCACTTGCAGCTGCTGGAATGACCTTGGGTCAGCCATAGCTCTTGCAGAGCTGTCCTTGAAAGGGCAACTTCTGGGGAGAGCTCTCTCAGCCTCACCTGCTTCACAGGGTGTCTGTTGTGGGGGAGGAACGGAAAGGAAATTGTGAGCCAGAGACTCTGAAATTTGGAGTGGAGGGCAGGATATAAATCCAATGTCATCTTATTATTATTATTATTGCATTGTAATATATAATGAAATAATTATACAACTCATCGCCCAGTTGCTAACAGGCCACGGACTGGTACTGTTCCACGGCCCGGGGATACTTTATCCTTTAGAGAGAGCCATTTTGGAGTAGTGGTTAAGTGTGCAGACTCTTATCTGGGAGAACTGGGTTTGATTCCCCACTCCTCCACTTACACCTGCTGGAATAGCTTTGGGTCAGCCATAGCTCTGGCAGAGCTGTCCTTGAAAGAGCAGTTTTTGTCAGAGCTCTCTCAGCCCCACCTACCTCACAGGGTGTCTGTTGTGGGGGAGGAAGATAAAGGAGATTGTAAGCTACTCTGAGTCTCTGATTCAGAGAGAAGGGCGGGGTATAAATCTGCAATTCTTCTTATAGACATGGCCAGAAACTATTGGCCATGATGTATTGTAACCCTCAAGCAGGTTTATGAAAGTAGGGTTTCCACTATTTCAGAGATAAAAGGAGAAGGCACAGCAATTCTAACCAGAATTCATTTAGTCTTCAAGACATGTTTTGGAAAAATTTGCACCTTCATTTGTGAAACAAGAGACAGAAGGATTGTTTGTGCCTGGAAGCAATCGCTGGGAGTCTGGGATTGATCCTGGGTCAGTGGGCTCTTCCACATTCTTATGTTTATTGCTTAGGTGTCCCTTTTGTTTCAGAGTTTTTCCTCTTTTCGACCTGTGATTTGCTCCCTCTAGTGGATGATTCGATATTCCATCACATATCAAGAAATCTGCCGGACACACAGCAATGTAATATCGAATCAACCAGTAGAGGGAGCAAAACACACACAGAAAAAGGGGGTGGAAGCAATGAAAATGAGTGATGAATAGTTCAGGTTCTTGCTTGAAGCAAGTTTCTTCCCTCCGAGAAAAAAACCCTAATGAAACCTAATTTCATTGCACAATCTCATTTCTAGCCCAAATTCCTCCTACCTTAACAAGGAAAAAGGAGACCCCGTAGGTCCTCAGCGACCGCGCCAGCTTCACGTACTTCACCTTGGCTTCTATCTCGGTCATCTCTCCGCAGTTTTTGTGCTCCTGTAACGAGGCTCTGATCAATTGCTTGCTAATTTTCTGAAGACCTACTCGGTATGACAGAGCTGGGCAGCACAGTGTCTCCCCCTTCCTCAGTCTGCTGTTCGGACAATTCAAAATCAATCTCCTTTGAAGCCATGTGCTTAAAAGCCATAAAAGATCCCACTGGAGAAATGGCCATCCCTGGAATCCCCAGAATCCATTCGGCATCAAAGAGATCAGGATTTGTTTCAGTTTTATATAAACAGCTAAGGGTTGTTTTTCTGCCCCTCGCAATCCAAAACCAGGAGAAAACAGGACAAACAGTAATGTGAAAACCCTCCTCCGTAGTTAACAACAATCTTCCTTATTCTATGTAATAAATTTACACCAAAAAGCTAATCCCAAAAGACAAGCCAGGCTTCCAAAGTCGCACATCCAAAACAATAAACAACTCAATGTTAAAACATCCAAAGAGAATTCAGAAATCCCCTTTTCCCCCCACCCCTAGCCAACAGCTATTTTTATCCCTTGAGACTATACATTCCTACAGTGCCACATTTCAAAATGAATATAACCCCTTTGCAAAAACCCCTCGTTTCTCATTCAGAGAGATATCTCACCATTCCAACGGCCTCTTTCTCCCCCATCCATGGAGGAGGCACATCTGTCCACAAATAAATCCCCCTCTCCACGTGCCTTAAATCCGCTTGCTTCCTCATACCGATGCCAAAAGATGTTCTGGAGTCTTGATGGCACCACAGGGACCAACGAGAGTCTATTCCAGCAGCTTCCTTCGTGGACCAGAAGCCACTTACCAAGGAGCTGGCAGATTACAAACACTTCCGTGTGGAACAAAATCTCGTTAGTCTTTTAAGGTGCCACCGGATTCCCGTTTTCTCCTTCTGCAGCAGTCTACTCCAGTGGGATTATTATCAGATGATGTTCTGGTTTCCTTCCCGCCGAAGTGGAACCATCTGTTCTAACCATTAGAAGACAACCCTCTCTGAACAGCCTCTCCCGAACTGCTCTTTTCTTCGGCAAAGCCCCAAATAAATTCAGAAAAAAGGCCGTGTCAGTTTGCATTACCCTCTAAGCTCCGAGGGAAACTCCAGGGACACTTCTATTAGCATAGGCAATGACAATTTTCTCAGCCCTCGCCGTCCGTTGCCAACTCGTTCTGAGCGGCGCTGCGTCAAATCAAACTGACACTGATCATCTTTCCCGGTTGTAACTAATGAAAGATGGCGGAAGCCCGTGGTGAGCGCGGGCACAAGAATGGATATCTCTGGTGCTTCTCTGGATAGTCATCGTCCCCATCCCACCCCGTTTCCATTCAGGAAAGAGACCTGAAATATTTTTCAGTTCAGCGGCTGTCTGCAAGAAACCGATCTCAATCTGGCTTCTGAAAAAGAAAATCCTCCATTGCTAGAACATCAAGAATCCTCGGCCTACAATGTGCAACCACGTTTAGCTGCAGTAAAACACACACCAGACATATTTTTCATATCCCCCACCCAGGGGTGACTCCATCAGATGAGAAATGGGGGGACAGAAACGTACGACCTCCAATCAGCGGGGAAATTACATAAGGCATGAAAGTTTGTTAATATCAGAGTTGGATTCAAGTCCAGAGGCGCCTTAAGAGTCCAACGAGGTTTTGGCATACAAGCCAGGGGTGGCCAACGGTAGCTCTCCAGATGTTTTTTTGCCTACAGCTCCCATCAGCCCCAGCCAGCATGGTCAATGGCTGGGGCTGATGGGAGCTGTAGGCAAAAACATCTGGAGAGCTACCGTTGGCCACCCCTGATATAAGCCTTGAAGTCGGAGCACTGTCTTTCAATTCGAAGGCTTATATCCCCAAAACCTTCTTAGTGTCCAAAATGCCACCTAACTCGAATCTAGCTCTTTCACAGAAGACGAACATGGCTACCTTCCCAAAACATTACTATCTGGTTTCGTTATAGCGCTTACATTAGTTTCTAATACTCAGCTGCTGTGGAAATCGAGGGAGTGCATTAGCAAACACGTTTCTATCCTGTCCCCACCCCTGTCCCTCTCCTCCTTCCCCCAAACTTACCTAAATGTGATGACAAACGCAACAAAGAGAGCTACTGTTTAACCCTACTGCACTCTGGAACTACATTTCCCAAGATTCCTGAGACTTCCAGATCTGAGTCCCAGAGGCTGTCACAAGGCAAGTTTTGTGGACAGGGAAGGCGGTGGGAGCTCAGGAGAGAGGGGCACAGAAATAGGATGATTCATACTGGAAGCAGATTGGATATTATAGCATTGGAAAAAGTCCAGAAAAGGGCAGCTAGAATGATTAATGGTTTGGAACACTTTCCCTATGAAGAAAGGTTAAAACGTTTGGGGCTCTTTAGCTTGGAGAAACGTCGACTGCGGGGTGACATGATAGAGGTTTACAAGATTATGCATGGGATGGAGAAAGTAGAGAAAGAAGTCCTTTTCTCCCTTTCTCACAATACAAGAACTCGTGGGCATTTAATGAAATTGCTGAGCAGTCAGGTTAGAACAGATAAAAGGAAGTCCTTCTTCACCCGAAGGGTGATTAACACGTGGAATTCACTGCCACAGGAGGTGGTGGCAGCTACAAGCATAACCAGCTTCAAGAGGGGATTGGATAAAAATACGGAGCAGAGGTCCATCAGTGGCTATTAGCCACAGCATATTATTGGAACTGTCTGGGGCAAATGATGCTCTGTATTCTTGGTGCTTGGGCAAAGTGGAAGCCTTTGAACCTTGTGAACCTCCTGATGGCACTTGGGGGGGGGGGGGTTTGGCCACTGTGTGACACAGAGGTTTGGACTGGATGGGCCACTGGCCTGATCCAACAGGGCTTCTCTTATGTTCTTATGTGACACAGAGTGTTGGACTGGATGGGTCACTGGCCTGATCCAACATGGCTTCTCTTATGTTCTTACGTGACACAGAGTGTTGGACTGGATGGGCCACTGGCCTGATCCAACATGGCTTCTCTTATGTTCTTATGAACATCCTAAATCCAAAGGAGATGGGGAGGGAGCAGTTGTCCTGGTCCCCCGGCCCCAGATCTGCTCACGTCATCTTATTCTGGGCATCAATTTCAACTGTTTTTCAAACCAGAGCAAACTGGGCGGCATCTTTAGGGTTCCGAAATACCAACACCACATGGTTGGCCATAACGCAGCACCAAAAAGGACATGGTTTCAGGGAGCTGGTACTTGATCCATCTTCACAGCTAACAGAATACATAACCCGGGGCAATTTGGGGGTTTTCTTTAGCAGTAAACAAAACAGAACAAAACCCATTCTGTGGAAGCCGAATGTGCAAAAGAGCCCTTACATAACCATATTTAGCTCCCAATGCCTTCTCTTTTGCGAGCGGGAATCAGACCCATTAAGCAAGCCCGTGTCTTGGAGGAAACGGACTGAAAAGCAAAGCTCTTCCAATCGCTCACGAGATTCGAATTAGGAGAGCGAGTCTGCCGAAGGGAGAAGGGAGAATAGCCGTCTGCTTCTTTTACACTCGAGTTGCTGCTAGTTTATTGCTGAAGCGGACGCAAAAAAAAAAAAAAATAACACATTCATACAAGGCTGGGGGGTGAGGGGGATGGAAGAAACCTTTCTCCATTACCTGAAATATTCTCTTTTCAGCTCCTCTTTGCTTGATATATTCTTTCGGAAGGAATTCTTTCAGACTGGAGAAAAAGCAAAAGCCGCCATTAATGAAGATGCTGTCACCTTTTACTGGTTCTGAAGCATTACAGTTTGGAGGTGGTTGGATGCCAACCATTCCCTCATATGGCTTCTGGTACCTTTTCCCTTTCCTTTTTTTCCCCCTAATTGGCTGTCCGTTTTCCTATCACCCAGAGGTAGCCAATCAGGGGACTCTACCTCAAACTTGACTGGCTCGGAGAGCAAAGTAAGCAGCCAATCAAAATCTCTCAAACTGCAGCTTCTCCACAGCCACGTGAGAAGCCCGCGAGAAGAATTTCCATTTTCTGTTCCACCTTCCCGGGCTCTCGACAGCCAATTTACATGGAAACCCCAAATCACGGTTTGAATTTCAGCAGATCTTTTGGTGTTCTCCCATTCCCCCTCAACGTGTTTTAAATGTATATAGAAACTGGCCTTCCATTTATCAACAAGCAATTACTGTACTGAAGATACAAATAATTCAACAAATCCTAACGGAAAAACATTAAAATCTCAAAAACAAGCCACAAACCTCCCTCTAAAACCAGACGTTGCAGCAGATCGATGCAATTAGTTTGCTTTAATTCAAGAATTTATTACTTTGCTTTAATTCAAGAATGCTTTTGCACAAACTGACAGCCAGTTTAGTGCAGTGGTTAAGTGTGCAGACTCTTATCTGGGAGAACCGGGTTTGAGTCCCCACTCCTCCACTTGCAGCTTCTGGAATGGCCTTGGGTCAGCTGTAGCTCTCACAGAGCTGTCCTTGCAATGGCAGCTTCTGTGAGAGCTCTCTCAGCCCCACCCGCCTCACAGGGTGTGTCTGTTGTGGGGAAGGGAGGGAAAGGAGATTGTGAGCCGCTCCGAGACTCTAAGATTCAAAGTGAAGGTTGGGGTATAAATCTAATATCATCATCATCATCTCTCTTTGCTCTTTGGGGAGGCGGGGGGGGGGGGGTCAGGAAGTCCTTCTTCACCCAAAAGGCAATTAACACATGGAATTCACTGCCACAGGAGGTGGTGGTGGCTACAAGCATAGCCAGCTTCAAGAGGGGATTGGATAAACATATGGAGCAGAGGTCCATCAGTGGCTCTTAGCCTCAGCATATTGTTGGAACTCTCTATCTGGGGCAGTGATGCTGGGGCAGTGTATTCTTGGTGCTTGGGGAGACACAGTGGGAGGGCTTCTAGTGTCCTGGCCCCACTGATGGACCTCCTGATGGCACCTGGGTTTTTTGTGTGATACAAAGTGTTGGACTGGGTGGGCCATTGGCCTGATCCAACATGACTTCTCTTATGTTCTTCTGTCTGGGGCAAGTGATGCTCTGTATTCTGGGTGCTTGGGAGGGGCAACAGTGGGAGGGCTTCTAGTGTCCTGGCCCCACTGATGGACCTCCTGATGGCACCTGGGTTTTTTGGCCACTGTGTGACACAGAGTGTTGGACTAGATGGGCCGTTGGCCAGGGGCTTTGTGGTTTTTAAGTCTGCACACCCTCTTTTGTTGTCCTTACATTCTGGGTGCTTCCATCTAGCTTACACGGGATGTTAGAGGATTCAGGGAAATCACAGGACAGGGATCTGCATATGAGGTTTACCAAATTGCAAGAATGCAAAGTGAACTCCAAAATCGTTAGGAATGTGTAGCGCTCAGTCATGTAAACATGTCTGGGGGGGGGGAATTAAAATTGCAGTCATGCAGCAAATGCAATGAAGCCATGAAGAATTTTGGCTCAGCTGCCAAATTTTTCAAAGCAGCATTTGGAACTGATAGAATAGCGCCTGGTATTGGTGGAACAGCAATACCGGAACAGAATTCTGGGCGATTTGGACCATCAGTCATCTGTACCACGAGCTCAAGAAGTTTTACTACTCAACAGAGAGAGCCCCCAAGAGTTGTAACAACACATCTCTTTCCACCTAAACGTGTCAAGTATTGCACCTAAAGATTTTAAAGTTTTCACCTAAACATCTCAAATATTTTCTTTTAAAAAAAAATTAAATTGAGAACAATCGAAATGTTTTATGAACAGAACCAAAAAGAGAGGAGAATACAAAGACAAAGACAAACAAACTTGGTCGTGAAGCTGCCAAGGAAAAAGGCCAGCTGAATCCGCTGGTGGCAATTTCTGAATTCCTTTTGACGAGGGCAAGTTTTCAACTCTACGGGCTGAAGGAATCATTTGTGGGAAGGAAGGCCGTCCGAGAGAAAAGGCCCCACTTCCTGCAGAGGCAATCGCCGTTTCTGAATCAGTTTGTTCTCTGGAAGAGGGCCTCACCCGTTGAGCTCCAGTTCCCAGAGTACTTTGCAACCAGCCTGACCAGGAAAATAGATGGAGGTAAAGGAGGAGAAAGCGATGGAAAGAAAGCCACTTTAACTTTAAATGTATTCTCCAAGCTGCTGGCTGGCTTGGCTTGAAGAAGTGATTTAAAGAGAGAAATGCCTTCTCCAAACTGGCTGAGGGAGTGGGGTGGGGGGCTTCGAGAGCCACACAATATGCGTGAGAGAGCTTGCTCTAGGCTGATCTTGCTTTGAGCAGGGGGTTGGACTAGATGCCCCGACGGTCCCTTCCAACTCTTTGATTCTATTATTCATTCTACACCCTTCCACTTCACACTCTGGATACCTTGAACTGGATCCGGAAACCTATCGCAAGCCAACGCAATCATCCCCTCATGCCACCCTGGCTTGGTTCCTTCGCTTCTCCGCTTCTTGTTTGAGTTACCAACAGATGTCGAGCGAACCCTGGCAGAGACCTTCAAGGAAGCTGAGGCTCAGCAGAAACGCACAAAGAACGCCTTTCTGTTCTTCCAGAAATTATCCTTCAGCGCAACGGCACTCTGCAGCCGAGACCCCCCTCGTCCAATTAAAATGAAATCATTCCCGAGGAGCCTCGGGAGGGGTGGGGGGTGGGTGGGAAAGAGAGCCCAAAGCGCCAGAGTAATCATCCGCAAGCTCTTTTTTAATTTGAAACTGGAGCAGAATGCTTACGCCGCGGAGGGGGAGCGGCTCCCCTTTAGAGATACGAGATTTCAATTATTATTAAACTACATTATTTAAATTCCGCAGAACTGGCTTCGCAAAGCGAGCGGACGGGAGTCCTTGGCACGGACGCCTTTGCTCTCCGTTGCGCTCGAGGGGAAGGGGGGACACGTGCTCCCAAGGTAGCATCCAAATCGGGCAGCTGGCCCGCACCGAGCGCAAGTCAAGGCCCCAGAAAATATAAGGAGCTCAGCGTGAGCTTAATCCCCCCCTCTCTTCTCTCAAGCCTGAGAACACTCAACAATTGTTAAACGCGGGGCTGCCCCAGGTTCTGGGTTTAATTGCTTGAACTGCAGACTGCACAGACATTCAAAAATGTTTCCTTTTCAGGTGCGTGCTAAGGACTCTCGAGGGACGGTGACTCAGTAGTAGAGGATCTGCTTGGTAAGAAGAAGAAGAAGACTGCAGATTTATACCCCATCCTTCTCTCAGAGCGGCCTACAATCTACAATCTCCTTTCCCCACAACAGACACCCTGTGAGGTGGGTGGGGTTGAGAGAGCTCTGAAGAAGACTGCAGATTTATACCCTGTCCTTCTCCCGGGGATTGAACCTGGGACCTTCTGCATGCCAAGCAGAGGCTCTGCCACTGAGCCCACTCTCTCTCCATCGCTGTGTATGTTTTCTTTTTCTTCCCACTGAACTTATGAAGACCTATTTAGCACCTTAATGTTAATTTTAATGTAACTGTATATTGATTTATGATGATTTTATTGCTAGGTATATTATTGTATTGTATTGCATTTATACGTTTTGAGCCGCCCTGAGCCTGCTTGTGCAGGGAGGGCGGGATATAAATAAAAAGTATTATTATTATTATTATTATTATTATTATTATTATTATTATTATCAAGTGCAGTATTGTAGACCAGCAGTGGCTCTCCAGGGTCTCAGGCTGAGGTCTTTCCCATCACCACCTGCCTGGTCCTTTTCACTGAAGATGCCGGGGATTGAACCTGGGACCTTCTGCATGCCAAGCAGAGGCTCTGCCACTAAGCCACACTCTCTCCCCATCAAGTGCAGTATTGTAGACCAGCAGTGGCTCTCCAGGGTCTCAGGCTGAGGTCTTTCCCATCACTTCCTGCCTGGTCCTTTTCACTGGAGATGCCGGGGATTGAACCTGGGACCTTCTGCATGCCGAGCAGAGGCTCTGCCACTGAGCCATTGCCTCTTCCCTCTAATACATGAACACCCGAAGCTGCCTTATACTGAACTGATCCCTGGTCCATCAAGATCAGTATTGTCCGAGACTGACAGCAGCTCTTCTTCTTCAAGCCCCAGCACCTCCAGTTGAAAGGAGCAGGCAGCCTGCTCCTTTCAACTAGAGGTGCTTGGGATTGAAGAATAAGAAGACTGCAGATTGAGACCCTGCCTTTCTCTCTGAATCAGAGACTCTGAGCGGCTCACAATCTCCCATATCTTTTCCCCCCACAACAGGCACCCTGTAAGGTGGGTGGGGCTGAGAGGGCTCCCACAGCAGCTGCCCTTTCAAGGACAACTCCTACGAGAGCCATGGCTGATCCAAGGCCATTCCAGCAGCTGCAAGTGGAGGAGTGGGGAATCAAACCCGGTTCTCCCAGACAAGAGTCTGCACACTTAGAGCTATGGCTGATCCAAGGCCATTCCAGCTGCTGCAAGTGGAGGAGTGGGGAATACAACCCGGTTTTCCCAGATAAGAGTCTGCACACTTAGAGCTATGGCTGATCCAAGGCCATTCCAGCTGCTGCAAGTGGGAGGAGTGGGGAATCCAACCCGGTATCCCAGATAAGAGTCTGCACACTTAGAGCTATGGCTGATCCAAGGCCATTCCAGCTGCTGCAAGTGGAGGAGTGGGGAATACAACCCGGTTTTCCCAGATAAGAGTCTGCACACTTAGAGCTATGGCTGATCCAAGGCCATTCCAGCTGCTGCAAGTGGAGGAGTGGGGAATCCAACCCGGTATCCCAGATAAGAGTCTGCACACTTAGAGCTATGGCTGATCCAAGGCCATTCCAGCTGCTGCAAGTGGAGGAGTGGGGAATACAACCCGGTTTTCCCAGATAAGAGTCTGCACACTTAGAGCTATGGCTGATCCAAGGCCATTCCAGCTGCTGCAAGTGGAGGAGTGGGGAATCCAACCCGGTATCCCAGATAAGAGTCTGCACACTTAGAGCTATGGCTGATCCAAGGCCATTCCAGCTGCTGCAAGTGGAGGAGGGGGGAATCAAACCCGGTTCTCCCAGTCAAGAGTCTGCACACTTAGAGCTATGGCTGACCCAAGGCCATTCCAGCAGCTGCAAGTGGAGGAGTGGGGGAATCCAACCCCGTTCTCCCAGATAAGAGTCTGCACACTTAGAGCACTGGCTGACCCAAGGCCATTCCAGCAGCTGCAAGTGGAGGAGTGGGGAATCCAACCCGGTTCTCCCAGACAAGAGTCTGCACACTTAGAGCTATGGCTGATCCAAGGCCATTCCAGCTGCTGCAAGTGGAGGAGTGGGGAATCCAACCCCGTTCTCCCAGACTAAGAGTCTGCACATTTAGAGCTACGGCTGACCCAAGGCCATTCCAGCAGGTGCGAGTGGAGGAGTGGGGAATCAAACCCGGTTCTCCCAGATAAGAGAGCTCTGGCTGACCCAAGGCCATTCCAGCAGGTGCAAGTGGAGGAGTGGGGAATCAAACCTGGTTCTCCCAGATAAGAGTCCGCACACTTAACCACGACACCAAACTGGCTTAAGCAGCGTATGAATAATAATATTGAAGTCCCATTGTAGTAAAGAATGTGTTAGTTATTTTTCATGGAATTTTTTTCCCCTGTGTTGAGCTACTGTCCGTGATTCTCTCTTGCACTGTCTCCCCAATTCTCATCTGGAAGACCCTCTGCACGTCACTTGCTGAGCATTACTCTCCTGTAAGTGGTTGCTGGAGTGGGAACAACCACATTCATGGGCTTTGGCCGCATTTACTCTCCGGGAGTCTTCCCAGCTGTTTCTCAGCCTTCTCAGCAAAGACGCCCCCCCCCCTCAGCCCCAAACAGGGCTCTGTGAACTGTACCCTCCTCTGAAACAAGAAGATCTGCCTTTTTTAACTCGGGAGGCTAGAGCGGATATTCAAACGGGACAAGCCACCAAAGTCTGTGAGCCTCCACATTTCAGAGGAGCTTACTCTAAAAATCCCGGCTTGTGCTTGTGTTCGACGTGAGGTCCGAACTGGATCTGGGCTTGGAAACCTCCAAATTCGCAAGCCTTCTCGAAGGATACTGGGTGGGAGCCGTTGAGGATGTCGTCACGAGCCTGCAAAGCAAGAGGAGGGGAAAAAAAAGAATTATAGAATCATTGGAAGGGACCTCCAGAGCTATCCTGTCCAACCCCTGTACAGTGCAGGAAAGGAAAGGAAAGGTCCCCTGTGCAAGCACCAGTCGTTTCTGACTCTGGGGTGACGTTGCTTTCACAACGTTTTCACGGCAGACTTTTGACGGGGAGGTTTGCCATTACCTTCCCCAGTCATCGACACTCCCCCCCCCCCCAGCACGCTGGGTACTCATTTGACCGACCTCGGAAGGATGGAAGGTTGAGTCAACCTTGGGCTGGCTACCTGAATCCAGCTTCAGCCGGAATCGAACTCAGGTCGCGAGCACAGAGTTCAGATCATAGTACTGCTGCTTTACCACTCTGCACCACGGGGCCGCAGAGTGCGAGAACCTTACAAACACCTCTCCCCAACACACCCTGTGACCCTGCTTCGTGTCCAGAAGAAGGCAAAAACCTCCAGGATCCCTGGGCCAAACTGACCCCAAATTGCTGACTGATCCCAAAGTGGCCATCGGCATTTCCCTGGGTGCGTAAGAAAGGCCCACGGGAACTCAGCCCTGATTCGACCCTTCCTGCCCTCCTTCTCATGATCCGCCGAAGTTCACAAAATCGGCATTGCTGCCATCTAGCCTCTGCTTACAAACCTCCAAGAAGAAGAAAATGATAATGGATTTCTATCCCATCCGATACGCTGAATCTCAGAGTGGCTCACAATCTCCTTTACCTTCCCACCCCACAAGAGACACCCTGTGAGGCAGGTGGGGCTGAGAGAGCTCTCCCAGAAGCTGCCCTTTCAACGTCAACTCCTACGAGAGCTATGGCTGACCCAAGGCCATTCCAGCAGCTGCAAGTGGAGAAGTGGGGAATCAAACCCGGTTCTCCCAGATAAGAGTCTGCACACTTAGAGCTATGGCTGACCCAAGGCCATTCCAGCAGCTGCAAGTGGAGGAGTGGGGAATCAAACCTGGCTCTCCAGATAAGAGTCTGCACACTTAGAGCTATGGCTGACCCGAGGCCATTCCAGCAGCTGCAAGTGGAAAGGGGGGAATCCAACTCGGTTCTCCCACATAAGAGTCTGCACACTTAGAGCTTTGGCTGACCCAAGGCCATTCCAGCAGCTGCAAGTGGAGGAGTGGGGAATCAAACACGGCTCTCCCAGATAAGAGTCTGCACACTTAGAGCTATGGCTGACCCAAGGCCATTCCAGCAGCTGCAAGTGGAGAAGTGGGGAATCAAACCCGGTTCTCCCAGATAAGAGTCTGCACACTTAGAGCTATGGCTGACCCAAGGCCATTCAGCAGCTGCAAGTGGAGGAGTGGGGAATCAAACCTGGCTCTCCCAGATAAGAGTCTGCACACTTAGAGCTATGGCTGACCCGAGGCCATTCCAGCAGCTGCAAGTGGAGAAGTGGGGAATCCAACTCGGTTCTCCCACATAAGAGTCTGCACACTTAGAGCTTTGGCTGACCCAAGGCCATTCCAGCAGCTGCAAGTGGAGGAGTGGGGAATCAAACCCCGTTCTCCCAGATAAGAGTCTGCACACTTAGAGCTATGGCTGACCCAAGGCCATTCCAGCAGCTGCAAGTGGAGGAGTGGGGAATCAAACCTGGCTCTCCCAGATAAGAGTCTGCACACTTAGAGCTATGGCTGACCCGAGGCCATTCCAGCAGCTGCAAGTGGAGAAGTGGGGAATCCAACTCGGTTCTCCCACATAAGAGTCTGCACACTTAGAGCTTTGGCTGACCCAAGGCCATTCCAGCAGCTGCAAGTGGAGGAGTGGGGAATCAAACCCGGCTCTCCCAGATAAGAGTCTGCACACTTAGAGCTATGGCTGACCCGAGGCCATTCCAGCAGCTGCAAGTGGAGGAGTGGGGAATCCAACCCGGTTCTCCCAGATAAGAGTCTGCACACTTAGAGCTATGGCTGACCCAAGGCCATTCCAGCAGCTGCAAGTGGAGAAGTGGGGAATCCAACTCGGTTCTCCCACATAAGAGTCTGCACACTTAGAGCTTTGGCTGACCCAAGGCCATTCCAGCAGCTGCAAGTGGAGGAGTGGGGAATCAAACCCGGCTCTCCCAGATAAGAGTCTGCACACTTAGAGCTATGGCTGACCCGAGGCCATTCCAGCAGCTGCAAGTGGAGGAGTGGGGAATCCAACCCGGTTCTCCCAGATAAGAGTCTGCACACTTAGAGCTGTGGCTGACCCAAGGCCATTCCAGCAGCTGCAAGTAGAGGAGTGGGGAATCCAACCCAGTTCTCCCTCTAAACACTTAGTGCTATAGCTGATCCAAGGCCATTCCAGCAGGTGCAAGTGGAGGAGTGGGGAAAAGAACCAGATAAGATTCCACACACTTCACCACTACACCAAACCAGTATGCCAGGGAAGGAGAGCTCACCGCCTCCTAAGGAAGCCTGTTCCAATGAAGAACTGCTCTGTCAGGAAGTTCTTCCTGATGTTCAGCTGGAAACGCTTTTGATTACATTTCAGCCCATTGGTTCTGATCTGACCTTCTAAGGTAACAGAAAACAACTCTGCACCAGCCTCTCTAGGACAGCCCTTGATGGACTTGAAGATGGTGATCCTGTCACCTCTCAGCCGCCTTCTCTCCAGGCGAAACATCCCCAGCTCCATCAACCTTTCCTCATAGGATGTGGTCTCCAGACCCTTCACCATCTTCACTGCCCTCCTCTGGACCTATTCCAGCTTGTCTATATCCTTAAATTGGGTGCCCAAAACTGAACACAAGACTCCAGGTGAGGTCTAATCAGAGCAGAATACTTGCGTGAACTGTTTCACTGGTTACAGACACAGGGTATCTATTGGTATAGCATTTTTCTGGGAGAGTCCCAGGCAGGAATAGGTTTTTTTTAAATGCCGAGTTACAAAAAGAGCATCTAGCAATATTTGATTGGCAAAACATTGGTGAATTACAGACACATTCCTGTATTTGGGTTTTTGCCTGTCTTCTGCTAGCGTGCCTACTGTAAAGTTCCTTAAGTACTGAGAGAGGGGAAAGGAAAAGAACTGGGCTCGAGGCAATGCAAGAAGAGACTCTGTCCCTGCTCTTTCATCTGTTATTGAACCTTCAGCCAGGCAAGTGATCCCTCAACACTGCCTAGTGCAGGGGTGGCCAGACTGTGGCTCCTTCACACATATTGTTTGGTTCCCGAAGCCCCCACTGCTCTGTGTGCCAGTTTGGAGATGGCTTTTGTCTCTTTAAATCACTTATATGAGCCAAGTCAGCTGGCAACTTGGAGAATGCGTTTAAAGTTAAAGTTGCTTTCTTCCCCCTCCCTCCCATCTATTTTCCTTCCTTCCTTCCTTCCTTCCTTCCTTCCTTCCTTCTTCCTTCCTTCCTTCCTTCCTTCCTTCCTTCCTTCCTTCCTTCCTTCCTTCCTTCCCCCCTCCCTTCCTCCTTCCCTTCCTTCCTTCCCTCCTTCCCTTCCTTCCTTCCCTTCTCCCTCCTTCCTTCCTTCCCTCCCCTCCTCCTTCCCTTCATTCCTTCCTCCCTTCCCTTCCTCCTTCCTTCCTTCCTCCCCTCCCTCCTTCCCTTCCCCTCCCTTCCCTTGCCTCCTTCCTTCCTTCCCTCCCCTCCCTCCTTCCCTTCCTCCCTCCCCTCCCTCCTTCCCTTCCTTCCTTCCTCCCTTCCCTTCCTCCTTCCTTCCTTCCTTCCCTCCCTCCCTCCCTCCTTCCCTTCCTTCCTTCCTCCCCTCCCTCCTTCCCTTCCTTCCTTCCTCCCTTCCCTTCCTCCTTCCTCCCTCCCCTCCCTCCTTCCCCCTTCCCTTCCTCCTTCCTTCCTTCCTTCCTTCCTTCCTTCCTTCCTTCCTTCCTTCCTTCCTTCCCTCCCTCCTTCCCTTCCTTCCCTCCCTCCCTCCCTCCTTCCTTCCCTCCCTCCCTCCCTCCTTCCCTTCCTTCCCTCCCCTCCTTCCTTCCTTCCTTCCCTCCCCTCCCTCCCTCCTTCCTTCCTCTTGCAGCTCTCAAATATCTATCATTCATGTCTTGCGGCTCTCAAACATCTGATGTTTATTCTATGTGGCTCTTACGCTAAGCAGCTTTGCCATCCCTGGCCTAGTGCATATGAGTAATTTGGATTCCACACGAGGCATGGGCCCAAATCGAAGCACAAACTGCAATTCATGCTAAAAATGGCCGATTCGTGGTTCATTATGAATTGGTTTGGCAAATAGTGCTGCACACAAAAAACCCCAAAATGGCTTGTTTTGGGGGTGGTTCGTCTGTGCCGTTGTTGGCGGGGGATCCTCCTTGCGCACCGTGATGCGCCTGGCACAGTGATGTCACCCAGGAGTGATGTAATCGCACCGGGCATGGTGGCAGAAGGATGCTCAATCACTTGGGGAAACCCCCCCCCCCCAGCAACGTGCCCAATGGAATAACATCATTTCTGGGTGACATCAATGCACTGGGTACGTCACGGAGATCCAGTTTGGTGTAGTGGTTAAGTGCGTGGACTCTTATCTGGAGAACCGGGTTTGATTCCCCACTCCTCCACTTGCACCTGCTGGAATGGCCTTGGGTCAGCCATAGCTCTGGCAGAGGTTGTCCTTGAAAGGGCAGCTGCTGTGAGAGCCCTCTCCAGCCCCACCCACCTCACAGGGTGTCTGTTGTGGGGGAGGAAGGGAAAGGAGATTGTGAGCTGCTCTGAGACTCTTCCGAGTTGAGGGCAGGATATAAATACAATATCTTCATCTACCTCACAGGGTATCTGTTGTGGGGGAGGAAAGGGAAAGGAGATTGTGAGCCGCTCTGAGACTCTTTGGAGTGGAGGGCGGGATATAAATCCAATATCTTCATCTACCTCACAGGTGTCTGTTGTGGGGGAGGAAGGGAAAGGAGATTGTGAGCTGCTCTGAGACTATTCGGAGTGGAGGGCAGGATATAAATCCAACATCATCTTCTTCATGGTGTGCCTGTGCTTTCTAGCCCTCTTGAGGGCCGTTCCACACCTTCCCAAATGGAATGAACGCACGAACCACGAATTCTTCAGGAAATTTTTTTTAAAAACCCCATGAAATGAACCAAACTACCGAAACGGGTAATCCAACGAATCACAAAATGAAACGAACTGCCATTTTTGCGTTCCGTGCCCATCCTGATTCCACACCTCTTCGGAACCCATTGGGGACTAGAAACTTCCCCTGAATTAATTCCCCAGGATTAAAAGCAAGCAAGCAAGGAAAGAGTATTTTTGCTTGGGTGCAGTGCAGAAGAGCTGGGTGGATTTCTTTCCGACCTATACCTGAACATAAAGCAAGTTGAGCTGCACGGGGTCCCTGGAATCGACATTTTGGTCTGAGTAGAAGAACTTGCGCCTCAGCAGCAGCGTTTCGTTCTCGTCCACGCCTTGCTCTCGGAAAGTCCGACTGTGATCCAACCAGTTCACTGCAGGGGGAAAGAGGAGATACACAGACGCACAAACGATGGCCCCTCGTCAGAGGCAAAGCATTTGCTCCTTGCATGGAGCCAGAAGTTGTGCGTTTCAAGTGGAGTTATTTATAACCATTTCCCCCTTGCCTCTCCAATTCTGGCACAAGCACACCCACTCCTAAATCCAGGAATAAGCACACAAATGGAAGGCTTGTGTTGGAACTCCCAGCTATTATTCACGGAGGCTGAAACCTCTTGGTTTTGTAAGCAGAATTCAGCCATGCTGTGGCGACGATACTCACAATCGTCATCCGTGTGCAGTTTTGCCTTCAGCTTCTCCATCTTCTTCTCATCGCGTAGCAGCGTCCGGTCCTTCTTCAGTGTCCCCGTGCCTTCTTCCTTCTTCTCTTCGTTGCTCTCCTGGATCAAGGAGTACTCTTCATAATTGGTTATCCCTAGAACGGCACAAACAAACTAAGCCAGCTCTTCCACAAAGCAGGATATCGAGCAGGGGTGTAAAACATGCATTTTGGAGGCAGAATCAGGCCCCCGGAAGTCTCCTATCAGGCCCCTGAGCAACTGGCTGTCATCTGCTTCCTTCTCCCTCTCTCTTGCTTCCTTCTGCATCTCAGCTTGCTTTACAAGGCTTGCTCAATTGCACAGGACCTACAGATAAAAGCCTCTATTTTCTCCATTGGGTGAGGCTCCTCCCTTGGAGAGGAAGGCGAGGAGGGAGAGCTTGCTCTGCCAAGCTCTCTCAATCGCACAGCAGAGCTACTGAGCCAAATCTCTCTTCCTTCTATGGCTGATGCTCCCCCCACCTAGTCCCTGGGGAAAGAAGGAAAAAGCTAGAGCTTCTTCTGCCCAGTTCCCTGGATCCCATGGGAGAAATACAAAGCATCATTAAGACCAATGAGTGCTAATGTTTTAAGCATGTTTTAAGTTTTTAAAATATATGTATTTGTGTTTGCCTGTATTCTTTATAAAATTTATATTTCTGCTATCTAATCTTAAATAGGTACACACGTGGCTCGCCCTAAAATGGCTCGGTCCAACCCGACATGGCCCGGCCCAGCAAGGTCTCATTTATGTCAGATTCGGCCCTCATAGCAAATATTATAGAGGGCAAGACAAAGCCAAACATTTTAAGGTCTGATATTGCAAATGCTAAAGGGCTCCCCCTGCTGGTAGCTAGAGAAAGAACAGCATGGCGTACCACAGTGCACTTCAAGGTTGTCAAATTAAAGCTAGCGCATGCTTTTAAATTTGAAGAGGTGCAAGCAGTGAAGTGGTTAGAATGTCAGGCTAGGATCTGGAAAAGCCAGGCTCGAATCCCCATTTGTGTCACGGAAGCTTGCTGGGTAACCTCGGGGCAGCCACACGCTTTCAACCTAACCTACCTCCCAGGGTTGTTGTCGAAAGGACAAAGTGGAGGAGAGGAGAATTATGCAAGCCATGTTGGGAACCCACTGGACTATGCAAAGTAAATAAATAAACTAAGTTTTAGATAAGCAGCCCTTAAGGGTCACCTCACACTTGTCCTGGAGTACAAGGTGGAAGAGAACAGACACAAATTAAATAAATTAATTATCCTATGGCACTGTGTGTAGACTGCAAGTCCCTTGGACTGCAAGAAGATCCAATCAGTCAGTCCTAAGGGAAATCAACCCAGACTGTTCCCTGGAAGGTCAGATGCTGAAGCTGAAGCTCAGATACTTTCGCCACCCAGTGAGAAGGGAGCGCTCCCTGGAGAAGACTCTTGAGAGTCCCTTGGACTGCAAGAAGATCCAATCAGTCCGTACTGAGGGAAATCAACCCTGACCGTTCCCTGGAAGGTCAGATGCTGAAGCTGAGACTTAAATACTTTGACCACCAAAGGAGAAGGGAGCCCTCACTGGAGAAGACTCATGAGAGTCTCTTGGACTGCAAGAAGATCCAATCAGTCAGTCCTAAGGGAAATCAACCCAGACTGTTCCCTGGAAGGTCAGATGCTGAAGCTGAAGCTCAGATACTTTGGCCACCCAGTGAGAAGGGAGCGCTCCCTGGAGAAGACTCTTGAGAGTCCCTTGGACTGCAAGAAGATCCAATCAGTCCGTACTGAGGGAAATCAACCCTGACCGTTCCCTGGAAGGTCAGATGCTGAAGCTGAGACTTAAATACTTTGACCACCAAAGGAGAAGGGAGCCCTCACTGGAGAAGACTTGGAGAAGACTCTTGAGAGTCCCTTGGACTGCAAGAAGATCCGATCAGTCAGTCCTAAGGGAAATCAGCCCAGACTGTTCCCTGGAAGGTCAGATGCTGAAGCTGAAGCTCAAATACTTGGGCCACCCAATGAGAAGGGGGCACTCACTGGAGAAGACTCTTGAGAGTCCCTTGGACTGCAAGAAGATCCAATCAGTCAGTCCTAAGGGAAATCAACCCAGACTGTTCCCTGGAAGGTCAGATGCTGAAGCTGAAGCTCAAATACTTTGGCCACCCGATGAGAAGGGAGCACTCCCTGGAGAAGACCCTGATGCTGGGAAAGGCAGAAGGCAAAAGAAGAAGGGGATGGCAAAAGAGGAGATGGCTGGACAGCATTACTGATGTAACAAACACGAATTTGAGCAGACTTCGGAGGATGGTGGAAGACAGGAGGGCCTGGTGTGACTTGGTCCACGGGGTCGCAAAGAGTCGGACTCGAATGTGCGACGGAACAACAACAATTGTGTGTAGAATAGCCACAAGATCCTAGGATGGTCCGGTAACCCTTCCTGCCCTCCCTCTCATGATCTGCCAAAATTCACAGAATCAGCGTTGCTGTCAGACTTGCTGTTTGGAAACACCCAAAGAAGGAGAGCCCACCAGCTCTTGAGCAGGCCCGGCACTTGGGAATAGGTAAACGTCTAGGGCGCCCCCTCCCCACTTGCGCAATCCCCAAGCCACACTTGCCGAACTTGGGAAGTGCTGCGGAGGGAAAGTGCTGACTGTTTCTTCCTGGTTTTAAGGGATGTCAAACATGCAGTTCAGGGGCCGAATCAGGCCCCTGGAGGGCTCCTATCAGGCTCCCGAGCAACTGGCTAACATTTTTTTTTTGGCCACTGTGTAACACAGAGTGTTGGACTGGATGGGCCATTGGCCTGATCCAACATGGCTTCTCTTACGTTCTTATGTGACTCAGAGTGTTGGACTGGATGGGCCACTGGCCTGATCCAACAGGGCTTCTCTTATGTTCTTATGTGACACAGAGTGTTGGACTGGATGGGCCACTGGCCTGATCCAACAGGGCTTCTCTTATGTTCTTATGTGACACAGAGTGTTGGACTGGATGGGCCACTGGCCTGATCCAACATGGCTTCTCTTATGTTCTTATGAGACACAGAGTGTTGGACTGAATGGGCCACTGGCCTGATCCAACATGGCTTCTCTTATGTTCTTATGTGACACAGAGTGTTGGACTGAATGGGCCACTGGCCTGATCCAACAGGGCTTCTCTTATGTTCTTATGTGACACAGAGTGTTGGACTGAATGGGCCACTGGCCTGATCCAACATGGCTTCTCTTATGTTCTTATGTGACACAGAGTGTTGGACTGAATGGGCCACTGGCCTGATCCAACATGGCTTCTCTTATGTTCTTATGTGACACAGAGTGTTGGACTGAATGGGCCACTGGCCTGATCCAACATGGCTTCTCTTATGTTCTTATGAGACACAGAGTGTTGGACTGGATGGGCCACTGGCCTGATCCAACAGGGCTTCTCTTATGTTCTTATGTGACACAGAGTGTTGGACTGGAGGGGCCATTGGCCTGATCCAACATGGCTTCTCTTATGTTCTTATGTGACACAGAGTGTTGGACTGGATGGGCCATTGGCCTGATCCAACATGGCTTCTCTTCTGTTCTTATGTGACACAGAGTGTTGGCCTGGATGGGCCATTGGCCTGATCCAACATGGCTTCTCTTCTGTTCTTATGTGACACAGAGTGTTGGACTGGAGGGGCCACTGGCCTGATCCAACATGGCTTCTCTTATGTTCTTATGTGACACAGAGTGTTGGACTGGAGGGGCCACTGGCCTGATCCAACATGGCTTCTCTTATGTTCTTATGTAACACAGAGTGTTGGACTGGATGGGCCATTGGCCTGATCCAACATGGCTTCTCTTCTGTTCTTATGTAACACAGAGTGTTGGACTGGAGGGGCCATTGGCCTGATCCAACATGGCTTCTCTTCTGTTCTTATGTGACACAGAGTGTTGGACTGGAGGGGCCATTGGCCTGATCCAACATGGCTTCTCTTATGTTCTTATGTGACACAGAGTGTTGGACTGGATGGGCCATTGGCCTGATCCAACATGGCTTCTCTTCTGTTCTTATGTGACACAGAGTGTTGGACTGGATGGGCCATTGGCCTGATCCAACATGGCTTCTCTTCTGTTCTTATGTGACACAGAGTGTTGGACTGGATGGGCCACTGGCCTGATCCAACATGGCTTCTCTTATGCTCTTCTGTGACACAGAGTGTTGGACTGGATGGGCCATTGGCCTGATCCAACATGGCTTCTCTTAGGTTCTTATGGGACACAGAGTGTTGGCCTGGATGGGCCATTGGCCTGATCCAACATGGCTTCTCTTATGTTCTTATGTGACACAGAGTGTTGGACTGGAGGGGCCATTGGCCTGATCCAACAGGGCTTCTCTTATGTTCTTATGTGACATAGAGTGTTGGACTGGATGGGCCATTGGCATGATCCAACATGGCTTCTCTGATGTTCTTATGTGACACAGAGTACTGGACTGGATGGGCCATTGGCCTGATCTAACATGGCTTCTCTTATGTTCTTATGTGACACAGAGTGTTGGACTGGATGGGCCATTGGCCTGATCCAACAGGGCTTCTCTGATGTTCTTATGTGACACAGAGTGTTGGACTGGATGGGCCACTGGCCTGATCCAACATGGCTTCTCTTATGTTCTTATGTGACACAGAGTGTTGGACTGGATGGGCCATTGGCCTGATTCAACATGGCTTCTCTTATGTTCTTATGTGACACAGAGTTTTGGACTGGATGGGCCATTGGCATGATCCAACATGGCTTCTCTGATGTTCTTATGTGACACAGAGTACTGGACTGGATGGGCCATTGGCCTGATCTAACATGGCTTCTCTTATGTTCTTATATGACACAGAGTGTTGGACTGGATGGGCCATTGGCCTGATCCAACAGGGCTTCTCTGATGTTCTTATGTGACACAGAGTGTTGGACTGGAGTGGCCATTGGCCTGATCCAACATGGCTTCTCTTATGTGACTCAGAGTGTTGGACTGGATGGGCCATTGGCCTGATCCAACATGGCTTCTCTTATGTTCTTAATTGCTTCCTTCTCCTTCTCTTGCTTTCTTCTGCATCACAGCTTGCTCTGCAAGGCTTGCTCAATTGTACAGGAGCTACAAAGGCACGCCTCTATTTTCTCTATTGGCTGAGGCTCCTCCCTTGGGGAGGAAGGAGGGGAGGAATAGCTCGCTTTGCCAGGCTTTCTCAATTGCACAGCAGAGCTACTGAGCCAAGCCTCTCTTCCTTCTATTGGCTGAGGCTCCTCCCCCCTCCTAGTTCCTTGGGGAAGGAAGGAAAGAGCCAGAGCTTCCTTTGCCCAGTTCCCTGGATCCCACGGGAGAAATACAAAGAAAGCACTTTTAAGACTAATGAGTGCTAATGTTTTAAGTTTTTAAAAATATATATATTTGTGCTTGTGTTCTTTATAAAATTTATATCTCCGCTACCTAATCTTAAATAGGTACACACGTGGCCCGGCCCGACATGGCTTGGCCCAACCACACATGGCCCAGCCCAACAAAGTCTCTTTTATGTCAGATCCGGCCCTCCTAACAAATGAGTTTGAGACCCCTGCGTTAAGGGGTCGCGGTAGTTTCCCCGACCCCATAAAGCCAAGAAAATATAGCACTTCTCATCATTTTTTGCATGCTCATCAGGCTGAGCATGCAAAAAATGAACTGGGGGAGGGCTCGCATTGGGGTTCTACCTCAGGCGCCGGGCCTGCTCCCCGAGGAAGCCTGTCCCACTGTCATGACACCCCCCCCCAATGGCACAACCTGAGGCGACCTCACCTATCCGGCTGCAAATGGTCACCAGCAGCTCCCCGACGGTTTTCGAGTCGTCCACCATCACGGTCTTCACGGACCCGTCCAGCATCCGTATCTTCTGCGGTCTCTGCTTCTTTTTGTACTCCAGAATGTCCTAGGAAGCCAGCCAGAGAAACAAGGCAGAATTAGCCTCATGAAAGCAACTTGCTCTTGAGTCCAGGAGAACCTTAGAGACCAACAAAATTTTCAGGGTACGAGTTTTGGAAAACCCTAAGCCCCCTTTGTCAGATAAGGAGCTTTGGACATGAGTGGAAACTTTCTGTTGGCCTGAATGCTGAACTTTAATAGCACTGTCTCCAGGCATTATATATTTTCGGTTTGCCATCTCGGATTCTGCACGAGAAATCGAGTTTTCTACAGCCTTTTATCCTTGGAAGCCTTTACCCCACGACTAGGGTGGGTAATTTAAGAAATATCTGGGGACTTTGGGGGTGGAGCCAAGATCAAGGCTGTGACAAGCATAATTGAACTCCAAAGGGAGTTCTGGCCATCACATTTAAAGGGACGGCACACCTTTTCAATGCCTTCCTTCCATAGGAAATAATGAAGGATAGGGGCACCTTCTTTTGGGGCTCATAGAATTGGACCCCTTGGTCCAATCTTTTTGAAACTTGGGGGGTATTTTGGGGAGAGGCACTAGATGCTATACTGAACATTTGGTGCCTCTATCTCAAAAAACAGCCCCCCCCCGAGCCCCAGATACCCACAGATCCATTATTTTCTATGGGAATAAATCTCCCTAGGGAATAATAGAGTTCCCAGCAGACATTTCCCTCCCCTCCTCCCGCTTTCTGATGACCTTGAAGCGGGGGGAGGGCCTCCAAACCGGGGGATCCCCTGCCCCCACCTGGGGATTGGCAACCCTACCCACGCCAGCTAACGCGGCAAGGTTTTGAAACGGAACGTTCCCCACTGATGTTTTAGGAAGAATTCAAACAGCAAAAAAAACCAGCCCCTGGACTGAACCCATACCCCATTTCGCAGCATGTAGTAATCCAGGGTTCTGCCGGCTTCCAACCAAATGCCTTTCCGTGGATCCTCGTCGGAGAGAAACAGCCCATAGTCAGACGCTGAGAAAGGAAGGAAAATGAGAAGGATCTTCAGAGACTCCTGGGTCAAATAAAGTTTTCTGCCTTATGTCACCGTAAAGCAGCTCACAGAGTTGTCCTTGAAAGGGCAGCTTCTGGGAGAGCTCTCTCAGCCCCACTCACCTCACAGGGTGTCTGTTGTGGGGGGAGAAGCTATAGAAGATTGTAAGCCGCTCTGAGACTCTGATTCAGAGAGAAGGTCGTGGGATAAATCTGCAGTCTTCTTCTTCTTCTTCCCTGACTGTCATTTGGGCTAGATTTACACAAAATGAGGAGGAAGAACACACTGCCAGACTACTGCGTTGTGTTCTGGAGAGCCAGTTTGGTGTAGTGGTTAAGTGTGCAGACTCTTATCTGGGAGAACCAGGTTTGATTCCCCACTTGCAGCTGCTGGAATGGCCTTGGGTCAGCCGTAGCTCTGTCAGAGGTTGCCCTTGAAAGGGCAGCTTCTGGGAGAGCACTCTCAGCCCCACCCACCTCACAGGGTGTCTGTTGTGGGGGAGGAAGAGAACCAGTTTGGTGTAATGGTTAAGTGTGCTGCAGACTCTTATCTGGGAGAACCGGGTTGGATTCCCCACTCCTCCACTTGCACCTGCTGGAATGGCCTTGGGTCAGCCATAGCTCTATGTGTGCAGACTCTTATCTGGGAGAACCGGGTTTGATTCCCCACTCCTCCACTTGCACTTGCTAGCATGGCCTTGGGTCAGCCATAGCTCTGGCAGAGGTTGTCCTTGAAAGGGGAGCTTCTGGGAGAGCACTCTCAGCCTCACCCACCTCACAGGGCGTCTGTTGTGGGGGAGGAAGGGAAAGGAGATTGTGAGCTGCTCTGAGAGTCTCTCCTTGAAAGGGCAGCTGCTGTGAGAGTCCTCTCAGCCCCACCCACCTCACAGGGTGTTCTGTTGTGGGGGGAGAAGATATAGGAGATTGTAAGCCACTCTGAGTCTCTTTACAGAGCTGGAAGCTTAGGGACCCAATTAATAGTTTCCGTCACAGAACCCGAAAGATTTAATGTTGGGTCTATAAATTCAAATATATACATTTTTAAAGAGAGGGGGAGAAACGACTTTCAAGGCTGAAGCGTTCGTCACGAGGGACGATCGTTCACATATCCGCCATCCCCGCCACCAGCAACATGATTTTCTGTGGACGGGAAATTATCTGTCCTCATGGCAAGGAAGCAGCCTGCCCGCTGGGCATGGGGGTGGCCAAAAGCCACGAGGATGACACCGAAGGAACCGCGGGGCTCCACGTCTCCAACGAGAGCACTTCCATCATTCAGCACTAATTAACGGAGGCTGCGGTTGGAAGTAATGAAGCAAATAATACCAAGCAGCTCAGAGCAAATGCTTCCATCCCATCAGCGTCCGTTCCCTTAAGGCAGGCCGCCTGGCGTCGCTGGCCTCACGGACCCCGCGTGGGGCTGAAACGCTTTTGCCATGCAGAACAGAAACCCCAAGCTCAGAGCCCGGGCTCTCACGCAACACGGCCCCACAGCGGGCGGCCGAGCGCTAACCTTTCATCCCGAATGAAAATTCATTTGATCTCGCCCCGCGGAACCCAAATACAGCACAGCGGGAAGAAGCGGGGAGCGACTCTCCCATAATCCCGAGTTCCGAGATTTCCTGCTGTCCCTTTGGTTTACAGAGGCAAAAAGGTTATTATTCAATTTAATTGGCAAAGATGGTTTCTTTGCGGCTCCCAGCAGCAAAGTCCGGAACAAGGTTAAAGGGGGGGGGGGAATAAAACTAAAATCAAAGAAAACCAACAAAACACAGATAAGATATGTGTGTATAGCCACCCGCGCACAATTAATTCTTAAGCCAGACAGTGCGGGGGGCGTTTTTCAATAATATTTTTATCCCTGTAGTTGGCTAGTTTGTCACGAGGCTCTCCAAAAGAAGAAAGAAGCGGTGGCCTTGTTCAAAGGTGGGGGAAGAGTCAGCACGGGGTTCCCTTTCTTGCTAGCCTGTCTTACGGGAGCAACAGTCAGCAAAGAAGAAGAATTGTAGATTTATACCCCACCCTTCTCTTTGAACTCAGAGTGGCTTACAATCTCCTACATCTTCTCCCCCCACAACAGACACCCTGTGAGGTAGGTGGGGCTGTGAGGGCTCTCCCAGAAGCTGCCCTTTCAAGGACAGTCTCAGAGCGGCCTACCATCTCCTTTCCCTTCCTCCCCCAAAACAGACACCCTGTGAGGCAGGTGGGGCTGAGAGAGCTCTCCCAGAAGCTGCCCTTTCAAGGACAGAGTCTCAGAATGGTCACAATCTCTTTTATCTCCCTCCGTCCCACAACAGACACCCTGTGAGGCAGGTGGGGCTGAGAGGGCTCTCCCAGAAGCTGCCCTTTCAAGGACAGCTCTGAGAGAGCTCTGGCTGACCCAAGGCCATTCCAGCAGGTGCAAGTGGAGGAGTGGAGAATCAAACCCGGTTCTCCCAGATAAGAGTCCACGGACTTAACCACACTACAACAAACTGGCTCTCAGTTAGGGGGTCTCTTCCATCGGAATACTGGCCACAGCCAACGCTGCTTAGGTTCAGATAAGAGTCCAAGCACTTAACCAGTACACCAAACTGGCGAAGATAAGCAAAGATCCTCCACAGTCCAGGAAGCAACGTCAGTCATGCTAGCCTCCTTTGGCCATGACAAGAGGGACCTGTCCCCTCTACCAGGGTAGAGCCAGTTTGGTTTCATGGTTAAGTGTGCGGACTCTTATCTGGGAGAACCGGGTTTGATTCCCCACTCCTCCACTTGCAGCTGCTGGAATGGCCTTGGGTCAGCCAGAGCGCTAAGTGTGCAGACTCTTATCTGGGAGAACGACCCTTGGCACTTACCGTGAGGGGTCCTTCTCCTAGGAGGAAAGGAGGACATCTTGGGTGCTTTCCCACCGTCCAATCAGGGAGGCAGGAATCAAAACTTCCTCTTCCTGTGGCTGTGGGGAACCACCCATCTTCAGTTCGGGTGACTCCGAGCAGCAGTATAACGTTAACTGTATCTATAAAAATAAAAACTTCTAACAAGTGAAACAACAACAACTATTAGTCTGTCGGTGCCCATAAAGGAGATGGGCGATCGACGAAGGTATAAACTTTATTGATAGGAAAAGTAGGGAACAGGCCCGAAGGCCATCAAATGTTGGTAGAGATGTAGTTAGGTACAGTGGAGAATTCAGCTGCCCGAGGTAGGGCGATAGATGGGAGGGCAAGATGTCCTCCTTTCCTCCTAGGAGAAGGACCCCTCACGGTAAGTGCCAAGGGTCGTTCTCCCTAGGAGGCGGAGGACATCTTGGGTGCTCCTAGAGCAGTAGGTTACTTAGGGAGGGATCGCCCTACTCAGGCAGTACATGCTGTAAGATTCGTCTACCGAAGGCCGCATCCGCCGACGCGTAAGAGTTCAGCTTGTAGTGTTGAACGAAGGTGGAGATTGACGACCACGTAGCTGCCTTACACACTTCCTCGACTGAGGCGTTCCTGCTGAAGGCTGCGTTGGCGGCTGCGCTTCTGGTCGAGTGTGCTGTGATCCCAGGCGGGACCTCGAGGTGCAAGGCCTTGTAGGCCTCCGCTATGCACTGCTTACTGGCATGACTAATGGCCGACTTGGACATCTTTTGCCCCAATCTGGGTGCAGAGATATTGATGAACATAGAGTCTGACTTACGTAGTGACTCTGTTCTAATCAGGTAGACTTTGATCGCCCTGCGCACGTCCAGGGTGTGCCAGGTTCGTTCCTTGGGGTGTCTGGGATCCGGACAAAAGGATGGTAGGTTGATCTCTTGATTTTGGTGGAATCTGGATGACACCTTTGGTTGGAAGGTAGGATCCGGGTAGAGTACGACTTTATCCTTGTGGAACACGCATAGCTCCTTCCTAGCAGATAGAGCTCCTAACTCGGAGACCCTTCTGGCCGATGTTATTGCCACCAGGAAAATCGTCTTCATGCGAAGCATCTTTAAGGGCACTTGCATGAGTGGTTCGAAGGGTGGACCTGTTAGGGCGGTCAGCACTGGGTTCAGCTTCCAGGTCGGGAACCGATGGGTCTGCGGTGGGGAGCTTAAGGAAGCCCCTCTAAGGAACCGTCGGATGTGAGGGTGAGACGACAGGGATACACCATCCACCTGCTGAAGTACTGATGACAGTGCCGCGATCTGGCGTTTGAGGGTGGCTGGCTTCAGGCCGGACTGTAGCCCATCCTGAAGGAATTGTAGCACCCTGGGAACAGTAGGGTGTAATGGATCCACACTCTTTCTCCGGCACCACCTGTGGAAGGCTTTCCAAGACATGTTGTAGATCCGCGTCGTGGATTCCTTTCTGGATGCTAAGATGGTATTCGTCACTTCGCTGGTGTACCCTAGGTCTAGTAGCGATCTCCTCTCAACCTCCACGCGGTTAATCTCAGCCATTCTGGGCGGGGGTGCCACACTGGTCCCTGCAGCAGCATGTCCGGCCCGGTTGGTAGGTGGAGGGGTTGCTCCGCCGACATCTGCTGGATTGAAGAGAACCAGGGACGCCGAGGCCACCAGGGCGCAACTAAGATGACTTCTGCCCCCAGCGACCTGATCCTTCTGAGAACTTTTGGGATGACCGGGATTGGCGGGAAGGCATACAGGAGACCTTGAGGCCACGGGGATGTTAGGGCGTCTGTGGCCTCCGCCTGACTGTGAAAGTACCTTGTGAAGAACCGGGGCAGCTGGTGATTCTGCGGAGATGCGAAGAGGTCCAGGGTTGGCGGGCCGAAGTGATCCACTATCTGTAGGAATATAGTCCTGTTGAGAGACCACTCCCCTGCCTGGATGCTCTCTCGACTGAGCCAGTCCGCCTGCACGTTGTGCGCCCCCTTGCTGTGTTCTGCTCTTATTGACTTCAGATGAAGTTCTGCCCAGCCGAACAGTTTTCCGGCCTCCCTGTAGAGGGAGCTGGACCTGGACCCCCCTTGATTGTTTAAGTAGGCCTTCGCTGCTATGTTGTCCGTTCGCACTAGGACGTGTTGGCCTGAGACCTGGTCCTGGAAGTGTAGGAGGGCTAGGCGAACTGCCCGAAGCTCTAGTAGGTTGATTGGGAGGTTCGATTCCCTGGTCGACCACTGGCCCTGTGTTGGGATCTCGTTGAGGGTTGCCCCCCAACCGGAGAGTCCCACCTGGAGACAGGCAACCTTACAAAAAACAAAGTAGTATGCACATCTTCCATCCAGGTATTTCTCTGGCTGGGAAGAGGCTGTCTCTGTGAGAGACTGCAATATTAAAAAAGTTTGGTAATGAACAACTTTTGAAATTATATCTTTTTAGACCCAAAATCAGAAGATGAGAATTCAAAATAGCACAAAAATACCTCAACTGTATTTCTACACTATTTCCACCCTCCCCCCCCCCTCCAGATGTGAAAGGAGGGGAAGGTTTGAACAGACAAACCAAAATTCCTTCCCTCTTGGATTAGGTGAATGCTTACCTTAACAAAGGCTAAAAACAGACACAATGGATTTGGCCAGTACTCTTATCTGACCCTGATAAGTTTTTACAAAGGAAAGGTGGAGGAGGAGAATAATGAGCTTTCTGCCTGGGTGGGACTCAAAATTGTAACTCTTTCCAGTTTCTTTAACTCAAGCTGAATTTGGCTGAGTTTAATTCAAGAGGGTCTGCATGAGATTTGCCAATCAGTACTACATTAGTTGTTGCTGCTCCTGCAGCTGGAGGTTCTACTTTCTGTACTTTCAGATTTAAATGACAAACTTGCCCATTTGAGGTTAGCTGTCTTGTGTTACTGTGACCTTTGAGAAGGAGAGGCAACACCTCTTATATTACAAACACTGAATTTGATCTTTTCTGAGGCTCTGCAAGAAAACTTTCCTAGCCAGCCATCCACTGGAAGATATTGGGACAAGTTCTGTACAAGAATGGTGGCAAACCAAAAACTGTGGTTCCTCTTGCCACTAGCTAGTTATAGGTCTATAAGAAAATGAGGCTTTCTCTCAAAGACACTGAGTTGCTTGTACCTTAAGGAGACCTGAGATAAACAAAAATTTAATTTCTCAGGGCAATGCATTTAAAATTCTATTCCTTTGCCTTAGTTGCTTATCAAATCTTTACTGCTACAGATCTCCATTGAGCAAGAGGGAGAACAATTAGCATTTCTTCCTGATGGCAGGAGTGCTGAGCATTTGCATATTTTAGCCAGTTCTATTTGGGCTAATCTGCAGGCACTCTGTACAAGCTCAGAGGCTATACCATTTAAATTTCATAGAACTGAGGAAATAAATATTTCCTGACTTTATAAGCAAGAGAGAGAAAGATGAACTTGGGAGTTTCACAGATTTTCATTCAGCCAATTTGAAAGTTAAAACTGGTCAGTTTCTTACATTTTGCTATAAATGCTTTGAATGAATAAAAACTAGTTCAATCTCTCTTTCTCAGGTACTTGATGCTGGCATCTTTAAAGGGTTAACCTAAATATATTACATCAAGCTCCCATTACCCTGCAGAGAAAACTAACTCTGCAGGCTGGAACCCTTGCTGGGATTCCAGGAGATCTCCAGGCCTCACCTGGAGAAATGGCCTGGTCTAATTGTAGTCCAAGTCATTGCTTGTATGTTTTCTTATTTAGTCAAGGGAAAAGGCGCCCTTGTTACCTTTAAACCTAATAAAGCCAGATCTCTCTGTTTTAAGAGACATTCAAGTCTAGATGTTAGATTTTCCTTTGGGTAGGGGGGGAGGTTCAGAGACAAAGGAACCTTGCCTGCCCATGCGGGACTACCATTCCCTGAGGTTCCACAGAATTCTGGCTTTCAAATTCCCCAAATGGGATGAGCTAAAGACAGAAAATTTCTGGCGTAAAGGGCTGAGGCTTGCTCATGTAGCAGTGTCTGGAGCAAGTCCTTGCTAAAGGAATACCTTGTGCCATAAGTGGGGAACTCTGCATCTTCTGCTAGTAGACCCTGGGACTGTAGATCTGCCACAGGTGCATCAACCAGGGGAACCTGCAGTAAGTTATTAGCAAAGGCAGGTAGCTCATATAGCTTCTTAAAAGAGTTGGGAACCTGCCTGCTGGTACTTGGTTTTGCCCATTCGGCTCTTAGCTGGCGCTCGAAGAACTCTGGAAAGGGGAAGATCCTGTCAGAGGGTCGGTGCCTGGGGAAGAACTCTGAGTTCCCCTTGGGTATGTTCCTGGGGCTAGTCAGGGGGTTGACAACCTCCTGGTCCTCTGGCGACCCTTGGAGGTCCAGAGCAGCCAGCACTTTGGGTAAGAGGGATTGGAACTCCTCTGCCCTGAAGAAGCGTGAGGAGGGTTCTGGTACAGTCGTACCCTCTATCTCCTCATCCGATATGAGTTCGCCCTCCTCCCTTTCCCCCTGTTCTGACTCATCTGAGTGATCCCAGTACTGGGATCTCTCGCCCTCCAGGGAGTCACCGGCTATGGAGTCTCTGGTGGCCCTGTAATGGGAGCCCCGTTCCCTAGACCTTTTGGGTGAGGGGGACCCGGGAGGAGAGGGTGGGCTAGAGGGCCTTGGCCTCTTGAGGGTGGCTGCCTCAACTGCAGCTCCTACAGTCTGCCTGATTGATTCTAGGAAATCAGAAAAACAGAGAAGGTCCCATCATGGGTACATTACCCAAGCCCGTCTGGGGCTGGAGGGTCTGCGTGGCCTCCTGCTGCGGCTGCACCTAGAAGGTGTCGAAATCTCCCGCCTGGAGGTTGGCATGGGGGGTTCCCCGCCCCTGGAGGCTGCTCAGTTGCTGGTCCCCGTCCTTCCGTGCGCGTTTGCGCTTTTCAAAATGGCCCTCGTGGCCAGGGCGGCGCTCTGAGGAGGAAGTCTCCTCTGCTGCCGAGGACGACCAGCGCCGCTTCCGCTCCGCTCGCTCCTCTTCGGATCTTCTCCCTGTTCTGCCCCTACAGGGCACGTTGCCGGCAGCCGCGGCAAGCCCCGTGGTCATGCCGGCTCCGGGAAGCGGCCTCTCGGTCCTGCGCGATGCGCAGGCAGCCGAGTCCTCGTTGGGGCAAGCGTCCTTTGCCCTGCGCGCCATCTGTTCCGCGCCGCGGCTTGAGTGCAGCCCGAGCCGCCGGCGCGCCGCTTCTCTTCGGGGGGGGGGGGATTCGAGAATCCCCAGGAGCAGAGAAGCCAAGAAGCAAAGAAGCAAGGAAGAAGTATTGGCAGGTGAATAAGGATCCAAAGAAGCAGTAGAGAAAGCTTGGTAAGATGAATAGAAGGAAGGAGGAAGGAAGATCTTTTTTTTTTTTTTTGAAAGGAAAGGCACTTAAAGGGATAGGACCTATCCTAAGCACATGCTCTCCCTGTCGAGGCAGGAAAGGAACTGAAGATGGGTGGTTCCCCACAGCCACAGGAAGAGGAAGTTTTGATTCCTGCCTCCCTGATTGGACGGTGGGAAAGCACCCAAGATGTCCTCCGCCTCCTAGGGAGAACTGGGTTTGATTCCCCACTCCTCCACTTGCAGCTGCTGGAATGGCCTTGGGTCAGCCAGAGCTCTTGCAGGAGTTGTCCTTGAAAGGGTAGATACTGTGAGAGCCCTCTCAGCCCCACCCACCTCACAGGGTGCCTGTTGTGGGGGGAGAAGATATAGGAGATTGTAAGCCGCTCTGAGACTCTGATTCAGAGAGAAGGGCGGGGTATAAATCTGCAGTCTTCTTCTTCTTCCCTGACTGTCACTCGGGCTAGATTTACACGGAATGAGGAGGAAGAATACACTGCCTCATGCCAAACTGCAGACGGAGGGTCACATCTTGGAACGTCCCCTATGTCAAAAACGACAGCTCCTATCCAAAAGAGAAGCTTCCTCCCTGCGGTGCTGGCTTTCTATTTGCAGGAAGTTCTTCATGCGAAGGCACGCTCCAAACAGGAACCCACCTCCAGCAGGGGGCAGTGGTGCAGTCGATTCTTCCAGTTGAGTGAAGCAGGGCTTCAACAGCAGGAGTCCAATGAGACTGCCCATCCCGCTGCTTCTGAGCTCAGAAGAAGACTGCAGATTTATACCCCGCCCTTCTCTCTGAATCAGAGACTCAGAGGGGCTTACAATCTCCTGTATCAGGGGTGGCCAATGGTAGCTCTCCAGACTTTTTTTGCCTACAACTCCCATCAGCCCCAGCCACTGGCCATGCTGGCTGGGGCTGATGGGAGTTGTAGTAAAAAAAAACATCTGGAGAGCAACCGTTGGCCACCCCGTCCTATATCTTCTCCCCCCACAACAGACACCCTGTGAGGTGGGTGGGGCTGAGAGAGCTCTCCCAGAAGCTGCCCTTTCCAGGACAACCTCTGCCAGAGCTATGGCTGACCCAAGGCCATTCCAGCAGGTGCAAGTGGAGAAGTGGGGAATCAAACCCGGTTCTCCCAGATAAGAGTCCGCACACTTAATCATTGCACCAAACTGGCTCTCAGCAAATTAAGAAGAATATGATGATATTGGATTTATATCCCACCCTATGCTCTGAATCTCAGAGTGGTCACAATCTCCTCTACTCCCCCACCGCACCCAGAACAGACACCCTGTGAGGTGGGTGGGGCTGAGAGAGCTTTTTACACCAGCTGCCCTTTCAATGAAAGCTCTGCGAGAGCTATGGCTGACCCAAGGCCATTCCAGCAGGTACAAGTGGAGGAGTGGGGAATCAAACCCGGTTCTCCCAGATAAGAGTCCGTGCACTTAATCATTGCACCAAACTGGCTCTCAGTGGCTTGCTTGGGTTTGCATGGGCCAGCAACAGGATTGCCAACTTCCAGGTGGGGCCTGGAGATCTCCTGGAATTACAAATGATCTCCAAACTACAAAACCCTGGAAGAAAATGACAGCTTTCGGGGTTGGGCTTTGTGACATTCTGCCTCCCCGAGGCCCCTCCCCTCCCAAGGCTCCACTTCCAAATCTTCAGGACTTTCTCAACGTGGGGTTGGCAAGGCTAACTAGCCGCTAGGCACCGGGGTATCACTCAAGAAAGTGAGTGTTCAAACAGCAGGATGCTACAAAAAAAACCTGACCTTGCCCCGTTTGCGCCTCCGGAACTCGCTCCCGTACCACCCGACATGCGTCGTAGACTGCTGTGGACGGCTCGAACTGCATAGTCTTGACCACATTGCCCTGACGGACGCAGATCTTTAACGACAAGGCAACCATGTTGGCGGATCCTTAGCGAGCTTCAGTTTATGTTACCTTGAGGGAAAAGCAAAACACGGAGTTGTTACTTCAAAGAATACCGCCCCCTTTCGAAATCGCACGAAAACGAAACTCCCCACACCACTGCGTTTCTTGCTGGTAGCTGCCAACGTCATCTTAGTGGAGAATCCTTGGTACTACATAGAAATATAAAATACTTAGAATATTTGATGATTCCGGGGTGGGGAGGGAATGTTGAAATATTTCACAGACGCTTCCCTCCCCCCCCCCCCCCAAAAAAAAAATGCTCCTCAAAATTTCAATTTTTTTCTGCAAGGAAATGTTTTTCAACTTTGAGGTAAAAGATCCAGAATTTTTCTGGGCCTGCACTTCTCTAGATATACAGTACAGATCCATCAGGAAGGCTATCTATAAAGGTCAAGGTAGTCCCCTGTGCAAGCGCCAGTCGTTTTCCGACTCTGGGGTGACGTTGCTTTCACAACGTTTTCACGGTAGACTTTTGATGGGGTGGTTTGCCATTGCCTTCCCCAGTCCTCTCCACTTTCCCCACAGCAAGCTGGGGACTCATTTTACCGACCTTGAAGGCTACCTATAGGCTACACGAAAGACAAATTACCAAGTTCTGTGCCCAGTATTAATGGGGAGGATCTGGAGTGATTCAGGAGCTGACCCAGTGGATTCTGGGAGGCTTCCTCTGAGGTAGGGGAGATTTCCTCACTGCAGCTTGATTTTTATCAAAAGAGATTTTTTATCAGAATCTGGTATGAAGTCAAAGACCCAAACAGCCTCTTTACCAAAACTTCTTTTAGGTGGGAGTAGTTAGAGTGTGAGACTAGATCGAGAAGACCCGGGGTTAAATCTCTATCTCCACTCCCCCTTTTTGTCGCCTGCTGACCCACTGAAGGCTGACGAGAAGGAAAACTTATGTCTAAATTGCACTGAGCCAGTGGCATGACGTTACTTCTGGCAAGTGTCCAGAAGTGACAGCACATCACTGGCATGACAATGTTCTAGGATTTGGGCTCTACAGTTTGGCTGATATCCTAAAGCACAACGTTGACATGGCAACATGATGTTACTTCCGGTCTTGGCTGATATCCTAGAGCACAACGTTGACATGGCAACATGATGTCACTTCTGGTCTTGTCTGATATCCTAGAGCACCACGTTGACATGGCAACATGATGCCACTTCCGGTCTTGGCCGATATCCTAGAGCATCACGTTGACATGGCAACATGATGTCACTTCCGGTCTTGGCCGATATCCTAGAGCACCGCGTTGACATGGCAACATGATGTCACTTCTGCTCTTGGCCGATATCCTAGAGCACCACGTTGACATGGCAACATGATGTCACTTCCGGTCTTGGCCGATATCCTAGAGCACCACGTTGACATGGCAACATGATGTCACTTCCGGTCTTGGCCGATATCCTAGAGCACCATGTTGACATGGCAACATGATGTCACTTCCGGTCTTGGCTGTTATCCTAGAGCACCACGTTGACATGGCAACATGATGTCACTTCCGGTCTTGGCCGATATCCTAGAGCACCATGTTGACATGGCAACATGATGTCACTTCCGGTCTTGGCTGTTATCCTAGAGCACCATGTTGACATGGCAACATGATGTCACTTCCGGTCTTGGCTGTTATCCTAGAGCACCATGTTGACATGGCAACATGATGTCACTTCCTGTCTTGGCCAGACATGATGCTTGGCCGCTGGTGTGGCCCAGTTTCCCCCTATTTCTGTGCCCCCGCCCTCTTGGCGGTTGGTGGCCATCAGCAGCTCCCCCTACTGCTCTGCGTGGGAAGCTGTGGGAAGCTGTGGGCAGTCGTAGAGGGTTCTTTGTGAGCATAAAATGGAGGAAAGAATGTTGTAAGTTACTTTGGGTCCCCCCCATTTAGGAGAAAAGTGGGATTCGAAATGAAGCAAAGAAAACAAAGAAGATGTCACGGGAAAAGCTCAAGAGGCTTCGAAAGCAGCTGCGCACCTTCTCCGTGGATCAGGCCCTTCCCCTGCACCTTCTGCCTCCAGAGATGTCTGCAAGGCAGAGGGGACAGCCTCAGGAGAGGCACAGCACAACCAGAGGTGCCCACGCCTGAGGCATTTGGGGGAAAGTCGTGGGGAGCGCATCACGGCCTCACTGCTAAGGCTGGCAGCTCTTGGAAGGCACCACCTGGCGAGGGGCTGAACCCAGCCTGGGGCTAGCGGGATAAGGGGGCAGAGTTCAATGCGGTCCAAAGGTTGAGAGGCAAGCAGTAGAGGTTGAGAAAATGCAGATTGGTTTCCCTCTCCGAAGAGGTGTCAGAAGCAAAAAAGGCAGCCGAAGAGAGCTGCAGCATTTAGGAAAGCTACTTGTGAGGCACAGAGAAGCTGAGCCCAGGGGTGGCCAAACTTGCTGAATGTAAGAGCCTCGTAGAATAAACAGCAGATGTTTGAGAGAAGGAAGGAAGGAAGACAAATAGGTGGGAGAGGGAGAGGTGGAAAGAAAGCAGCTTTAAGTGCATTCTCCAAACTGCTGGCCGGCTTGGCTAGGAGAAGTGATTTAAAGAGAGAAATGGATTCTCCAAGCCAGCTGACAGGATGGTGGGGGCTTCAAGAGCCACACAACATGTGTGAAAGGGCCACATGTGGCTCCCAAGACACAGTTTGACCCCCTGGCCTAGTCCGAAATTGAAAAGTTAAAGTTGGCTGTAAGCCTGGTGCTGCCAGGGCCTTTGCGATACAGGGCGGTGCATTCATTTGTCTTAAAAAGGCACCAAACAAGTTTAGAAAGGCCCCTCTATTCCTTCCTCCCTTATATGAAACGAACAAAAACTCAGATCTCATCTAGCAACCAATCCGGGCCAGCTGGCGACCTTCGTCCCTGGAGTCCGTGCCCCTCCCAACCTGTTGGGAACAGACTGTGTCAAAACTGGGCAATTTGGGTAAGAGAAAAACTAACACCCCTGCCAGCGCATCAAACCCAACCGCCTCCAAACCTTGAAAAACGGCTCATGGGAGACGCAAGGTCATGTTCCTCCGAGGAGACCAGTTACAAAAAGCCAACTCCTTGTTTGCAGGATGTTCTCTCTCTCTTTTTTTTATGGGGGGGGGGGGTGGAGTTTGGCTTTGTAATTTCCAGCGGCTGGCAGAACGACAACCGTGACTTGTTAGAACTGAGCCGGGTTCCAGAGAGAAACCTCCACAAGGCAGAGATGAGCAATGCTTGTGGCGGCGTTTCTCCGACTAATATGCAGAATCTCCATCCGGAGGACCAACCCTCCCAGCCGCCCACACCAGAGTGCCAGAGAGGGCTCGCTTTCTCACAGGCGGGTGTGTGTAAGCCAACCTCGATTGCTTAATAAAATTATGCACGGCGTGGAGAGAGCAAAGGGGGAGAGAGATTCTTCTGGCTGCAGCCTCTTATATAAGACTGGGACTTTGGGGTGGGGGAGGGACGGGGGGGTTGCCCAACCAAATTGATTCGCCACAGATGGAGGACAGACCAGGGGAAATTCTTCACACGGCCCGTAATTAAATTATGCTCTCCCTGGAGGATCTGATGTGCCACGGATTCCGAATTTATTTACATACTTCGAGGAGGCTAATCAGTCAATCTTATTCAGGTCTGACCGAGACTCAGCTGCCCTTTGCTAAAGAGCACCCTGTGGTGTGAAGGATGGACGCAGCTAGACTTCCATCAGAGGGACCCGGGTTCAGATCTTGGCTCAGTCAGGGGGAGAAAAGCCCCACACATTGGGGGGGGGGGCATAACAGTTCTAACTTGAACGCAAAGGAACTCCGGCATTTCCAAGGTTACAACGGACACATCCCGGCTTGCACGTGGGTTGAACGGAGCCATCTCTTTTAGGCTAGCCTCCCTCTTGGAGCGGAGGGCGGGATATAAATCCAATATGGGCAGGGGTGGAATTCTAGCAGGAGCTCCTTTGCGTATTAGGTCACACCCCCCCGGATGTAGCCAATCCTCCAAGAGCTCACCAAAAAGAGCCTCGTAAGCTCTTGGAGGATTGGCTACATCAGGGGGTGTGGCCTAATGAGCAAAGGAGCTCCTGCTAGAATTCCACCCCTAAATATGGGTTTCCCCTTCATGTAAATTCCCGGCTGCCTATCACACAACACTGCCGGAGAGGTTCTTGCAAACTTTGGAAGAGGAAGGGTAGGGTTCTCTTTCTCTGCAGTTGCTTCCATTTTGGGGCTAAGTACAGGCTGGCGGGGAGGAGATGGCTGAAACTGAACACCGTAAAGGGATGAGGCCGATTGCTGGTGGCAAGACACGTTTCTGCCAATGGCGGCGCCAACACAAGACGGACCAGGGGAAAGACATCTGAACATCGCTATCGATTGAACAAGACTATCGGTAGCCGAAGCGATCGAGAGTTCTTAATCGAAGTGGAAGGAACGGCCATGTAATATACCCCTTTTCTGTTTTAAATACTGTGAATTCTTGCAAGCGAAATTGATTCCAGCCCGACACGCTCAAGTTCTGCTAAACATCAAGATTCTCCAAAAGTGACGTCCGAACTTGCGGAATGCTGTCAGGATCCGTCCGTGCCAAGAAAAGAAGCCAGGCGCTTCTCTGAAAGTTTCAGTCCAGCATGTTTGGAGAGGAAATCCCTTAGGAAACGGGGAGGTTCCCTCCCTTTCCTATGAGTCAGGAATTCACAGAGCCAAAAGGAATCACGTGGCCAAGCGTGGAAAGGGAGCAAAAGTCAACGCACGTTTTCATTTTGGCAACAAATATTTCTTTGCCGTGCAAGGCGGGCATCGATGATAAATCAGATGGGAAAAGAGATGGGATGGCTACAAATAAAATTTTACTTACTTACTGATTGAACACTTCCCTTTTAATCTCTTAAGTAACTCAATCAATCAGTCGCATTTCAGTGCTCAGGACAGCCTTCCTTCCTGCATATTGTGACAAAACTCCACTGTTATAGGCACTACCCCACAAGCTCCCAAAATGTAGTCAATGGATCCACCATTAGCTGCCTAAGATACATAAAGAATTTAGAACATGTGAAACTGACCTGATCCATTTTTTAAAAAATGCAATTACTTTCACTATTGCAAACCCCTTCCAATGAAAAAAAAAAAAGAGGGCTTGGCTAAATAAACATAGTTAAGGTAAAGGTCAAAGTAGTCCCCTGTGCAAGCACCAGTCGTTTCGGACTCTGGGGTGACGTTGCTTTCACAATGTTTTCACAGCAGACTTTTGACGAGGTGGTTTGCCATTGCCTTCCCCAGTCATCTATGCTTCCCCCCCCGCAAGGAAAGAAAAGGTCCCCTGTGCAAGCACCAGTCGTTTCTGACTCTGGGGTGACATTGCTTTCACAACGTTTTCACGGCAGACTTTTGACAGGGTGGTTTGCCATTGCCTTCCCCAGTCCTCTACGCTTCCCCCGCAGCAAGCTGGGGACTCATTTTACCGACCTCGGAAGGATGGAAGGCTGAGACAACCTGGAGCCGGCTACCTGAACCAGCTTCCACTGGGATCGAACTCAGGTCGTGAGCAGAGGGCTCCGACGGCAGTACTGCAGCTTTACCGCTCTGCGCCACGGGGCTCTTAATGCAAAAAAAAAAAAAGAGAGAGAGAGAGCTAAATAAACATAAGTTGCTTAGGACCTAAAAACCAACAGGAAAGCAGATGTGATCCAGTGGGATGGATCAAGGAAGAGCAGAAGCCAATCTTGAACTCCTGCATCAAACAGGATATCCTGTACCTCGAGTTTCCCTGGCTGAGCGAGGTGACCTCTCCTTCCTTCCCATGATATGCGGCACGGAGTAATACAACCGCCAGCATCACATCTCAGTACTATAAGGCCAAGGGGTGGCCAGATGTTTTTTGCCTACAACTCCCATCAGCCCCAGGCAACATGGCCAATGGCTGGGGCTGATGGGAGTTGTAGGCAAAAAACATCTGGAGAGCTACCCTTGGCCACCCCTGTCCTATTTGTTTCATGAGTGAATGTTGAGGAGGAGGAAGAAAAGGAGGAGGAGGAGAAACAAGAGGAGAAGGGGACTGGATTTATACCCTGCCCTTCACTTGGAGTCTCAGAGCAGCTTACAGTCTCCTTTCCCTTCCCCTCCCTACAACAGACACCCTGTGAGGTGGGTGGGGCTGAGAGAGCTCTCCCAGAACTGCTCTTGAGCAGAACAGCTGCATGTGGAGGAGTGGGGAATCAAACCCAGTTCTCCCAGATAAGAGTACATGCAAGTAGCCACTACACCAGAACGGCTCTCTAGGAACGCTGAAGGCTGCCTTATACCGAATCCGGCTCCTCATCCATCTAGCTGAGTACTGTCTACTCTGATAAGTAGCAGCTCCCCAGGAAAACCTGCTGATTGAGCGGCTCCAATTTTGTACACTCGATGCGATTCAGGTTGCTCCCAACGGAAGTTTGCCTCACAGCTTAGCGATCGCATCTGTCTCGCCAAAATGGGAAAGGCAATTGTAATATAACACTTGATACAATGCATAATGCAAAAATAACTGGAAAGTCTACCCCGAACCCGCCAGACAATTCGTTATTGTATTCCGCATCTCATCGTCATCCCGTCTCCAATTTCCATCATCTCAGCTGTCGTTTCACGCTTAGCCAGCTCAACAAGTTGTGCTACGCTCGCACTGATTCCCAGAGCATAATGTGTCTTTCCCAGAGCTGGACAAGCAGCACAAAATTTTACCTTACCTAGTGAAGGCTTTGTGCTTACTGATTGCATATTAGGCCACACACCCCTGATGTAGCCAATCCGCCAAGAGCTTACAGGGCTCTTTTTTTGTAAGCTTTTGGAGGATTGGCTACGTCGGGGGTGTGTGGCCTAATACGCAAAGGAGCTCCTGCTAGAATTCCGCGCCTGCTGATTTCAGAACTAGTGTTCAGAACGCTCGAAGGTTTTCTCCGACTCCATAACGCTGCCAATGAACCCAGCCCTAGCCATCTGGTATCCAAACAGAGGAACTAATTTTGCATCGCCCCATCTGACAGAAGTCACACCCTTCCTCTGGTTGCATCAGAAAACAAGCCCCTTGGATCATGCCCCATCTTCCTGAGGAGCAGAGGAAGCCAAGTAGTTTTTGCTCCCCAGCCATGCACAATTTCTTTGGTGTGTCTCGGCTAGTATCTCTGTGCCGAATCTCAACGGAGACCTCAGAGGAAAGGCTTAGCTCCAAATCTGCCCTCATTCCTCTCTACTCCATGACTCTGACAGCTTGGGGCAGCAAAGGTCCAAGAGAGCCAGTTTGGTGTAGTGGTTATGAGCGGCAGACTCTAATCAGGAGAACTGCGTTTGATTCCCCACTTGAGAGCCAGTTTGGTGCGGTGGTTAAGTGTGCAGACTCTTATCTGGGAGAACCGGGTTTGATTCCCCACTCCTCCACTTGCAGCTGCTGGAATGGCCTTGGGTCAGCCAGAGCTCTCTTATCTGGGAGAACCGGGTTTGATTCCCCACTCCTCCACTTGCAGCTGCTGGAATGGCCTTGGGTCAGCCATAGCTCTAAGTGTGCAGACTCTTATCTGGGAGAACGGGTTGGATTCCCCACTCCTCCACTTGCAGCTGCTGGAATGGCCTTGGGTTAGTCAGAGCTCTAAGTGCACATAGTCTTATCTGAGAGAACCGGGTTGGATTCCCCACTCCTCCACTTGCAGCTGCTTGAATGGCCTTGGGTCGGCCATAGCTCTAAGTGTGCAGACTCTTATCTGGGAGAACCGGGTTTGATCCCCCACTCCTCCACTTGCAGCTGCTGGAATGGCCTTGGGTCAGGAGAACTGGGTTTGACTCCCCAATTGAGAGCCAGTTTAGTGCGGTGGTTAAGTGTGCAGACTCTTATCTGGGAGAACGGGGTTTGATTCCCCACTCCTCCACTTGCACCTGCTGGAATGGCCTTGGGTCAGGAGAACCGGGTTTGATCCCCCACTCCTCCACTTGCACCTGCTGGAATGGCCTTGGGTCAGTCATAGCTTTCACAGAGTTGTCCTTGAAAGGGCAGCTTCTGGGAGAGCTCTCTCAGCCCCACCCACCTTACAGGGTGTCTGTTGTGGTGGGGAGGAAGGTAAAGGAGATTGTGACCACTCTGAGATTCAAACTAGGGCAGGATATAAATCCAATATCATCATTGGCTAGCCACTCCCTCCATTTTCAGCTGGACAGTTATTCTTCCTTCCTCCTGCCATCAGAGAAAAAGCTGGCTTTCCTTGGAAACTGACTCTCCTTCCTCCATTGCAGTCTCTGGAGGAAAGGCAGGGTGCAAACATGAAAGGAAACCTCCACCCCTCCCCAATCCCATTTACATTTAGATTTCCGATTGCTGCAGCACACCCTGCAAAAATACAAATAATCAAGCTTGGATTGGTTTGCTCATCTAAGAACAGTAACAAGCGGCAACATCAAGCAATCAGAGGAAGAAGAGCACTTCAACGGAATTCTCCTGGGGACCCAAAGGCTCAGTCTGCCTTTCGGGCTGAAAAAATACCCCCACACTTGTTCAGAAATGGCTTCCATTCGCTAAGGGTTCTTTAAGGGAGCCAGAAAGCATCAAGTGCGATTTAAGATCTCACCATCCAACCTGCAATTTGGCACCCGCTTCCTGCTGCATTATGCAAAAGCACGTTAAGGGGGTTCAAACATGCCAAGGACGAAGGCAATCTGGGGCCACAGAGCAGCGTGCAGCTGACATCAGAGGTAACCAGCAGGCTGGATCTAGCCAAGCTGATCTGGAAGCAAGCCACGCTGACTTGAAGCTTGCAGAGACTCCCAGCTTCTTCTCAACCCTCAACAGGAAACAAGTCACTGTTTTGGGGGCAGGGAAATAACTGAAAATGCATTTTCTCCCTCTCCAAAGGAAAGTAAATAAGTTCTGATTGAAAACCCCAAATTTGGATCTAGATCATTTTTTTCCACTTTTGTTATTCTGGACAGTAGCTTGTTCACTTAGAGCTCTCAAAAGCAAGGAACAGCCTAACCCATATAGGGTGATAACACACCCAGCAGAAATAAACTGCACACATCTTCAAAATCCAATGTTGGGGAGCGGCACAGAACTTCTGGAAGCCACATCACTTCCAGAGGCACAATGTTTTAACAGCTTGATTGCTTTTCCCCCCCTCGATACATGGTCAGAATTCAGCCAAGAACGTCTTCACAACCATTTTGAGCCCAAGAAAAATTCGAGCCCAAGAAGAGAGCCAGTTTGGTGTTGTGGTTAGGTGCGTGGACTCTTATCTGGGACAACCGGGTTTGATTCTCCACTCCTCCACTTGCAGCTGCTGGAATGGCCTTGGGTCAGCCATAGCTCTGGCAGAGGTTGTCCTTGAAAGGGCAGCTGCTGGGAGAGCCCTCTCAGGGTGTCTGTTGTGGGGGGAGAAGATAAAGGATATTGTAAGCCACTCTGAGCCTGTGGTTCAGAGAGAAGGGCGGGGTATAAATCTGCAATTCTTCTTCCTCCTCCTCTTGCTAAGGTCTCCATTTCATTTTAAACACCAAACCATGCTCTGTGTGGAAGTCACAGGCCTTTGCCAAGAAACAGACATCTCCAGATGCAAAGCCTCACACTGTTCTTTCCCGGTTCCCATAAAAACTCCTACACAACAAAAAAAAAAAAGGGGGGGGGACTCTGCATTTATGTGGAAGGGAATGTCATCCCAAATTCAGCAGCTTCTCTACTTTGCACAAAACAGCAACGGAAAGGAGACCCATAAATGGTAGAGATCCACATTATCACACACAACACGCGGACTGCTCGTTTTGGGCCAGATCGCACAGGCTTCATCAGTTTTGAAAATTTAAGCCCTTTAACTGCAGCACCGTGGCCCAAATCCCAGTATCTGAAGCACGGGTTCTTCCAATTAAGACTGGAGACATGTTTCTAAAAAAAGCTGGTGCATGTAAGACAAACATTGTCTATTCTCAGAATAGGTTAGCACCGTAGTGTCAAGCATGTGGCCCAGGGGGTGAATCAGGCCCCTGGAGGTCTCCTATCAGGCCCCGAGCAACTGGCTGTCATCTGCTTTCTTCTCCCTCTCTCTTGCTCCCTTCTGCATCACAGCTTGCTTTGCAAGGCTTGCTCAATCGCACAAGAGTTACAGAGCAAGGCCTCTGTTTTCTTCATTGGCTGAGGCGCTTCCCTTGGGGAGGAAGGGGGGGGGAGGGAGAGCTTGCTTTGTCAGGCTCTCTCAATCGCACAGTAGAGCTACTGAGCCAAACCTCTCTTCCTTCTATTGGCTGAAGCTCCTTCCCCCCTCCAGTCCCTTGGGGAAGGAAGGAAAGAGCCAGAGCTTCCTTTGCCCAGAGATACAAAGAAAGCACCTTTAAGATCAACACGTGCTCATGTTTAAAGCAGGTTTTAAGTTTTTTTTAAAAAAAAAATCTTTGTGTTTGTCTGTGTCCTTTATAAAGTCCTTTATATCTCGGCCCGACAAGGTCTCATTTATGTCAGATCCGGCCCTCATAACAAATGAATTTGACATCACGGGCTTTGCTTCAGCAGGACTTGCTAATCTCCATCAGCTGATAAGAAGAGGGGGCCACAGATGAGGGCGTGAATGCACAGCTGGCATGAGAGAAGGTCCCGGGTTCAGGATCAGGGAAGAGGGGAGATCACAGAGCGCAGTGAGTGATCTGGATAGAACTCTGCGAAAAGCAGCTTCACTCGTGGGTCTGCTGTATGACTGAAAGGATGGAAGCGGATACGAGAGCCGCATCCTTTAAGAGAGCCGTCCCCAAATCCCTGGTCCGTGGACTGGTACCGAGCCGTGGCCTGTTAGCAACCGGGCCGTGAGTTGTATAATTATTTCATCATATATTACAATGTAGTAGTAATAATAATGAGAAGACAACACTGGATTTGTATCCCGATCTCCACTCCCAATCTCAGAGCGGCTCACAATCTCCTTTATCTTCCTCCCCCACAACGGACACCCTGTGAGGTGGGTGGGGCTGAGAGAGCTCTCCCAGAAGCTGCCCTTTCAAGGACAACTCTGCAAGAGCTATGGCTGACCCAAGACCATGCCAGCAACTGCAAGTAGAAGAGTGGAGAATCAAACCCGGTTCTTCCAGATAAGAGTCTGCACACTTAACCACCACACCAAACTAACAGAAAAGAAGTGCACAATTGTATCATCCAGAAACCATCCCCCTCCCCGGTCTGTGGAAAAACTGTCTTCCACAAAACCGGTCCCTGGTGCCGAAAAGTTTGGGGACCACTGCTTTACAGCAGGAGTCCCCCGGCGTTGTGCCCATCAGATATTTTTAGGAAGAGGGTGAAGCCAGGTTGGGTGGGGGTTTTTTTGCTCGGCCAGCCTTTGGCTCAACCTTTGGCTCAAAAAGGTTAGGGAACCTTGCTTTAAGAAGCCGTCACTGTTGAATCTCTGCATGCACAGAATCATAGAGTTGTAAGGGACCTCCAGGGTCATCTAGAATAATAGAATCATAGAGTTGGAAGGGACCTCCAGAGTCATCTAGTCTTACCCCCTGCACAATGCATAAACTTCACAAATACCGTCCCCCACCGCCCCCAGACACATCCCCAGTGACCCCTGCTCCATGCCCAGAAGATGGAAAAAACCTCCAGGATCCCTGGGCCAAACTGGCCTGGAGAAAAATTGCTGATTGACCCCAAAGTGTCAAGCAGCATTTCCCTGGGCATGTAAGAAAGGGCCACAAGAACTAAACCCTGATATAATGCAACCCTTCCTTCCTTCCTTCCTTCCCTTCCTTCCTTCCTTCCTTCCCTTCCTTCCTTCCTTCCTTCCTTCCTTCCCACTGTCTGTCTAAGTTCACAAAATCAGCATTGCTCTCAGATGGCCATCCAGCCCAGGGTTTCTGTTATTCTGTTCTTTGAAAAACGTTCATTAGCTGCTTTTCTACCTTGCGGAATTCAAGGCAGTTTACAATATAAATAGAACAACGGTTACAAAACCAACAATTAAAGCAACATAAATAAAATGATTACAAAAAAGACATTAAAATCCAGAATTTAGAATCTCCAATTCTAAACCTGCCAATAAACAACCCCCCCCCACACACACAAACACATTAGTCAAATGCAGCCCTAAATAAAACGGTCTTTGACTGCCTCCTGAAAATCAAAATGGGGGGGGGGGGCTCAAAAGGTGCAGGACGAAAGGTTGAGAGCTGCAGGAAAGGGGAGAGGAAAGAGAGCAGAAGATCGGGTGGACAAGAACATCACTAGGAAATACAGGTCCTTTTGTTTTACCCACGCTTGCAGCAACAGCAATTAATAGGCAACTTTTATTACCTTTTATTGCTATCCAGACCAAATGGCCTTCCCATGTATTACACTATTTCGCCACTTGATCCTAACTTTGTTATCAGTTTACACTCTTAACCCACCAGCTACATGTATTTCAGTCCACTGTACCCCATCCCAGTTTGGTGTAGAGAGCCAGTTTGGTGTAGTGGTTAAGTGTGCGGACTCTTATCTGGGAAACCCGGGTTTGATTCCCCACTCCTCCACTTGCAGCAGCTGGAATGGCCTAGGGTCAGCCATAGCTTAATAGAGGGCCAGTTTGGTGTAGTGGTGAAGTGTGCGGACTCTTATCTGGGAGAACCGGGTTTGATTCCCCACTCTTCCACTTGCAGCTTCTGGAATGGCCTTGGGTTAGCTGTAGCTCTTACAGAGTTGTCTTTAAAAGGGCAGCTTCTGGGAGAGCTCTCTCAGCCCCACCCACCCACCTCACAGGGTGTCTGTTGTGGGGCAAGAAGATAAAGGAGATTGTAAGCCGCTCTGAGTCTTTGATTCAGAGAGAAGGGCGGAGAATAAATCTGCAATTCTTCTTCTTCTTCTTCCCCTCGTTGGAAGAAGTCTGCCTGAGTACAAAAGCTTACATTCCGAATAAAACTTTGTTGGTCTTAAAGGTGCAACTTGACTTCTACTTTGTTCTACTGCTTCAGACCAACACGGCTGCCTGCTTGGATCTAGCTCATACCCCTGTGAATCTTGGAGGCGGACAATTTTAAGGTATCGGATGGGCTTCCCCAATTGTTTATCCCTCCAAGTGACCCTCCCCAGGTAATTCAGCAAACCTCTAAGGAGGTAGATTAAAACATGGGGGCATTGCCACTTTAGGTTATTCTCAGTTTTTATACGAGCATCACTCGGTGCACAATATGTAGAGCGGTAAATTAAGTCCCAGGGGTTGCAAATTAAGAGGATGTTTGCAAATTTTTTAACAAGCTTTGTTCCGGCATGCCACTGGACAGGACCTCGGGATGGTCGAGCCAGCTGTCCTCCTATTAGAAGAATCTTCTGCCAAAAATGAAAATCTACTTCCTCCAAAGGGACCCGCATAATTATCATAGCATATTTTTCAACCGGGCAGCAGAGAGGCCGTCTCAAAGCCAAAGGCGTAAGGTGCTTGGCATAGTTTCCCAGGGTGGGGAAGAGAACATTTGTCTCTGTTTTCCAAAAGAAAAGTCATGGCTCTTGCTGGGGAGGGCCGTTCTGCAGTGGCCTGATGGTTGCTACCGCAGCACTGCTCCTTTGTAGCCCGCCAGTCCAGGCGTGCCCACGGTTCCTGGGTCAAACAAACATCACGAAGCCGGCGCTTAGAGAAAAATACCTCTGGGAGAGCAGCGGAGGGTTGCCAAGTCCAATTCAAGAAATATCTGGGGACTTTGGAGGTGGAGCCAGGAGACATTAAGGGTGGAGCCAAGATCAAGGCTGTGACAAGCATAATTGAACTCCAAAGGGAGTTCTGGCCATCGCATTGAAGGGGACGGCACACCTTTTCAATGCCTTCCTTCCATAGGAAATAATGGATAGGGGCACCTTCTTTTGGGGCTCACAGAATTGGACCCCCTGGTCCAATCTTTTTGAAACTTGGGGGGTATTTTGGGGAGGGGCACTAGATGCTATGGTGAAAATTTGGTGCCTCTACCCCAAAAAACAGCCCCCCCCAGAGCCCCAGATACCCGCGGATCAATTCTCCATGATTTTCTATGGGAATAAATCTCCATAGGGAATAACAGAGTTCCCAACAGATATTTCCCTCCCCTCCCCCTGCTTTCTGTCGACCCTGAAGCGGGGGGAGGGCCTCCAAACCGGGGGATCCCCTGCCCCCACCTGGGGATTGGCAACCCTAGAGCAGCGGTGCCCAGGCCTAGACTTCCAGACAGCCGTGGCTTTGTGTCAATGCAGTGGTGCGACTGAGAAAAATCTGTCGACTGCCAAAGAATCATAGAATTGGAAGGAACCTCCGGGGTCATCTAGACCAGCCCCCTGAGATGGTTAACACCAGGGGGGGGGTTTTAGCAGGAACGCGCCAGGGGTGTGGCCTAATATACAAATGAGACTCTGCTGGGCCTTTTCTACCCCAAAAGCCCTGTGTGAAACAATGGTGATGGCAGGGGGTGTGGCCTAATAGGCAAATGAGACTCTGCTGGGCCTTTTCTACTGAAAAAGCCCTGTGTGAAACAATGGTGACACCAGGGGGTGTGGCTTAATATGCAAATGAGTCTCTGCTGGGCTTTTTCTACAAAAAAAAAAGCCATGGTTAACACCCATGAGAAGAATTACTTAAAACTGGAGATGCAAAAGGGTCCTATAAAATTTAGGGGTCTACTTGGTTGGTGGGGGGATCTTAGCATCCCGACGAGAGGATAACCCTGTTGAGGTGTTCTCGTTCTTCCCCCACCAACCTTATTCCAGGCAAGACTTACATTGAGCCTTGCCTAGGCCAGGGGTGTCGAACTCATTTGTTATGAGGGCCAAATCTGACATAAATGAGACCTTTATGTCGGGGTGGGCCATGCGTGTACTATTTAAGGTTAGGTAGCAGAGATACAAATTTTATAAAGAACACAGACAAACACAAATGTATTTTTTAAAAAGCTTAAAACATACTTAAAACGTTAGCACTCATTGGTCTTAAAGATGTTTTCTATGCATTTCTCCCATGGGATCCAGGGAACTGGGCAAAGGAAGCTCTGGCTCTTTCCTTCCTTCTCCAGGGGACTGGGGGGGGAGCCTCAGCCAATAGAAGAGAGGCTTGGCTCAGTAGCTCTGCTGTGCCAGTGAGAGAGCCTGGCAAAGCAAGCTATTCCCCCCCCCTTCCTCCACGAGGGGGAAGGCTCAGCCAATGGAGAAAATAGAGGTTTTGCTCTGTAGCTGCCGTGCAATTGAGCAAGCCTTGTAAAGCAAGCTGTGATGAAGAAGGAAGCAAGAGAGAGGGAGAAAGAAGCAGATGATAGCCGGTTGCTCGGGAGCCTGATAGGAGCCCTCCAGGGGCCTGATTCGGCCCCCAAACTGCATGTTTGACTCCCCTGACCTAGGCTGAGATCAAGCTTCTGATTGAGGCTGGGGATAACAAACAGCGGCAGTGCGGGACTCCATGAGGAGGGGGTGGCCCTGTCCCTTGCTAAGTATGCCAGACTCCAAACGGGGGCTGGAGAGACTTCCCGGGATTACAAGTGAACTCCAGAGATCAGTCTGCCTGGAGAAAGTGGCCGCTTTGGAAGGTGGACTCCAGGGCACTGTACCACGTTGATGAGTTCCTTCCTCACCCCAAAACCTGCCCTCCTCGGGCTCCACCCCCAAAATCTCCAGATATTCCCCAAGCTGGAGTTGGCAACTCTAGACCCTCACAATAATGGCATGATGAGGGGGTAGAGGCATGGGAGTCATGTGACCCTAGCCACAGGACAATTCTGATGTCCTTCTACGGCAGGGGTGTCAAACATACAGCCCGGGGGGCGAATCAGGCCCCTGGAGGGCTCCTATCAGGCCCCCAAGCAACTGGCTCTCGTCTGCTTCCTTCAGCATCACAGCTTGCTTTGCCAGGCTCTCTCAATCGCACAGGAGCTACAGAACAAAGTCTCTATTTTCTCCACTGGCTGAGGCTCCTCCCTTGGGGAGGAAGGGGGGAGGAAGAGCTTGCTTTGCCAGGCACTCTCAATTGCACAGCAGAGGTACTGAACCCAGCTTCTTTTCCTTCTTTTGGCTGAGGCTCCTCCCCCTCCCAGTCCCTTTGGGAAGGAAGGAAAGAGCCAGAGCCTCCTTTGCCCAGTTCCCATCGCACAGGAGCGATACAAAGAAAGCAACTGTAAGACCAACGAGCGCTAATGTTTTAAACATGTTTTATTTAAGTGTTTAAAATCTTCAATTGTGTTTGTGTGCTTTATAAAGTTTATATCTCTGCTACCTGGCATTACATTTTATGGCACGCAAGGCCCGGCCCGACAAGGGCTCGTTTTATATCAGATCTGACCCTCATAACCAATGAGTCCAACACCCCTGATCTACAGGGCCAGCTTTCTTAGTAGCGAGCAGCAACTGGATTTCTGCACCCATACATGAGAACTGCAAAACAGCCCTGCCAGATGACCTCAAGAGGTCTCTCTAGCCCAATGTTGTTTCCAATAGCAGGAAGCCTCCAGAGGAGGGTGATGAAGATGGTGAGGGGTCTGGAGACCGAGTCCTATGAGGAAAGGTTGAAGGAGCTGGGGATGTTTAGCCTGGAGAGGAGGCGGCTGAGAGGTGATAGGATCACCATCTTCAAGTCCTTGAAGGGCTGTCCTATAGAGGATGGTGTGGAATTGTTTTCTGTGGCCCTGGAAGGTAGGACCAGAACCAGTGGGTTGAAATTAAATCAAAAGAGTTTCCAGCTCAACATTAGGAAGAACTTCCTGACCGTTAGAGCGGTTTCTCAGTGGAACAGGCTTCCTCGGGAGGTGGTGTGCTCTCCTTCCTTGGAGGTTTTTCAACAGAGGCTGGATGTCCAACTGACAGCAATGAAGATCCTGTGAATTTAGGGGGAGGTATTTGTGAGTTTCCTGCATTGTGCAGGGGGTTGGACTAGATGATCCTGGAGGTCCCTTCCAACTCTAGGATTCTATTAGGAAGAACTTCCTGACCGTTAGAGCAGTTCCTCAGTGGAACAGGCTTCCTCCTTGGGAGGTGTTGGGCTCTCCTTCCTTGGAGGTTTTTCAACAGAGGCTGGATGGCCATCTGACAGCGATGAAGATCCTGTGAATTTGGGGGGTAGGTATTTGTGGGTTTCCTGCATTGTGCAGGGGTTTGGACTAGATGACCCTAGAGGTCCCTTCCAACTCTAGGATTCTAAGCAGGGCACAAAAGAAACAAACATGCTCACCTTTCCTGCCCTCCCCCCCCCCCCTTGCTATTTGTTCTTCTGTCCCGTCCAATAATTATTTTTAATTCTCTTTAGTGACAGGATAAGGGTGGGGGAACATTACGGGCCATTTAAAAGGGGCTGTTACGTGCGCCATAAGATGAAGCCAGATGCATTGAAAACGATGATTAAAACCCCTGCCACTTTGATTACTCCGAAAAGGAAGCGACAACATCAAAATCAATAGCGGGAGTAAATATTTCATGCTGCTTCCCTTGACGCACCGAGGAAGAGAGCCGCTCGAGAGACGGAGCGTGCCACGGAGAGTTGACAGGTCCTTTTTAAAAATGCATGTTGGCGCCCTGGAGGAGCATTCGTGGCCCAACTGTTCCAGGCTGCACAATCTTTCAAAAAGGTTCCCCGCGTGGGGCCAAAGGCTAGAAACACGTACGGCGAGGTGCTTTCATCAAAACAAAGGTGGACGATCGACTTCTGAAATTGGGCTGAGAAATGAAGTCCTGGGCTAGAAAAGAGGCAACGTGATTGGGTAGCCCAAGAAGGTGTCTATAATGGGATAGGGCACCTGAGATTCAAATAGGTATCCACAGTTAGATTTGAATCCAGAACACCTTCGAGCAGAGGCGTCGAACATGCGGCCCAAGGGGCCGAAGCAGGCCCCCAGAGGGCTCCTATTAGGCCCTCGAGGAACTGGCTCTCGTCTGCTTCCTTCTCCTTTTCCCTTGCTTCCTTCTGCATCTCAACTTGCTTTGCGAGGCTTTCTCAATTGCACAGGAGCTACAGAGCAAAACCTCAATTTTCTTCACTGGCTGAGGCTCCTCAGGAAATTCACAACTACATCCCCCCACCCACTCCTCCGGTGGCCCCGGCTCTACGCCCAGAAGAAGGCAAAAAAACCCCCCCTCCAGTATCCCTTGGCTTGGAGAATAACTGCTGCTTGACCCCAAAGTGGCAAACATCATTACTCTGGGCGTGTAAGAAAGGTTCACAAGAACTAAGCCCTGAAGCAACCCTTCCTGCCCACCTTCCCATGATCTGCTTAACTCACAGAACCAACACTGCGGTCGGACGGCCATCCAGCCTCTGCTTATAAACCTCCAAAGTAGAGCTTGTCCTCACTTTTTAAAAGAAACATGATGAGGGGGAATCCAGGTATTCCATGGTTTTTCATTCTGGGCCTACAACATAGTCTGGTGGTGGTGGTGATAGTAGAAGAAGACGACGACCACCACCACCACCACCACCACCACCACCACCACCGCAGATTTATAACCTGCCCTTCCCTCTGAATCAGAGTCTCAGAGCAGCTTACAATCTCCTATACCTTCTTCCCCCACAACAGGCACCCTGTGAGGTGGGTGGGGCTGAGAGGACTCTTGCAGCAGCTGCCCTTTCAAGGACAACCTCTGCCAGAGCTCTGGCTGACCCAAGGCCATTCCAGCAGCTGCAAGTGGAGGAGTGGGGAATCAAATCCGGTTCTCCCAGATAAGAGTCTGCACACTTAGAGATCTGGCTGATCCAAGGCCATTCCAGCTGCTGCAAGTGGAGGAGTGGGGAATCCAACCCTGTTCTCTCAGATAAGAGTCTGCACACTTAGAGCTATGGCTGACCCAAGGCCATGCCAGCAGGTGCAAGTGGAGAAGTGGGGAATCCAACCCAGTTCTCCAGATAAGAGTCTGCACACTTAGAGGTTTGGATGACCCAAGGCCATTCCAGCAGCTGCAAGTGGAGAAGTGGGGAATCCAACCCAGTTCTCCCAGATAAGAGTCTGCACACCTTAGAGCTATGGCTGACCCAAGGCCATTCCAGCAGCTGCAAGTGGAGAAGTGTGGAATCCAACCCAGTTCTCCCAGATAAGAATCTGCATGCTTAGAGCTATGGCTGACCCAAGCCCATTCCAGCAGCTGCAAGTGGAGGAGTGTGGAATCCAACCCAGTTCTCCCAGATAAGAGTCTGAACACTTAGAGCTATGGCTGACCCAAGGCCATACAAGCAGCTGCAAGTGGAGGAGTGTGGAATCCAACCCAGTTCTCCCAGATAAGAGTCTGCACACTTAAGAGCTATAGCTGATCCAAGGCCATTCCAGCAGCTGCAAGTGGAGGAGTGGGGAATCCAACCCAGTTCTCCAGATAAGAGTCTGCACACTTAGAGCTATGGCTGACCCAAGGCCATTCCAGCAGCTGCAGGTGGAGGAGTGGGGAATCCAACTCGGTTCTCCCAGATAAGAGTCTGCACACTTAGAGCTATGGCTAACCCAAGGCCATTCCAGCAGCTGCAGGTGGAGGAGTGGGGAATCCTACTTGGTTCTCCCAGATAAGAGTCTGCAGACTTAGAGCTATGGCTGACCCAAGGCCATTCCAGCTGCTGCAAGTGGAGGAGTGGGGAACCAAACCCGGTTCTCCCAGATAAAAGTCTGCACACTTAGAACTATGGCTGACCCAAAACCATTCCAGCAGCTGCAAGTGGAGGAGTGGGGAATCCAACCCGGTTCTCCCAGATAAGAGTGTGCACACTTAGAGCTCTGGCTGACCCAAGGCCATTCCAGCAGCTGGAAGTGGAGGAGTGGGGAATCCATCCCGGTTCTCCCAGATAAGAGTCTGCACACTTAGAGCTCTGGCTGACCCAAGGCCATCCCAGCAGGTGCAAGTGGAGGAGTGGGGAATCAAACCCGGTTCTCCCAGATAAGAGTCTGCACACTTAGAGCTATGGCTGACCCAAGGCCATTGCAGCAGCTGCAAGTGGATGAGTGGGGAATCAAGCCCGGTTCTCCCAGATAAGAGTCCGCGCACTTAACCACTACACCAAACTGGCTCTAGCCCCAAGGACACCCTACTCGCTAGTTCCTCGGACAATCGTGCGCGGAGTTCTTACAATCCCTCGGTTTAATTTTTCCGCTGGACTTTAAGATGCCAAAAGAGATAACGTTGTGACACCCTCCAGAGACAAAAACAGAACCCTACAGTGGCTTTTGTTTTCTTTAACGGAGCCGTGTGTGAGAAAGAGAGAAGAGACAGAAAGCTGGAATGCATGACATTCCAGCATCTTCGGGATTTTCTTTCAAACAAACAAATCGGTCATGTTTGGGGTGTGTTTCCTGGCGTGAGAGAGCTTCGTCCACTAAATGGGAAACAGCTTACTTGGACTTTGCGTACGCATGCCAGAAACACGAAGGAAGGAAAGGATTCCTATGAAAACATTGCTGACTTTTTGACCGGAACACGGCCGTCTACTTTAATGTAAGGAAATGCAAAAGGTGCAGAAATTCTCCGTGGGCCTCTCTCTGCTGGTAGAAGCGGGCAGATGCAAAAGATGAGATCTCCAAACAGTGCCCTGGCTACAAAATTAGGGTTGCCAGCCTCCAGGTGGGGCCTGGAGATCTCCTGCTTTTGCAACTGATCTCTAGCTGGCAGAGATCAGCTCCCCTGGAGAAAAGCAATACAAAAAACAGGTTCTGATGTAGGAATACGAAAGAATAAACAGAACACCGGGGAAAAAAAAACTTACATTCACACTCAGCGTGTACAAACATATCTATTGCTGACAAAGACTGTGAAGCTACGTGTAAATAGACAGTTATACTCCCAAAATAGCAGCTGGTAACTAGGGTTGTCAAGTCCAATTCAAGAAATATCTGGGGACTCTGGTGGTGGAGCCAGGAGCCAGGGTTTAGTAAGCATAATTGAGCTCTAAAGCGAGTTCCGGACATCACATTTAAAGGGAACACACACCTTTTAAATGCCTTCCTTTCATTGGAAATAATGAAGGATAGGGGCACCTTCTTTAGAGGCTCATAGAATTGGACCCCCTGGTCCAATCGTTTTGAAACTTGGGGGGTATTTTGGGGAGAGGCACTAGATGCTATACTGAAAATTTGGTGCCTCTACCCCCAAAAAACAGCCCCCCCATCCCCAGATACCTAGGGTTGCCAAGTCCAATTCAAGAAATATCTGGGGACTTTGGGGGTGGGGCCAGGAGACATTAGGGGTGGAGCCAAGATCAAGGTCACGTGCCCCGTCCCAAACGTGTGTTAGAGCCCCCTTCCTCCTGCCTCCCCTGCCCAGGAGACTCACTTGAGGTTGTCGAAGGAGCGGACGTTGTGGGCGGCGCTGCCGAGCCCGCTGCCTCAGCTGCGCGACTGCCCGAACATGCTGGCGGCTGCCTCGCCTCCGCTTTCCGGCTACGGCCTGGCTCCCCTCATCAGCACCGCCTCTGCCGGCCCCGCACTGCCATTCGGCCGCCACACACAGCTGCTCAGCCGCGGAAGGAGCCGCGCAGGACACGTCGGGAAACGTAGTCCCCGAGGAGATGCCGCCCGGCAGCCAGAGAGGACACAAGGACTACGAGCCCCAGCGTGCACCTTGCGAAGGGAGGCCGGGCTGGAGCGAATAGCAGGTTGGCGGTGGGCGGGTCTTTGTGACCCGGAGGAAGCGAGGAGCCTGAAGCCTGCGAGTGAGGCAGGCAGAGAAAAAGTGTCTCTGTTTGAGAGAGTGGCACCAAAAGTGGCACCGTTTCCCCCCCCTGCTTCTGGATTTTTGGAGAGTGGGGGAGGAGGCTGCTAATCTGGGGGTCCCCTGCCAGGGCCGGGGGTTTGGGAAGCCTACAGATACCCGCAGATCAATTCTCCATGATTTTCTATGGGAATAAATCTCCATAGGGAATAAGAGAGTTCCCAGCAGACATTTTCCTCCCCTCCCCTCGCTTTCTGATGACCCTGAAGCGGGGGGGAAGGTCTCCAAACCAGGGGATCCCCCTGCCCCCACCTGGGGATTGGCAACCCTAGGGTCCATAGGCAAATGCCTACTTGGCCTAATTGTTAATCTAGCCCTGCTACCCATACTGTAACTTCGTGGCTCTTTTCCTGCTAACATTCTGTGTTTTATTCCCCCCCCCCCATTTTTTCTCCATTACTTACTGTATTTTTTTTTAAAAAAACCCATTTTATTAGTTTTTCTATAAATCATGGGTGGCCAACGGTAGCTCTCCAGATGTTTTTTTGCCTACAACTCCCATCAGCCCCAGCCATTGGCCATGCCGGCTGGGGCTGATGGGAGTTGTAGGCAAAAAACATCTGGAGAGCTACCGTTGGCCACCCCTGCCATAAATGAAATTTACATTCCTGTGTGCTACATTATATTATATACTCTGTTTGTAGAATACAGGGGGAAAACATGCTATAGTGGAGACATTGTTTTAAGCTATGACACAATTTTTACCATAAATGTAATGTGCTTATTATTTCTGGAGTCTCAGATGGTGATAGTAAAAATTTTAATATCGGAGACCGTATCGCTACAAAGTCTGTTTGACCATCTGAATTATTTATTGGTTACTTATTGCATTTTTATCATCTGTTGAAAGCTGCCCTGCATTGCCAACATAAACTGGAAGGGGGGGAGGGGAGAGAGATAATTGCTGTCAGGTTGCTTCCAACTTATGGTGACCGTATGAATTAATGTCCTCCAAAAAGTCTAATCCTTAGGCCTTTTTTGTAGCAGGAACTCCTTTGCATATTAGGCCATACACCCCTGATGTAGCCAATCCTCCAAGAGCTTACAGGGTCCAGAGATAGAATTCTAGCAGGGGCTCCTTTGCATAATAGGCCACACACCCCTGATGTAGCCAATCCTCCAAGAGCTTACAGGGCTCTTAGTACAGGGTCCAGAGACAGAATTCCAGCAGGAGCTCCTTTGCATATTAGGCCACACACCCCTGATGGAGCCAATCCTCCAAGAGCTTACAGGGCTCTTAGTACAGGGTCCGAGAGATAGAATTCCAGCAGGGGCTTCTTTGCATATTAGGCCACACCCTCCTGATGGAGCCAACCCTCCAAGAGCTTACAGGGTTCTTAGTACAGGGTCCAGAGACAGAATTCCAGCAGGGGCCCCTTTGCATATTAGACCACACCCTCCTGATGGAGCCAACTCTCCAAGAGCTTACAGGGCTCTTAGTACAGGGTCCAGATATAGAATTCTAGCAGGGGCTCCTTTGCATATTAGGCCACACCCCCCTGATGGAGCCAACCCTCCAAGAGCTTCCAGGGCTCTTAGTACAGGGTCCAGAGATAGAATTCCAGCAGGGGCTCCTTTGCATATTAGGCCACACACCCCTGATGGAGCCAACCCTCCAAGAGCTTACATTAGGCCCTGTAAGAAGAGCCCTGTAAGCTCCAGGAGAATTGGCTACATCAGGGGTGTGTGGTCTAATATGCAAAGGAGTTCCTGCTACAAAAAAAGCCCTAACAGCCTTGCTTAAGTGCTGCCAACTAAGGGCCGTAAGCACAGATGCTACATTAAATATTCTTAGGCCTTTTTTTTTCTCACAACATTCATTTATTTTGGGCTGGGGATTTAAAAGCCCAACTTGGTCATACTGATTAATTCTCAAGGGTGGCTGCTGGATTTAAATTTCCTACCCATCACACTGGGGAACAGAGCTGCGAGACACCCAATAAAAAAAAAAAAACCAGCGAAAGCTCCTGTTTAATTAAACAGGCCGTCAGTTTCAGGCTATTATTCAGAGTGATGGGCAGTTTGACACCCAAGGAGATTTTACATGTTTGTCCTGCTTTTTCCTGAAACTGCTGAGCCCTGTATATTTCATCTGAAAATAGGAAAAGCAGAGTTTCATGGGGAAATCAGGGATGGCCAAACCGGCACGACAAAACACCAATCCTCAATTACTAATTAATCTACGCTCTTCAAAACTCATTTTGAACACCGTGGCACAGAGTGTTAAAGCTACAGTACTGCAGTCCTAAGCTCTGCTCATGACCTGAGTTCGATTCCTAGCGGAAGCTGGGTTTTCAGGTAGCCGGCTCGAGGTTGACTCAGCCTTCCATCCTTCCGAGGTCGGTAAAATGAGTCCCCAGCTTGCTGGGGGGAAAGCGTAGATGACTGGAGAAGGCAATGGCAAACCACCCCATAAAAAGTCTGCCGTGAAAAGGTTGTGAAAGCAACGTCACCCCAGAGTTGGAAACAACTGGTGCTTGCACAGGGACCTTTCCTTCCTTTCAAAACTATCAGAAGTGTTCACCGACACCAGCAGAGCCAAATTTTCTCACCATCTCTGTACAAATCGCTTCTGTCTGTTGCAGAGAGAACATGGAGGGGTTTAAATTTTTCGATGTGCAAAATTCAGCCTCAAGCAATGGATTTTTATGCGCGGGGGGGAGCCACCAGCTTCTAGATATCCAGCATGGCCCACAATCGGAAAGCTCAGAGGCAACCTTCAGCGAAATGGTGACAGCCAAGCTGGGGACGACAGCTGTCTGTTTAAACCGAGTGGCGTCTCCAGTGATCCTAGAGACTCTGAGTCAACCGGAACAATTAAGAGCAAAGTCAAGAAGGAAACGAAATTGAAAGCCCAGGGAAATGTTTTCGCTTCGCCTAGCAGGAAGTCAGCATCGGAAAGCTGACGGAAGCAGGAATCGGCATGGATTCACCTAGAAATCCCACACAGTAGAGAAAGGTGAGTCGAGATAGATACCGGCCACCTCAGGGGGTTGCGCTGTCCTCTGTTAGACTCTAACAGGGGTGCCAAGCTCATGTGTTATGAGAGTCAGATCTGACGTTAATGTAGGGTTGCCAAGTCCAATTCAAGAAATATCTGGGGACTTTGGGGGTGGAGCCAGGAGACTTTGGGGGTGGAGCCAGGAGACTTTGGGGGTGGAGCCAGGAGACATTGGGGTGGAGCCAGGAGTAAGAGTGTGACAAGCATAACTGAACTCCAAAGGGAGTTTTGCCCATCACATTTCAAGGGACGGCACACCTTTTAAATGCCTTCCTTCCATAGGATATAATGAAGGATAGGGGCACCTTCTTTGGGGGCTCATAGAATTGGACCCCCTAGTCCAATCTTTTTGAAACTGAGGGAGTATTTTGAGGAGAGCCACTGGATGCTATACTGAAAATTTGGTGCCTCTACCTCAAAAAACGGCCCTCAGAGCCCCAGATACCCAGGGATCAATTCTTCATTATTTTCTATGGGAATAAGTCTCCATAGGGAATCATGAGTACCCAGCAGACATTTCCCTCCCCTCCCCCCACTTTCTGATGACCCTGAAGCGGGGGGAGGGCCTCCAAACCGGGGGGATCTCCTGCCCCCACCTGGGGATTGGCAACCCTACGTGAATGAGACCTTGTCGGGCTGGGCCATGTGTGGGCCGATTTAAGATTAGGCAGCAGAGATATAAACTTTATAAAGGACACAGACAAACACAGCTTTTTTTTTTTTAAGTTTAAAATAAAGCTGTGCAATTGAAAGAGCCTGGCAAAGCAAGCCATCCCTCCTCCCCTTTCTCCCCAAGGGAGGAGCCTCAGCCAATAGAGAAAATAGAGGCTTTGCTCTTTAGCTCCTGTGCAACTGAGCAAACCTGGCAAGGCAAGCTGTGATGCAGAAGGAAGCAAGGGAGGGAAAAGGAAGCAGATGACAGTAAGTTGCTCGGGGGGGGGGGGCTGAAAGAAACCCTCTGGGGGCTTGATTCGGCACCTGGGCCACATGTTTGACACCCCTGTGTTAGAGACATTAACATATAATCATTGAAAAAGAAAAAGGCTTTCCAATTTTGTTACTATATGGTTTCCCATATTAGAATACCTAACTGACCGGGAAGAAATCCTCAAATAGCTGATTTAGGCCTACGGCAATCTGTTTATAATGCCTGCTTGTCTATATTATAATATCTTATTGATATGAACACCATATCATCATAACAGCTCTTTGTGCTCTGTTGATTTATATGCGATGGTTAGCAATTGGAATTTTTTTTTAAAATGAGAACCAAGGAAGGAAGGAAAGGAAGAAGGAAGCAAGCAAGCAAGCCCTGGTTAGTACTTCAATGGGAGACCTCCAAGGAAGTCCAGGGTTGCCACGCAGAGGCAGGCAAAGGTAAACTACCTCTCTTCATCTGTCCTGAATGGGATAGTCCAGGCTAGTCTGATCTCAGCAGATCTCAGAAGCTAAGAAGGTTAGTCCTTGGATGGAAGGCCACCAAGGAAGTCCAGGGTTGCTACGCAGAGGCAGGCAAGGGCAAACTACCTCTCTTCATCTGTCCTGAATGGGATAGTCCAGGCTAGTCTGATCTCATCAGATCTCAGAAGCTAAGAAGGTTAGTCCTTGGATGGAAGGCCACCAAGGAAGTCCAGGGTTGCTACGCAGAGGCAGGCAAGGGCAAACTACCTCTCTTCATCTGTCCTGAATGGGATAGTCCAGGCTAGTCTGATCTCATCAGATCTCAGAAGCTAAGAAGGTTAGTCCTTGGATGGAAGGCCACCAAGGAAGTCCAGGGTTGCTACGCAGAGGCAGGCAAGGGCAAACTACCTCTCTTCATCTGTCCTGAATGGGATAGTCCAGGCTAGTCTGATCTCATCAGATCTCAGAAGCTAAGAAGGTTAGTCCTTGGATGGAAGGCCACCAAGGAAGTCCAGGGTTGCTACGCAGAGGCAGGCAAGGGCAAACCACTTCTCTTCATCTGTCCTGAATGGGATAGTCCAGGCTAGTCTGATCTCATCAGATCTCAGAAGCTAAGAAGGTTAGTCCTTGGATGGAAGGCCACCAAGGAAGTCCAGGGTTGCTACGGAGAGGCAGGCAATGGCAAACCACCTCTTTTCATCTGTCCTGAATGGGATAGTCCAGGCTAGTCTGATCTCATCAGATCTCAGAAGCTAAGAAGGTTAGTCCTTGGATGGAAGGCCACCAAGGAAGTCCAGGGTTGCTACGCAGAGGCAGGAAATGGCAAACCACCTCTGTTCATCTACCCAGAATGGGATAGCCCAGGCTAGTCTGATCTTGTTGGATCTCAGAAGCTAAACAGGATCAGCCCTGGTTAGTCCTTGGATGGGAGACCACCGAAGAAGCCCAAGGTAACTACGGAGAGGCAGGCAACGGCAAACTACCTCTCTTCATCTGTCCTGAATGGGATAGTCCAGGCTAGTCTGATCTCATCAGATCTCAGAAGCTAAGAAGCTAAGAAGGTTAGTCCTTGGATGGAAGGCCACCAAGGAAGTCCAGGGTTGCTACGCAGAGGCAGGCAAGGGCAAACTACCTCTCTTCATCTGTCCTGAATGGGATAGTCCAGGCTAGTCTGATCTCATCAGATCTCAGAAGCTAAGAAGGTTAGTCCTTGGATGGAAGGCCACCAAGGAAGTCCAGGGTTGCTACGCAGAGGCAGGAAATGGCAAACCACCTCTGTTCATCTACCCAGAATGGGATAGCCCAGGCTAGTCTGATCTTGTTGGATCTCAGAAGCTAAACAGGATCAGCCCTGGTTAGTCCTTGGATGGGAGACCACCGAAGAAGCCCAAGGTAACTACGGAGAGGCAGGCAACAGCAAACCACCTCTGAACGTCTCTTGCATAGAAAACCCTACAGGGTTACCATACATCAGCTGCGACTTGTTGGCACTTTCCACATCACGAACACATAAAGTACAGGATAATGGCGATTTGCCAGACGTGGCTCTTGAAGAAGATGACTCGCCTTTAGATTAATTGCCAAGAAAACAAAGGCGCTGTACTTCCTTAGAGTATCCTTACAGTTAAATGACTACATTAAACTATTCAGCCACCACGTTAACCTTCCCCAAGTCAGAAAACGTCCTAGCTGTCTTTGCGTTTTCCGCTTCCAACTTTGAATAATTTACGCCTAAATGCTTGCTTGTAATTTGATTTTCATATTTGCTGCTGCATTGAAATGTGGGTGTGTGGGGGCTGGGTTTTGCACAAAACACTGTACGCAGCAGCATAAACGACAATAAATTTGTTACAATAAATTAAGCCTGTGAATCACAGCTGAAGTAGTACGGTGCCTTTGTTTTGTTGGCAATTAATCAAAGAAATCCAAAACCCAAATGAAGGCATTACATCATTGGCTTCATTCTTTTGCCCCGATGTAATCAGTCAGTTTTGACAGGGCAGCCTATTCCCATTCAGTGTTTTGCGCGACCTCTGGGGCTAGAAGAAATCTGATTAGAGATTTGCTCCTGATAATTAACCTTCTTATCTGCTGCATGAGTTAAAAGTATTGGTGTCTCCAAATTAAAGTAGCAAACCTTTCTGTTTGCAAACTTTGCTTGTTTCTGAATGTTTTGGCTAACGGCCCAGACTGCCACATTCTGGAATTGCTGCTCTCTCCCCTTTTTGAAACATCGAACACAGAAGATAGTTCACCCCTCTTATTACAAGCATCCTGTCTCACACAGGGGCCAACCGGTTCCTCGGGAGGTCCAACAACTGGGTAAAGAAGCTGAGGCCTTCCCCCTGAGAAGAACATCAGAAGAGCCCTGCCGGATCAGACCAGTGAGGGTCCATCTAGTCCAGCATCCCATCTCACACAGTGGCCAGCCAGTTCCTCTGGACGGCCAACGACAGGGCAGAGAGGCCGAGGCCTTCATAAGAACATCAGAGGAACCCTGCTGGATCAGACCAGTGGTCTGTCTAGTCCAGCATCCTGTCACACACAACGGGCCAACCAGTTCTGGACAACCAGCAACAGGGCACAGAGGCCAAGGCCTTCCCTGAGAAGAACATCAGAAGAGCCCTGCCGGATCAGACCAGTGAGGGTCCATCTAGTCCAGCATCCCATCTCACACAGTGGCCAGCCAGTTCCTCTGGACAGCCAACCACAGGGCAGAGAGGCCGAGGCCTTCATAAGAACAACCAAAGAGCCCCGCTGGATCAGACCAGTGAGGGCCCATCTAGTCCAGCATCCTGTCTCACACAGTGGCCAGCCAGTTCCTCTGGAGGGCCAACAACAGGGCAGAGATGCTGAGGCCTTCATAAGAACATCAGAAGAGCTCTGCTGGATCAGACCAATGGCCTGTCTAGTCCAGCATCCTGTCACACACAATGGCCAACCAGTTCCTCTGGGTGGCGAACAACAGGGATGGATAAGAACAGAAGAAGAGCCCTGCGGGATCGGACCAGTGGTCCATCTAGTCCAGCATCCTGTCTCACACAGTGGCCAGCCAGTTCCTCTGGAGGGCCAACAACAGAGCAGAGATGCTGAGGCCTTCATAAGAACATCAGAAGAGCCCTGCTGGATCAGACCAGTGGCCTGTCTAGTCCAGCATCCTGTCACACACAATGGCCAACTAGTTCCTCTGGATGGCGAACAACAGGGATGGATAAGAACAGAAGAAGAGCCCTGCGGGATCGGACCAGTGGTCCATCTAGTCCAGCATCCTGTCTCACACAGTGGCCAGCCAGTTCCTCTGGAGGGCCAACAACAGGGCAGAGATGCTGAGGCCTTCATAAGAACATCAGAAGAGCCCTGCTGGATCAGACCAGTGGCCTGTCTAGTCCAGCATCCTGTCACACACAATGGCCAACCAGTTCCTCTGGATGGAGAACAACAGGGATGGATAAGAACAGAAGAAGAGCCCTGCAGGATCGGACCAGTGGTCCATCTAGTCCAACATCCTGTCTCACACAGCAGTCAGCCAATTCCACTGGGCAGCCTGAGTCCTTCCTCTGATGTTGCCCCCTGGCTCTGGGATTCAGAGGATCAGTGCCTCTGAGTGTGGAGATTGTCCTTTGGCCACCAAGGCTATTTGCCACTGATAGACCTATCTAGAGTTTGGCAGCTTTGGATTGGGCAATATTTGGAGATTCTTTTTTGAGGGGGGGGGGTAGCCTGAGAAGGGTGGGGCTTGGGGTGAGGAGGGACTTCAGCCATAGAGTCCACCTGTCCAAAGCAGCCACTTTCTCCAGGCGAATGGGTCTCTTCAACAGTCTTCCTCCTATTGCTTATTCTAAACAAATTACTAAAATCTAGGAGAAAGCAAGAGCATTTGAACAGCTGTGAAAATCTATTACAGATGGATAAAATTTCACAGCCAAAACTTATCTATTTATTTCTATTTTTACCCCACCCTTCCCATGGGCAGGTTTTGGGTGGGGCACAACAGTACTTACAATCATTAAAATAGTTGAAGAAATAAATATCAACAGCCCCGTGGCGCAGAGTGTTAAAGCTGCCGTACTGCAGTCCTAAACTCTGCTCACAACCTGAGTTCGATCCCCGGTGGAAGCTGGGTTTTCAGGTAGCCGGCTCGAGGTTGACTCAGCCTTCCATCCTTCCGAGGTCGGTCAAACGAGTCCCCAGCTTGCTGGAGGAAAAGTGTAGATGACTGGGGAAGGCAATGGCAAACCACCCCGTCAAAAGTCTGTCGTGAAAATGTTGTGATGCGACATCACCCCAGAGTTGGAAATGACTGGTGCTTGCACAGGGGACTACCTTGACCTTTTTAAATAAATATCAAGTCAATTCAGTAAAACAGCCCAAACCAGTTAAAAAGCTGGCATTGCGATGTTCAGCAAACTTAACAGCTGGGAGCAATTGCGCCACCGATGAGCCATAAAAGAAGAATCAGAAGAAGAGATTGGATTTATACCCCACCCATCACTACCTGAGGGAGTCTCAGAGCGGCTTCCAATCTCCTTTTCTTTCCTCTCCCCTCAACAGACACCCGGTGAGGCAGATGGGGCTGAGAGAGCTCTGAGAGAAACTACTCTTGAGAGGAATAGCTTCTGACAGAACCATGACTAACCCAAGGTCACTCCAGCAGCTGCACGTGGAGGAATGAAACCCGGTTCTCCCAGATAAGAGTCCACACACTTCACCACAACACCAAGCTGGCTCTGACAGGTATGCTTTTATCTTCTAATAAAAAAAGGTAATGTCGCCATGTGATCTTTATTTTGGAGCAAAGGAAGTATTAAAAGATTTCTAGGCTCAGAAAATTACATTCCAAAAAAATCACAATACATGGAGACCGGATCTTTGTTGCCTGGAGATCAGTTGTAATCTCAGATCTCAAGACACCAGCTGGAGGTTGGGAATCCTAGGCCTATCCTCCACGAAGCTCTCTAATCTGCCCTTTTAAGCTATATACGGCACTCTCAGAATGGGAGATGGCCAGTAAAGAGCCACTGGAAACTCTTGGATGTAAAACCACCACCACCACCCCAAGAACAAAAAGAGTCAAGTAAGAGCACAGAGGCACTTCCCGGTGACAGAAAGCTCACGCCAACCAAACTGCCCTCTTTGAGACCCACGACGTGTCTTTAAATTATATTTTAAAAACCCCAAAAGGCAGCACATGTAAAATGCTTGCTAAGGAGAAAGAAGAAGGAGGAGGAGAAGAAGGGGGAGGAAAAGAAAAAGAAAAAGAAGACCGTAGATTTATACCCCGCCCTTCTCTCTGAATCAGAGTCTCAGAGCCGCTTACAATCTCCTTTATCTTCTTGCCCCACAACAGACACCCTGTGAGGTGGGTGGGTGGGGCTGAGAGAGCTCTCCCAGAAGCTGCCCTTTTAAAGACAACTCTGTGAGAGCTACAGCTAACCCAAGGCCATTCCAGTAGCTGCAAGTGGAGGAGTGGGGAATCAAACCTGGTTCTCCCAGTTAAGAGTCTGCACACTTAGAGCTATGGCTGACCCAAGGCCATTCCAGCAACTGCAAGTGGAGGAGTGGGGAATCAAACCTGGTTCTCCCAGTTAAGAGTCTGCACACTTCGAGCTATGGCTGAACCAAGGCCATTCCAGCAGCTGCAAGTGGAGGAGTGGGGAATCAAACCTGGTTCTCCCAGTTAAGAGTCTGCACACTTAGAGCTATGGCTGACCCAAGGCCATTCCAGCAGCTGCAAGTGGAGGAGTGGGGAATCAAACCTGGTTCTCCCAGTTAAGGGTCTGCACACTTCGAGCTATGGCTGAACCAAGGCCATTCCAGCAGCTGCAAGTGGAGGAGTGGGGAATCAAACCTGGTTCTCCCAGTTAAGAGTCTGCACACTTAGAGCTATGGCTGACCCAAGGCCATTCCAGAAGGTGCAAGTGGAGGAGTGGGGAATCAAACCTGGTTCTCCCAGTTAAGAGTCTGCACACTTCACCACTACACCAAACTGGCAGCCCCATAAATTGTGGGAGCGCTTATCCTGGGGGACTGGCGTTTCCAGTAAGTCAGAAAACGGCCCTTCCTCCTCGGAATTGATTGAGAAGAGTTCGTTTAGAATTCCTGTCTATAAAAGAGGCCGCCCGTCAAGGAGATCGGTCACAAGCCTGGCCGTAAACCTGAGCTTCGAAAAGACCTGCCTTTTAGCTGATGTGTGGCAGCCATCATCACGCTGGGGCGTCACAAAGGATCGATCGGAAGGGGCAGAAAATTGGCTGCTCCTGCAATTCACGTTTAATGACCCCGGCTTCGAGGAAATGACACAGGGCTGGGTGCACTGCTTAGGACACACAGAGGTCTTTTTTTTACAGCTGGCAACACTTTTTAAAGGCTGGGCATTCATGCTTTCTTCCAAACCAAACAGGTGTCAATACATACCAGGCCTAGCATCATAGACAATAGCTTTAAGGCCTGGTTCATATATGATGTTGGGGACAGAAGAAGATATTGGATTTGTCTCCCGCCCTATACTCTGAATCTCAAAGTCTCAGAGCGGCTCACAATCTCCTTTACCTTCCCGCCCCCCCCCCCCACACACACACAACAGACACCCTGTGAGGTAGACAGGGTTGAGGGAGCTCTCCCCAAAGCTACCCTTTCAAGGACAGAGGCTCAAAGTGGCCTACAATCTCCTTTCCCTTCCTCCCCCACAACAGACACCCGGTGAGGTGGGTGGGGCTGAGAGAGCTCCCACAGCAGCTGCCCTTTCAAGGACAACTCCTGCGAGAGCTATGGCTAACTCAAGGCCATTTCAACAACTGCAAGTGAAGGAGTGGGGAATCAAACCCGGTTCTCCCAGATAAGAGTCACCGCACTTAACCACTGCACCAAACTGGCTCTGGAAGTGATCAAATGGACGACGTTATTACTAGGACCGCAGGTGGACATTTGGGAATATCCCCGGCCAGGAGAAAACCTTCGCATCAGGGAGAAAAGTTCCATCCCCTCTATTTGCTTGATCGATTGGGTTTCCTGTTTGTAGGGAAGGGAGAGCCACAAAAAAGCGCTTTGACTCTCGAAAGCTTCTACCCTGAGATTCTTGTTGGTCTTTGTATGGTGCTCCTGAATGCGAATCCAATTGTTCTACAGTCAGGGCCAGCCCCAGACTGTCTGGCACCCTAGGCGAGCCTAACGTCTGGAACCTCCCCCCCTGCACTGATAATGCCACCAAGTCACATGGAGGACACCCACTTCAGTGCCCTCAGAAGTCCGGCGCCCTAGGCGAGCATCTAGGGGCAAGACCAGCCCTGTCTACAGTAGACGAACATAGACACCCGCTGAAGTACAGGACAAAAGGAGCTTTGGTTATCAAAACCTGACAATGGTGAAAATCTTGTTGCTTTCTGAGGCGATGCTGGATTCGGATCTTGCTCTTTGTATCCGACCAGGGCCAGCAAGTGGGAGTAGGCAGGGTAGGCGGCTACCTAGGGCGCTACCCCACCTAGGGCGCCACGATGCACCCCCTTACTGCCTTGTCCCTTCTTGGGAAGGGGCTGCTCGGCCGCTGTGCTCTTCGAAGACTTCCTTAGAAGCCTCTGGAGAGCGCAGTGTTTTAGCGCCGCCCAGCCGCTTTCAGCTTGAAAGCGGCCGGGCGGCAGAGGGAGAAAGTGGCAGTATGGCGGCACTCTTGTATGCCGCCCATCACTCCCCCCCACTTCCCGCCCTGCATGATGACATCACAAGTGACGGCATTACGGCGCGCGTGAAACAAATATTCTAAGGGAGCTTCCGGGGGGGGGGGCGCAGCACAGGAGTCTGCCGGGAGCGGCAGAACCCCTAGCGCCAGGCCTGTATCCGGCAAAGGAAGTTTTGATTCTCACTGCATCACCGTTTTTAAAACCAAGAACTCAGCAGCTGCTGCCAAACAAACCAGACCAGCTGAACCGGGAAGGGCCTGTTTTGGACCCAAGAAGGATCCGTTTTTATGACGCTCCCTTCCCGTCCTGCTCGGCCCCGTTGCCTTCCACGATCGACTGGCAGCCACAGTTTGAAATCAGACCAAATAAAAACGGGGCCTTTCTTCTCCAGCTGAGCTACCGAAAGGAGAAGCTGAGCGAGAAAAGAGCAAGCTGGGGCGCTGAATCCTGACGGAGGTTGCCACCAGCTGAGATAATTACATCCTTGCCATAAGCAACGAGTATACGGCTTGGAAGGGCGTCAAAGCCTTCGCAGCCAGTCAACGAACACGTACACCATCCTCAGGGTGCCTAGAATGCAATTTCCACATCGCGCTGAAGCACACTGTCCCTGGAGCAACGGCTCTAGAAACCCAACTTCCAGGAAGGGAGCATTAAAGCCGTATGCTCGTGGGGTGAGATGCTGCTTCGACTTGGACTCACGCTTGGATCACCAGGACTAGCCACTGCATAGAGCAGGGGTGTCAAACATGCAGCCTGGGGGCCGAATCAGGCCCCTAAGGGGCTTCTATCAGGCCCCCATGCAACTGTCATCTGCTTCCCTCTCTCTTGCTTCCTTCTGCATCACAGCTTGCTTTGCCAACCTTGCTCAATCACACAGGAGCTACAGAGCAAAGCCTCTATATTTTCCATTGGCTGAGGCTCCTCTCTTGAGGAGGAGGGGGGGAAGGATAGCTTGCTTTGCCAGGGTCTCTCGATCACACAGGAGAGCTACTGAGCCAAGCCTCTCTTCCTTCTATTGGCTGAGGCTCCTCCCCCTCCTGGTCCCCTGGGGAAGGAAGGAAAGAGCCAGAGCTTCCTTTGGCCAGTTCCCTGGACTGCAAGGGAGAAATAAAAAGAAAGCACCTTTAAGCCCAACAAGTTCTAACGTTTTAAGCATGTTTTGTTTTAAACTTTAAAAAAAATCTTTGCGTTTGTCTGTGCCCTTTATAAAGTTTCTATCTCTGCTCCCTGGCATTCCATTTTATCACACACACGGCCCGGCCTGACAAGGTCTGGTTTATGTTGGATCCTGCCCTCGTAACAAATGAATTCAACACCCCTGTATGAGGAAGCATCCTTGTTTCTCTGGAAATATTACCGAGAATGCCAGCATGCCACATTTGGATAACTCCCAGCTGTCTGGGGCAGTGAAATGTTTTGGCCTCAAGGCAGTTTGGAACAGCGGGCACAGGTAATCCTGGAAACTGTTCTGATGCACAGTTCAAGTGACCAGCTTCTTCTAAGCCAAACTGCAAATAAGTTCTCTCCCTCTGATAACTAAGAAGAAGAGGAAGAAGAAGAGTGGATTTATACCCCACCCTTCACTCGGAGTCTCAGAGTGATATACAAACTCCTTTCCCTTCCCCTCCCCACAACAGACACCTGTGAGGTAGGTGGGGCTGAGAGAGCTCTTTTGAGAATTGCTCTTGAAAGAGAGAGAGAGAGAGAGAGAGCAGCTCTTTCGAGAACCGTGACTGACCCAAGGTCACACCAGCTGGCGCACATGAAAGAGAAAAAACCTGGTTCTCCCCACATTGGAGTATGTGCACTCAAATATTACACCAAACTAGCTCACCGTAGAACTCCGCAAAAACCTTGTGCTCTTGGCGACGGCTCTTTCTTGAAGTGCTTCAAAAAAGAAACAGTTCCTCACTAAAGCTTTCCAGCATTCCAGACTCTTGTACAATAATGACTTCAAAACTATGTAAATGGAATCTTCAGAATCTCTCAGTCCAAACAGGCAAAAGCTCTACATGTCCAACCAAATGCTGCTGAACTGGAATTCAGAAGTGTTACAATGGAATCCCTCATATTAGACAAGCTGGGGAAGGCAGTTTCCACAGAACTGCCCATATAAACACCATTTCCTGTACCATGCACAGGGGATAATTCAAATGGCTGGGGACCCCCGCAATGAAGCAGTTGCCACCAGTGACTATTCACCACAGCTCACCAGAAAAGGAAAGCTAAGACCAGGGGTGTCAAACATGTGGTTTTGGGGCCGAATCAGACCCCTGGAGGGCAACTGGCTGTCCTCTGCTTCCTTCTCCCTACATCTTACTGCCTTCTGCATAACAGTTTGCTTTCCAAGACTTGCTCAATTGCACAGGAGCTACAGAGCAAAAATTCTATTTTCTCCATTGGCTGAGGGTTCTCCCTTGGGGAGGAAGGGGAGAGGCAGAGCTTGTTTTACTAGGCTGTCTCAATCGCACAGCAGAGTTACTGAGCCAAGCCCCTCTTCCTTCTATTGGCCGAGGCTCCTCCCCTTCCAATCCCCTAGGGAAGGAAGGAAAGAGCCAGAGCTTCCTTTGCCCAGTTCCCTGGACCCCCTGGGAGAAATACAAAGAAAGCGCCTTTAAGACAGAGTGCTAACATTTTAAGTATGTTTTAAGTTTTTTAAAAATATATATTTTATTGTGTTTGTGTCCTTTATAAAGTTTGTATCTCTGCTACCTAATCTTCAATAGGTACACACGTGGCCTGGCCCGACTCCAAAATGGCCCGGCCCAACAAGGCCTAATTTATGTCAGATCTGGCCCATAGTTTTGAGTTCGACACCCCCTGGCTAAGACGGTCGAAATTGCCGAGTTGCATGCACAAAGTTAGCTTGTGCAACTGGCATTTCCCTGAGATCTTCCCCATGAAGGAGGCAGCCTATCACACTCCAGAGCCAACTGGCTCTCTGCCATCCCCATGTGAACCAGCCCGCAAACACTTAACACTCATCCCAGCAGTTCCCTGCAATAACTATCACAACCTACTGCGTTGCAAGCAATTTGTTCTGGAAGCCAAACTCATCAAGAATATGAGGAAGAGGTGGGGGGGGGAGAGAAGCACCGGCCCCCAATAAACTTTTGCACAAACGATTTTAGGAGCAACGGCCAGAGTAACGGTGCCAATTCTGCGCTGCTGAAACATGTTGTTCCCATACTTTTCGGGGATGCCGTCAAATGCAATCGTTTTGGTTTGTGCTGCCACCAGTGTTCCCTCGAAGCTGAGTTAGTGTGAGCTAGCTCACCATTTTTTAGCCTCCAGCTCACACGTTTTGTCTCAGCTCAGGAAAAATGGCCCTAGAACAAACTCATTTATGCAGTAACTCACAACTTGAATGCCAGTAGCTCACACGGTAGAATTTTTGCTCACAAGACTCCGCAGCTTAGAGGGAACATTGGTTGCCCCTTGTTAACGAAGCAGCACATTGAAATTATAGACTCGTTCGTCACCCATTCCCTCAATTTCCAAATTTCACAAATCCAGGCTGTTAATCTCTTCATTCAGAACAAAACTGCGGTTGCCTTGGTTTCCCAAACATTCTAATAAAATCCGATAGAAACGTTACCATGGCAGAAGACGCCTGGTTTTGTGTAAAACTGAGAGGTGATGTTGAAAAAAGCAAACCAATTGGGAATATAAGTGATGAAAAACAGACAACATACGAAAAGAGTGAGACAGAGATTCTGGATAAAACGGGTATGGCTCTGGATTGGGAAATACCTGGGGATTAGCGAGAGGAGGGACCAACGGGGTTCAGTGCCACCGAGATAATTCTGTATCGGTGCAAACAGCCGTCTTTCCGCAGCCAGCCCAGAAACCTGACACACGGCCCCGGCCAGCAGCTCAGCCGCCACCCCCCCCCCCCGATAGATTCCATCTCCCACCCTGGGAATAGCCGGCTTCCACTGAACTAAAAATGGGATTCCTATATTCTCCATAATGAGCCGCGGAGCCAGAGCCGTGAGCAACTGCTCAGAGTCGTTTCGCAACGGTGCACCTTCTGTGCCGCGCACCTGGCCGCTGACGTCGCCCTGTCGGATTTATACGCGGCTCGTTGGGCCGTCGCATGCGTCGAACACGACCTCCGCTTCAGATCCCCCAACGAGGGATGCACAATTGGGGGGGGAGGTGACTTTGCTGGAACGTCCTGAGATACCCAACCTTCAAAGTTGGTACGATAAAATCTGGGAACGTTTCATTTACAGTAAAATTGCTTTTGGTTGTTACTTCTCTTCTCAGGGCTGGATTAACAATTAGGCCAAGTAGGTACTGGCCTATTGGACCCCATGCCTTTAGGGGCCCCGGACCGGCTCCTCCCTCACCTGCAACCCTCCCAGCCTGCAACTGAGCCTCTCTTTGCCCATCTTGTCTGGTGCAGCCGCTGCTGGCATCGTCGCGACGTTTGCCTCTCTCTACCTCTACCCCCTGTGGCACAGAGTGGTCAAGCTGCAGTGCTGCAGTCGGAGCCCTCTGCTCATGACCTGAGTTCAGTCCCAGCGGAAGCTGGGTTCAGGTAGCCAGCTCCAGGTTGACTCAGCCTTCCATCCTTCCGAGGTCGGTCAAAGGAGTCCCCAGCTTGCTGGGGGGAAAGTGTAGGTGACTGGGAAAGGCAATGGCAAACCACCCCGTAAAAAGTCTGCCGTGAAAATGTTGTGAAAGCAACGTCACCCCAGAGTCGGAAACGACTGGTGCTTGCACAGGGGACCTTTCCTTTCCATGAAGGGGGGAAAGCGTAGATGACTGGGGAAGGCAATGGCAAACCACCCCGTAAAAAGTCTGCCGTGAAAATGTTGTGAAAGCAACGTCACCCCAGAGTCGGAAACGACTGGTGCTTGCACAGGGGACTACCTTTCCCTTTTGACCTCCCCCCTGCAGCTTTGTCAAAGGGGCTTTTGAGACGGTGCCTGCGGGCTGCAGTGGGGGCCTCAGGGTGCAAGGTGGGCACTCCAACTCTGAGATAATTTGCAAGGGGCCCCCCAAGATTCTGACTGCCTATGGGGCCTCCACAGGGTTTAATCCAGCCCTGGCTCTTCATCTTCATCAATTTAGGAGAAGAAGATTATAATTCCTTGGTTCCCTGTAATCACCTCTTTAATGCAACAAGAGATAATACCACGCAATATTACATTATCAATCACTGATTTATTTTTTAGAGAGCCAGTTTGGTGTAGTGGTTAAGTGTGCGGAGTCTTATCTGGGAGAACCGGGTTTGATTCCCCACTCCTCCACTTGCACCTGCTGGAATGGCCTTGGGTCAGCCATAGCTCTAAGTGTGCAGACTCTTATCTGGGAGAACCGGGTTTGATTCCCCACTCCTCCACTTGCAGCTGCTGGAATGGCCTTGGGTTAGCTATTGCTATCACAGGAGTTGTCCTTGAAAGGGCAGCTGCTGTGAGAGCCCTCTCAGCCCAACCCACCTCACAGGGTGCCTGTTGTGGGGGGAGAAGAAATAGGAGATTGTAAGCCGCTCTGATTCTGAGTCAGAGAGAAGGTCGGGTTATAAATCTGCAGTTCTTCTTTTTAAGACGTATATAGTTTCTTTACTCATTTAGATATCTTCTAGAATACAGAATTTAAGTTAAGCTAGTTTACGATACGATTTATATGAAAATAATAAGTATTAACCTCTAATGTTCTTTATTTTTTGTTTGTTTGTTTTTCAACATACATGTAAAAAAATATAAGAGCATCCAAAGATTTGCTTTGCAATGTTTAGCAGCCTAATAATATTGTTGTATTGGAAAGCTCAATAAAAATTATAAATTGGGGGGGGGGGAGAATGTCCTGAGATGGGGACCCAAATTCACATGATCACATACCAAATCAGACCCTCCTGGGTCCATCAAAGTTAGTATTGTCTACTCAGACTGGCAGCGGCTCTTCAGGGTCTCAAGCTGAGGTTTTTCATGCCTACTTTCCTGGACCCTTTTTAGTTGGAGATGCTGGGGATAGAACCTGGAGGCTGGGACCTTCTGTTTACCAAGCAGAGGCTCTACCATTGAGCCACCATCCCTCCCTAACACTTATGAAGCTGCCTTCTACTCAATCAGACCCTGGGTCCATCAGAGTCAGTATTGTCTACTCAGGCTGGCAGCAGCTCTCCGGGGTCTCGGGAGGAGGAGGAGATGATGATGATATTGGATTTATACCCCACCCTCCACTCTGAATCTCAGAGCGGCTCACAATCTCCTTTACCTTCCTCCCCCCACAACAGACACCCTGTGAGGTGGTGGGGCTGAGAGAGCTACCACAGAAGCTGCCCTTTCAAGGACAGCTCTGCAAGACCCAAGGCCATTCCAGCAGCTGCAAGTGGAGGAGTGGGGAATCAAACCCAGTTCTCCCACATAAGAGTCCACACATTGAACCACTACACCAAACTGAACCGCTACACCAAAAGGGTCTTTTCCCTTCACCTCCTGCCTGGTCCTTTCCACTGGAGATGCCAGAGATTGAACCTGGGACCTTCTGTAGCCGCCACCACCACCTGTAGCAGTGAATTTCACATATTAATCACCCTTTGGGTGAAGAAGAACTTCTTTTTATCCATTCTAACCCGACTGCTCAGCAATTTCATTGAATGCCCACAAGTCCCATGCATAATTTTGTAAACCTCTATCATGTCACCCTGCAGTAGACGTTTCTCCAAGCTAAAGAGACCCAAGCGTTTTAACCTTTCTTCATAGGGAAAGCGTTCCAAACCTTTAATCATTCTAGTTGCCCTTTTCTGCACTTTTTCCAAGGCTATAATATCCTTTTTGAGGTGCGGTGACCAGAATTGCACACAGTATTCCAAATGAGGCCGCACCATCGATTTATACAGGGGCATGATGATACCAGCTGATTTGTTTTCAATTCCCTTCCTAATAATTCCCAGCATGGCGTTGGCCTTTTTTATTGCAATCGCACACTGTCTCCTCTGCAGTGGTCACAGAACACAGATAAATGAAGACTTTTCCCCAGCCTAGGAGAGTGTTCGTCCGGGGAGGGAGGGAAGACAGGAGGGAAAGGTGCCGACCTTTGCAAAACGCCACTCGTTAGCTAGGCTGCTGCAGGAAGAGCCAGCCCCTTGGAGCAAAAGGGCAGGAAGGAAGCCCATCAGATTTGTCTTTGCCATGTCTGTGAAATGCAGAAGGGCCCCTTTTTTGTGCGGTTGCTGAAAGGGCTGTTTGGCTCTGGGGGCAGTATTTCTTGCATGCATGCTTAGGGCTGAACGGCATGATTAGCATGCAGCTCTTCGGCACACGTCCTCTCCCTTTGGTCCTGGAATCCCCGGGGAAACCGTGCCACGACTGCTTACCTCTACAAGAAGGCCACAAGATGATCAGGCTTGCCCTTCCATTAGGAGCAAAATGCCCCAACACCATCCACGGCTGGGGGGAGTCTCCTTTTCGAAGGTCGTCCAGCCATTTGGAGATCATATGCTTTCCATACCCTGCTGCCGGCCATGGATAGACTCCCCTGATCCAAGATGTCTTCTCAACATGATGGAAAGTTGGAGGGCCGCAAACCTGGGAACGTGCTGATCGACCCCCAAAAGACCCCTTCTTCTATACGGTTTAAGAGCATTCCACCAGCGGCTTCCTTCAATCCGCAAAGCCCATTTCTCCCAGTGTTGGAGATTGCAGTTTTTGCTCTACTAGCCGACTTAGCTGCTAGACTACAGTACGCTGGCGGGCGCTTCTCGGGTTGCAAAGCTATTTATGTCTGTTCAGCAACGCAGGCACCCGTTACTGCTCTTATGCTAAACACGCAATCTCATAGAAAGGAGATTACAGGAACTCCATTAATACCTGCTCTCCAAGGAACAGGCCGCAATATGCCGTGTGGAGGACGAGAGCGTTATTTGTCTCCTGAGCTCACAAAGAGATGGGCACAGACTTGTAAAGACACTAGGCTGGTGATAGCAGCCTACTAAATCCTGAAGGAGGCTCACACAAGGTTATGAAAGCTCTTAAGAAGAGAAGAGAAGCCCTGCTGCTGGGTCAGACCAATAGTCCATTTAATCCAGTATCCTGTCTCACACAGTGGCCTACCAGTTCTTCTGGAGGGCCAATGATAGGCAGAGAGGCTGAGGCCTTCATACGAACATCAGAAGAGCCCTGCCGGATCAGACCAATAGTCCATCTAGTCCAGCCTCCTGTCTCACACAGCGGCCAACCAGTTCCTCTGGAGGACCAACAACAGGGCATAGAGGCTGAGGCCTTCATAAGAACATCAGAAGAGTCCTGCTGGATCAGACCTGGGAAGGTCCATCTAGTCCAGCTTCCTGTCTCATACAGTGGCCAACCAGTTCCTCTGGAGGACCAACAACAGGGCATAGAGGCTGAGGCCTTCATAAGAACATCAGAAGAGCCCTGCCGGATCAGACCAGGGAAGGTCCATCTAGTCCAGCTTCCTGTCTCACACAGTGGCCAACCAGTTCCTCTGGAGGACCAACAACAGGGCATAGAGGCTGAGGCCTTCATAAGAACATCAGAAGAGCCCTGCCGGATCAGACCAGGGAAGGTCCATCTAGTCCAGCTTCCTGTCTCACACAGTGGCCAACCAGTTCCTCTGGAGAACCAACAACAGGGCATAGAGGCTGAGGCCTTCATAAGAACATCAGAAGAGCCCTGCCGGATCAGACCAGGGAAGGTCCATCTAGTCCAGCTTCCTGTCTCATACAGTGGCCAACCAGTTCCTCTGGAGGACCAACAACAGGGCATAGAGGCTGAGGCCTTCATAAGAACATCAGAAGAGCCCTGCTGGATCAGACCAGGGAAGGTCCATCTAGTCCAGCTTCCTGTCTCACACAGTGGCCAACCAGTTCCTCTGGAGAACCAACAACAGGGCATACAGTGCTCAACACTGGCGACAAGCTATTTTCAGCAAACTTCCACCGCAGGCCTGCATTTGGGAAGGTGGCGTCCAACTACTTCCATGAATGAACAAAAGGAAAGGGAAAAGCCTGCCCGCCTGGAGTATCGGCACGCAGCGCACCAGCCACTGAAACCGAAGAAAGCAGGACTAATATAGGACAACTCGAGCAGCAGCCTTGGCCGAATTTGGTTTCAAAAGAGGGGGATCCCGAGAATAACCTGACTCTGGCTGGAAATAACTCGCGTGGAGACGGCCCTGGAGAAGCAGAACTCAACATGCATCTTTCTGGCGGTGAAAGCAGCAACCCGGAGCAGAAGTCTGCCTGGTGACCCGTCTTCTCCCAGGATTTGCTGGGCAACATTCTCTCCAAAGCAGCCATTGGACCCTGGGAAGCCCAATGCAACACTTCCCCTCTACAGACAACTGACACAGCAGCACTCTGGAATTATATCCAGCCTGCACGAGTGTAGGGAATTCAGGGGCATTCACACCCGTGAAAGAATATACAGATGTTATAAGATGCAGCTAAAATGCCACAACTCTGACCACCCCATAGATACTACTAAAAATAACTGAATTGAATAAAGAGCCAGTTGCGTGCAGTGGTGAAGTGTGCCGACTCTTATCTGGGAGAACCGGGTCTGATTCCCCACTCCTCCACTTGCAGCTGCTGGAATGGCCTTGGGTCAGCCATAGCTCTCTTATCTGGGAGAACCGGGTCTGATTCCCCACTCCTCCACTTGCAGCTGCTGGAATGGCCTTGGATCAGCCAGAGCTCTCTTATCTGGGAGAACCGGGTTTGATTCCCCACTCCTCCACTTGCAGCTGCTGGAATGGCCTTGGGTCAGCCAGAGCTCTCTTACCTGGGAGAACCAGGTGTGATTCCCCACTCCTCCACTTGCAGCTGCTGGAATGGCCTTGGGTCAGCCATAGCTCTAAGTGTGCAGACTCTTATCTGGGAGAACCGGGTTGGATTCCCCACTCCTCCACTTGCAGCTGCTGGAATGGCCTTGAATCAGCCATAGCTCTAAGTGTGCAGACTCTTATCTGGGAGAACCGGGTTGGATTCCCCACTCCTCCACTTGCAGCTGCTGGAATGGCCTTGGGTCAGCCACAGCTCTCGCAGAGCTGTTCTTGAAAGGGCAGCTGCTGTGAGAGCCCTCTCAGCCCCACCCACCTCACAGGGGGTCTGTTGGGGAGGAAGGGAAAGGAGATTGTGACCACTCCGAGATTCTGAGTGGAGGGGTGGGTATGAATCCAATATCATAATCATCATCTTCATAATCATCTTCTGTCTATTTAAATTGTTTATTAACTGCATTTCTTCCTTATGGAACTCAAGGCGGTGGTGGTCTTCTTCTTCCTCTTCCTCCTCCTCCTCCTCCTCTTCTCCTCTTCCTCCTTCATCCTCCCAGGGAAGAGACTTTCCGAGGTGGTTTTGCTGTCACCTGCATCACAACCCTGGTATTGCTTGGTGGTCCCTGTTCCAAATACTGGCCAGGCTCAACCCTGTTTAGCTTCCGAGATCTGATGAGATCTGGCTGGCATGGGCTACTCGAGTCAGGCCAAGGTGGCTTCAAATACCAATAAATTACATGGAACAGAGTACATCAAAACACACACAACTGAAACGTTTAAAACCACAGTTTTAAGACTGCTTTAAACAAATCAGGCGGGCAGCCGTGTTGGTTTGAAGCTGGAGAAGGAAGATTGAGTCCGGTGGCACCATTAAGGCCAACAAAAGTTTTATTCAAGGTAGGAGCTTTTCAAGCGCATGCACACGTCTTCAGATATACATCTATACAACCAAGGGATGTAAATATACCTGAGGAAGTGTGCGTTCACACAAAAACTCATATACATTGAGTAAAACTTTGCCGGTCTTCAAGGTGCCAATGGACCAGGGGTGGCCAAACTTGCTTAACGTAAGAGCCATATAGAATAAAGGTCAGATGTTTGAGAGCTGCAAGACAAGGAAGGAAGGAAGGAAGGAAGGAAGGAAGGAAGGAAGGAAGGAAGGAAGGAAGGGAGGGAGGGAGGGAGGGAGGGAGGGAGGAGGGAGGGAGGGAGGAGGGGAGGAAGGAAGGAAGGAAGGAAGGAAGGAAGGAAGGAAGGAGGGAAGGAAGGAGGGAAGGAGGGAAGGAAGGAGGGAAGGAGGGAGGGAAGGAAGGAGGGAGGGAGGGAGGGAAGCAACTTTCACTTCGAATGCATTTTCCAAGTCACTGGCTGGCTTGGCAAAGAGATTTCAAGAGACAAATGCTTTCTCTAAGCAGGCCCATGGGGCAGTGGGGGCTTTGAGAGGCACACAATATGTGTGAAAGAGCCACATGTGGCTCCTGAGCTGCAGTCACACTTTGTTCCGCTGCTTTAATCAGGGGAGCCTCGTCTTCTTGAGGCCCCTCCCCTCCCTAAACCCCGCCCTCCCCAAGTGTTTCCCAACCCAGAGCTGAAAACCCAACCAGAACCCAAGACATTCACAGGGGGCTAGCTGTTGCTGATCCATGACGCTGGGTGAAGGCAAGACCTACCCTGCTGGACCTGACCACAAGATCCACCAAAGTCCTGTGTCCTGCTCGCCCCAGTGGGCCAACCGGAGGGACATTTCCAACAGTGTTTCCTCTCAGCCAAGTTAGTGTGAGCCGGCTCACAGATTTTTCTCTTTGCTCAGGAAGGCTGACCCCGGAGCACAATAATTCTTGCAGCAGCTCACAACTGTAATGCCAGCGGCTCACAAAGCGGAATTTTTGCTCACAAGACTCTGCAGCTGAGAGGGAGCGCTGGTTTCCAAGCGGGGCCCAAAACAACATTGTTTTGCTGTGTCTGAAGAAGCCGCTTTCCTCTCTCCTTCCCTCCCCTCCTCCGGAGGCTGACTTTCCCCTCCAGAGATGAGATCATGCCTCTCCAAGAACTGTGAAGAATTAGGCACGGAGAGAAGCGGTAGAGTTGCGTCAGGCAGGCGAGGGGAAGAGGGGGAGTCAGAGAAGACATCTCTTCGAGATCTTTATTGGGATGATGGTGGAAAGGGGTGGGCAAAGCCAAAGATTGAATCTGCGGGGGTGAGGGGGAGGGAGGGGAGAAAGACAAAGGCCAGGCAGAGGCTGGAGAGATGCAGAAAAATCACTAGGGTTGCCAAGTCCAATTCAAGAAATACCTGGGGACTTTGGGGGTGGATCCAGGAGACACTGGGGGTGGAGCAAGGAACGAGGTTGTGACAAGCATCACTGACCTCCAAAGGGAGTTCAGAAATCACATTTAAAGGGACCACTCTCCTTTTAAATGCCTTCCTTCCATTGGAAATAAGGACAGGGGCACCTTCTTCGGGGGCTCATAGAATTGGACCCCCTGGTGCAATCTTTTTGAAACTTGGAAGGTGCTTTGCAGAGAGGCATCGGATGCTATGCTGAAAATTTGGTGCCTCTTATCTCAAAAAACAGCCCCCCCCCTCACTGAGCCCGATACCCGCAGATCAATTCTCCGTTATACCGCAGGGGTGTGGAACAGTGGCTCTCCAGATGTTCTTTGCCTACAACTCCCATCAGCCCCAGCCAGCATGGGAATCGGTCTCCATAGGGAATGATGGAGCATCCAGCAGACATTTCCCTCCCTCCTGCACTTTCTGATGACCCTGAAGTGGGGGGAGGGCCTCCAAAGTGGGGGATCCCCTTCCCCCAACTGGGGATTAATGTCCTTTAGGGAAAATATGGAGCTGTAATACAAGCCCGACAATATCCAACGCCAGCCCAATATTGCTTCGAGTGCAGAGACTCTTTCTTCTTCTTGGGACCATCTTCTTTATTGTTGATTCAGTAGACAAGTGATGCTTCTTTTAATTTTTGTCTCACTCTCATGGCTTTGTTTTCATTTCTCCTTGGAGCGCCTGCAAAAGTTATCTTCATATCCTTCTGAAAGTGCAGGCGTTCCAAGGAGAAATGAAAACAAAGCCATGAGAGAGAGACAAAAATTAAAAGAAGCACCACTTACCTACTGAATCAACAATACAGAAGACGGTCCCAAGAAAAAGAGTCTCTGCACTCAATACTGGACTGGTCTTGGGTGTTGTTGGACTTGTATTACAGCTCCATATAGGACAGGGATGGCCAACGGTAGCTCTCCAGATGTTTTTTTGCCTACATCTCCCATCAGCCCCAGCCATTGGCCATGCTGGCTGGGGCTGATGGGAGTTGTAGGCCAAAAAAAACATCTGGAGAGCTATCGTTGGCCACCCCTGATATAGGAGATTGATCCATCATACAGTAGGAGCAACGTGTGTTTTCGGTTCCAGAGGGATTTTGTGTTGCACAAATATGTTTGTTTGTATTATGTTTGGCTATCGCTGTAAGCACTGTATTTGTTACTATTAAATGGACATATGAAGCTGCCTTATATTGAATCAGACCCTCGGTCCATCAAAGTCAGTATTGTCTTCTCAGACTGGCAGCAGCTCTCCAGGGTCTCAAGCTGAGGTTTTTCACACCTATTTGCCTGGACCCTTTTTTGGAGATGCCAGGGATTGAACCTGGGACCTTCTGCTTACCAAGCAGATGCTCTACCACTGAGCCACCGTCCCTCCCCAAATACTTTTTAAATACTGGATAAGTAGGAATAATAAGTATTATTTTTGTTACGTGGAGAGGCTTTGAGGTGTTTTCTTTTACAGTAACCTCCGTGGTCCCGGCTTTGATTGCCACCTGGGGATTGGCAACCCTAGAAATCACAGCTACAGAGACTCCACCGAGGCAGACACGGGAGTCCTGTAAAGAGGGTTCCAACCGCCAGGTGTTGGCTGGATATCTCCTGGGATTACTACTGGTCTCCAGGCGACAGAGATCAGTTCCCTTGGAGAAAATGGCCGCTTTGGAAGGCGGACTCTACGGCACTGGAGCCCACTGAGGTTCTTCCCCACCCCAAACCTCACCTTCCTCAGGCTCCACCCCCACCACCCAAAATCTCCAGGCACTTCCCAACCTAGAATCATAGAATCCTAGAGTTGGAAGGGACCTCCAGGGTCATCGAGTCCAACCCCCCCCCCCGCACAATGCAGGAAACTCACAAACCCCTCCCCCTAAATTCACAGGATCTTCATTGCTGTCAGATGGCCATCCAGCCTCTGTTGAAAAACCTCCAAGGAAGGAGAGCCCACCACCCCCTGAGGAAGCCTGTTCCATGAGGAACCGCTCTCTAACTGTCAGGAAGTTCTCCCTAATGTTGAGCCGGAAACTCTCTTGATTTAATTTCAATGGTCTGGTCCTACCTTCCAGGGCCACAGAAAACAATTCCACACTATCCTCTATAGGACAGCCCTTCAAGGACTTGAAGATGGTGATCATATCACCTCTCAGCCGCCTCCTCTCCAGGCTAAACATCCTCAGCTCCTTCAACCTTTCCTCATAGGATGATCTCCAGACCCCTCATCCTCTTCCTTGCCCTCCTCTGGACCCGTTCCAGCTTGTCTATATCCTTCTTAAAAATGTGGTGCCCAAAACTGAACACAAGACTCCCGGTGAGGTATTACTAGAGCAGAGTAAAGTGATACCATCACATCACGTGATCTGGACACGAGACTTCTGTTAAACTTCTGGACACTATACTCCATCCAACTACAAACTGCAGCCAGCCCCTGACTAACCAAACTTTCACTCCTCCTCCATTTTGCAGCTAGAGAGTGACTTCAGTCCAATTCACTCTCGAGCGCAAAGATCATATCACTTCAGTTCCACCACTGGAAGGTTTTTCAAGCCGCTGGCCGTTATCAGATACTCTAGCAAGGAGTGAAAACTGAAGTCTGCCCAAAGAGGAAGAGGCGAGCTTATAAAATCAGATAAACGCCCTCCAGAATTTGTCAGATGAATTAGCCGTCCTTTTCTCAACTTTTTAATTTAAAGGCACATCCGCAGTATAGCAGCGAACCAAAACCAGCACGTGGGTGTGTGTGTGTGTGTTGAAATTAAACAACAATTAGCCCCCCGCACATGGCAGTTCTGCACACACATGCTAACTTTGTACACATTAGGGCTGCCAGCTCCAGGAAACACGTAGAGATTGGCACATGGGGGAGGTTAGGGAACAGACGGACATCGGTCAGCTATAACGCCAGGCAGTTCACCTTCCACAACAGCCATTTTCTCCAAAAGTGGGATAAAGAGTTTAAATAAATAAGCAATTGAAATAGACTAAGATCTCCAGGCCTCACCTGGAGGCTGGCAACCCTTGCAAGTATGCAGAATCCAAGAACAAGAAGCCAAGAATCAACCACTCTGAGAGCGGCTAAAATGTCAAGACTAGGACATGGCTGACCCAGGTTCGAATCTGCACTCTACCACAGAAGCCTGCTTGGGTGACCATGGGCCAGTTACACACTCTCATCCTAAGCTACCTCACAGGATTGTCGTAAGGATAAAACAGAGCCAAGGAGAACAATGTAAGCCTCTTTAGGCCCCCAATGAAGAGAAAGATGGTTTATAAATGGGGTCATTTCATAGAAAAAGAGGTGATGGAGCTCATTAGCACAACTTATTTGCATATGTCACACACCCCTGACATCACCAGAAGGTGGACTAAATTCGATCAGCTCAGCATCTACCTTAACATGCTTCTTGAATTAGAACTGTCATAATAAAACCTGACTCCCATACATAATTGAGACTTCTGATACCTTGTGTTTTCCTAGGAGTAATTAGTTATTAAAATAACTCGATGAGCTGTAATTAGAAAGCAAGAGCCCTCAGTGTGCAGGGTGGGTGAAGGAGCGGGGAACGCTTTTGTTCCGTTCCGATTGGCGGGGAGAGGGAGATGTTGCCGCTTGTCTTGAAACGCTCAGCAAGGACTGAGAAAGTGGCATCTTTGGAAGGGTTGGTTGTGTTGGTCTTTTGCAGGAAGCCTGCAGAGTTGTATCACAACATGACACGTCCTCTCTGCTTGGTTAGCGAGATAAGGAATCGTCCTAGGTTGGAGTCGGCCAACGGCTGACCATTTAATATTATAGCTGCTCATTCATGTCGTAGTACGGGGGTGGCCAAACTGTGTCTCTTTCAAGCATATTGTGCTGCTCCCAGAGGTCAAGACCTCACCTGGAGTCTTGTGTTCAGTTTTGGGTACCACATTTTAAGAAGGATATAGACAAGCTGGAAGGGGTCCAGAGGAGAGCGACGAAGATGGTGAGGGGTCTGGAGACCAAGTCCTATGAGGAAAGGTTGAAGGAGCTGGGGATGTTTAGCCTGGAGAGGAGACAACTGAGTGGTGATTTGATCACCATCTTCAAATACTTGAAGGGCTGTCATATGGAGGATGGTGTGGAATTGTTTTCTGTGGCCCCAGAAGGGAGGACCAGAACCAAGGGGTTGAAATTACTGTGAATCAAAAGAGTTTTTGGCTCAACATTAGGAGGAACTTCCTGACCATTAGAGCGATTCCTCAGTGGAACAGGCTTCCTCGGGAGGTGGTGGGCTCTCCTTCCTTGGAAGTTTTTAAACAGAGGCTTGATGGCCATCTGACAGCAATGAGGATCCTGTGAATTTATGGGGAAATATTTGTGAGTTTCCTGCATTGTGCAGGAGGTTGGACTAAACGACCCCGGAGATTCCTTCCAACTCTATGATTCTGTGATCATACTTTTAAAATTATTTCCTCCTATGCGGCCACAGTGACATGAGGAAGATTTCCATCTGTCTGCTTTAGATGTTTTGGTTACTCCCCCATTTTTTGTGAGGAAAAATATTAGAAAGTTCGGCAAATCTTAAAGAGTTCAGCAAAATTCTCGCAGGGGGTTTGAACAATGGAGCCCAGAAGAAAGTATTGGGGGTGGGGTGGGGGTAAGAAAGAAAGAGCACAATAAAATGTAGAGGCTCTGGAGCTCCGCTCCTGTGAGCTCCTGCCCAAAATGAGGCTGATGCATGAATAAATGGCCCAGAGATCTACATGCTCCTTATAAGCTTATGTTCTTATCTTCAAGAGGGTTTTAGATAAAAATATGGAGCAGAGGTCCATCAGTGGCTATTAGCCACAGTGTGTGTGTATGTATAAATTTTTTGCCACTGTGTGACACAGAGTGTTGGACTGGATGGGCCATTGGCCTGATCCAACATGGCTTCTCTTATGTTCTTATGTGACACAGAGTGTTGGACTGGATGGGCCATTGGCCTGATCCAACAGGGCTTCTCTTATGTTCTTATGTGACACAGAGTGTTGGACTGGAGGGGCCATTGGCCTGATCCAACATGGCTTCTCTTATGTTCTTATGTGACACAGAGTGTTGGACTGGATGGGCCATTGGCCTGATCCAACAGGGCTTCTCTTATGTTCTTATGTGACACAGAGTGTTGGACTGGATGGGCCATTGGCCTGATCCAACAGGGCTTCTCTTATGTGACACAGAGTGTTGGACTGGATGGGCCATTGGCCTGATCCAACAGGGCTTCTCTTATGTGACACAGAGTGTTGGACTGGATGGGCCATTGGCCTGATCCAACAGGGCTTCTCTTATGTTCTTATGTTAAGACACAGAAACAACCTCTGTGAATGTACATGTATGCAGCTCCTCATCCCCTGAGATGCCATGGTCTTAGCAAACCTTTACCACTGGACTCCTTTGTGTCTGAAAAGCTTCTCACAAGCACCTGAATCGCCTAAACCATCTCCTTGAACACCACCAATGTTCCCTCTAAGCTGTGGAAGAAGGAGAAAGACAGGTTGCTTACCTGTAACTGTAGATCTTCGAGTGGTCATCTGTGCATTCACACTCATGGGATAGTGCGCCTGCGCCGATCCCCGAATCGGTATCTGCAAAAGCCCGGGATTTTTTCGCGCTCGGCGCCACCAGGCATGCGCAGGCGACCCACTGCGCATGCCCACCGGCGCCCGCGCGGCAATCCCGCCAGTTCCTCCCTGACCGCTGAAAGCCCCTTTCTGGAGAGAGAGAGACCGTCAGCAGCGGGGAAGGAGGGCGGGTAGTGTGAATGCACAGATGACCACTCGAAGATCTACAGTTACAGGTAAGCAACCTGTCTATCTTCTTCGTGGTCTCTGTGCTTCACACTCATGGGAGATTAGCAAGCAAAGCATACCTGGAGGCGGGAAGACGGTCAGCCTGAAGACACAGCCTGTAGCACCGCAGCTCCCAACCGAGTCCTCTGCTGAGCATGCACGTCCAGCGCGTAGTGCTTCATGAAGGCATGCGGAGAAGACCAGGTAGCCGCCTTGCAGACATCAGAAAGGGACACACCTTTCAGGAATGCCACCGACGTGGCCATCGCCCTAGTGGAGTGTCCACGCACAGGCCCAGGTAACGGCTTTTTAGCCAACAGATAACAAAGTTTGATCGTCTCAGTAAGCCACTTGGAAAGTCTTTGAGACGAAATCTTGGACCCTAACTTGGGGGCAGAGTAGGAGACAAAAAGCTGGTTATCCTTACGAAAACCCCTTGAACGGTTTAAATAAAATAGGAGGGCACGCTTAACATCCAGTGCATGTAGCCTCCGTTCCTCGTCCGAGGAAGGACTAGGGTAAAAAGTGGGTAACCAAACTTCTAAGTTAAGGTGAAACTGGGAAACCACTTTCGGGAGAAAAGTAATGTCCGGGGCCAAAGAAACTCCGGCCTCCCTAAAGGCAAGGTATGGGTAGTCACACCGCATCGCTGTGAGCTCCCCCGCACGACGTGCTGACGTGATGGCAACTAGAAATGCAGTCTTCCAGGACAAAAGCTGCAGGGAACATGTTGCCATGGGTTCAAAGGGACGGCGAGTTAACTTGTCCAAAACCAAAGTCAGGTCCCACAACTGTGGAGGGGATCTAGAGGGGGGATGAAGCCGGAACAGGCCCTTTAAAAATCTTTTGGAATGCGGGTGTGCAAAAACAGAGTAACCCTCGACCGAAACATGGAAGGCAGAAATAGCTGCCAAATAAACCTTGATGGAGGAAAAAACTAACCCCTCATCGATCAAAGACAAAAGAAACTCAAAAATTGCCGGGAGTCCAACCGAGTTGGGTGGCACAAGAGAGTCAGCCATGAAGTCACTGAACTTCTTCCACTTCCTCTCATAAGAGGCACGGGTGGAAGGTTTCCTGCTACTCTGGAGCACATGCTGAACCCTGGTGGAAAAGTCTAGTGGTCGATGAACCACGCTGTCAGCTTCAGGTGCGGCACGTTGTGATGGAGCACATGTCCGCCCTGGGCCGACAACAGGTCCGGTTCCGCCGGGAACTGGTAAAAGATCCCCTTCGACTGCTGGAGCAGAATCGGGAACCAGCTCTGACGGGGCCACCACGGGGTCACCAGAATGCATCGTGGTCTCTCCTGCACTAACTTGTGGACCACTCTCGTCAGCAGAGGTAAGGGTGGGAACATGTACAGGAACCAACCCTCCCACTGAAAAAGGAGTCCGTCTCCCAGGGAAGTCGGGTCCGCACCCCCCCTGGCACAGAACAAGGGGCACTTCTTGTTCCACGCTGTGGCGAAAACATCTAGCTGCGGATAGCCCCAAAGTTGGAATACTGGTTCCAGGAACTTCCACTGCAGTTCCCATTCGTGTGGGGACGCTGCACCCCTGCTGAGAGAGTCCGCCTGTACGTTGAGGACCCCAGGCAGATGCGTAGCCTTCACAAAAATGTCCCACTGGAGGCACTCCCTCCAGAGATCTAATGCCAGTGAGCATAGCCTGCGAGACACTGTCCCTCCCTGCCTGTTTATATAACACATGGCAGTGGTGTTGTCCGTCAGTAATGCCACGGTCTTCCCCGCTAACAGAGGGCGGAAGGATCGAAGGGCAAAGTGGACCGCCAGCAGTTCCAGGTAATTTATGTGGTACTGGCCGAGTTTCAGTGGCCACTTGCCCCCCACACATAAATCCTCCAGATGAGCTCCCCACCCCCACATGGAAGCATCGGTGGCGATGGTCACGGAAGGGGTTGGTAGATGAAAGGGAGCCCCTTGGCAGATGTTGCTCTCCGACCCCCACCATTGCAGGGACTGAAGAGCCTCGGATGGGATGGTGAACCTCTTCCGAGGTGAGTCTCTGAGGGGGCGAAAATGGCGCAAGAACCATAGCTGTAGGCCCCTCATGTGCAGTCTTGCAAAGCGCAGCACGCTCGTCGTCGCAGCCATCAGTCCCAGCATCCGCTGGATCTGTTGTGCTGTGCCCCACTGTCGCCTTTGGAGAAGCTGTACCAGAGTCATGATGTCCCTTGCTCTCTGAGCGGGAAGAAACGCTCTGTGCTGATCCGTGTCCAACAGAGCCCCTATGAATTGAACTGTCTTTGACGGGGTGAGATGAGACTTCTCCACGTTGACCTGCAACCCCAGGGTGCCGAGAAGACGCAGAGTGATAGCGATGTGGGTTGTTAGACTCTCCCTCGACTTCGCTACAAGAAGCCAGTCGTCGATGTACGGAAAAACAACGACTCCCTGAAGGCGAAGATGAGCAGCCACCACACTCATCAGCTTCGTGAACACCCGAGGAGCAGTAGACAGTCCAAACGGCAGGGCCCTGAATTGGAAGTGACGAGCACCCACTGCAAATCGTAGGAAACGCCTGAACGCGGGATGGATGCTGACATGAAAGTAAGCATCCCTGAGGTCCAGGGTCGCCATCCAATCCCCCTGATTGATGAGGGGCAGGATCGTTTGCAGTGTAGCCATTCTGAACTTCTGGTATAGAATGAATTTGTTCAGACCCCGCAAGTCCATGATAGGCCGTAGACCCCCGTCCCTTTTGGGAACCAGAAAGTAGCGGGAGTAGAAACCTCCCACCCTGGTCTCCGGTGGAACAACCTCTATGGCTTGTTTCTGTAGGAGGTTGCTCACCTCCGCCAGCAGAGGTGGGGAAGGGGGAGTGGTAACTACCACGGACTGGTTTGGGGTCTGGATAAACTCTATCTTGTAGCCCTCTTGAATAATGGACAGAGCCCACCTGTCTGTGGAGATCAACTCCCAGGCAGGCAGGAAAGGGCGTAGGCGAATGGAATGGTCGACAGTGGGGGCGATGACGCGTGCTTGCGGGAAGTCAAACCCCCTGCTTCTGTGGCCGAGCCCCCTTAGATTTATTAGAAGGCTGGCCCCCATAACGGTTTCTGCCGTTGCCGGAGTAGGGTGGCCGTTCAGGTTGCTGCGAGCGAGGACGCCACTGCTCAGGGGAGAACTTCTGATAGGGCTTCTTGGTCCAAGGTTTGGACCATTGTTTTGACTTCGGAGACTTGGAGGAAGGTTGGACCCCCAAGTTTCTGGATGTCTTGACACTCTTGTCAAACTCTTGCAGCGCCGTGTCGGTCGTAGTGCTGAAGAGCCCGTCACCCTCGAAGGGTAAGTCCTCGATAAAGGTCTTGGTGTCTTGGTGCAGTGCCGTCGACCTGAGCCAGGAGTGTCGCCTGATGCAAACTGCCGATGTAATGGCTTTGGCTGAGGCTTCCACCATATGTTTCGCTGCAGCCAGTTGCTGTCTGGCTACAGCGAGACCTTCCCTTTGCAATTTCATTGCCGCCGTCTTCTTGTCCTCACTTAGTGAAGAGAGGAAGGGGGAAAGCTGTTCCCACACGGCATACTGGTACCTAGCCATGCAGGCTGCATAGTTAGATACCTTGATGCCGAGTGCCCCCGCTGAATAGACCTTGCGGCCCATCCCGTCGATTTTCCTACCCTCCTTGTCCGGTGGGGAGGAGTGCACCTTCCTTGCCTTCGAGGAGGAGGAGACCACCACAGAATTCGGACGTGGGTGGGTGAACAGAAATTCAGCACCTGCCTCCTGAACCCTGTACATATGGTCCAGGCGTTTGGAGGAGACGGGTGTCGAGGAAGGCTTCTTCCAAGATTCTTTGATGGCCTGAAGAATCACCTTGGTGACTGGAAGGGCCACCGCAGTGGACGTGTTCCTCTTCATTATATCGAACACGTTGTCATCCACTACGGGTTCCGGTTGGGTCACAGGCAGTCTGAGGGTGGAAGCGATGCGCCTCACGAGGTCGCCATAGGATTTTAGGTCTTCCGACGGCGAGATCGGAAGATCCTCCGCCGTGTTGGAACCAGGTGAGGGTTCCAGATCAGGGATCTCACTGTCCGACTCCGATGACGAGGAGTCACGCTGGGTGGAACGCTCGGAGAGCCTCGGTGTCGACTCTCGCGGTTGAAGTTGTACCGACGATAGTCTTGGAGGAGCTTCGACCGGGACTAGCTGTCGATCCGGGGGGACCGACGCCGACGCCGACGCCTTCCGGGAGTGATGCGAGACCCTCGACATCGCAGAAAACTCCGAAGCTTGTTCCCAGTCTTGGTAGTCCTCCGGGTACCACCGACAGGATTCGTATCTGGAGTAGGGAGGCTGCCACCGCCGTTGCTCCCATGGTGGTATTGGGAAGCGTTGCGGGGTGTAGGATAGGTCCCGTCTGGGTCGGGGCTTGAAGGGCGGGTCTACGACCGGTGCCGAAGCGTCTACCCCCGACGTCGATCCGCTGCTCGACCGACGCCGTGAGCCTGAGGATGAAGACCGTTGGGTGAGGTCAATTTCCGGCTCCTGCTCCGACGCCGACAGGCGTTGTTGGGCTGTTGGGCTCCTGCGCGGAGAGACCCGAATCGATTTCGGCGGTTTTGCCGACGTCGATGCGCCTTCCGACGGAGAAGGAGTGCGGGGTCGCTTGCGCTTCTCCTTCGATTTCGCCTTTTTCGGAGCTCGGGTCCCCGAGTCCTCTCGGCGTTTTGTAGCGGGCGCATCCACCGAACCCTCGTGGGGACGCTTCGTGGAGCCACGCTCTTCCGGCAATTCCAAAGTCAGAATCGGAGCAGCATCGGCCGATGCAAGCTCCTGTGCCGGGGTGTCGGTCGACTTCGGTGCCGAAACCTCCATCGGTCGATGAGGTCGAAGCGCCGATTCGGTGAGCGCTGCCGATAATCGAGCCGCACGGTTCTTCCTGGTCTGTTTCGAGAACCGAAGGCAGTGCGGGCACGACTCAACTCTGTGCGCCTCCCCCAAACACAGCAGGCACAGGGAATGTCCGTCGGGAGGGGCAATCTTCCTCCCACAAGCCCGGCAGCGCTTAAAAAACCCCCAGCGACTTTCCATAAGCGGTCGCGCGGGAAAATTTTTTCCTTCTGCTCAGAAACGCCTGAGAGAAAGGGGGGTAAAAACGGAAACGGACCACCCCAAAGGGCGATCCGCCGGACAACAAAGAAAACGCTTCTTCTTTTTTTTTTTTTTTTTTTTTACTATCACTAACTAACACTAATAACTAGCTAACTAACTATTTACAAGACCAAACGGGCTGGAACGAGAGAAAAAATCGCTCTCACCGACCGGAGAAACAGAAAGGGAACCTCTCTAGCGCAGCGGTCAGAAAGGAACTGGCGGGATTGCCGCGCGGGCGCCGGTGGGCATGCGCAGTGGGTCGCCTGCGCATGCCTGGTGGCGCCGAGCGCGAAAAAATCCCGGGCTTTTGCAGATACCGATTCGGGGATCGGCGCAGGCGCACTATCCCATGAGTGTGAAGCACAGAGACCACGAAGAAGACGTAGGAGAAGGAGGAGGAGGAGGAGGAGGATGAAGAAGGAGAAGAAGAACTGCAGATTTATACCCTGCGCTTCTCTCTGAATCAGAGTCTCAGAGTAGCTTACAATCTCCCATATCTTCTCCCCTCACAACAGACACCCTGTGAGGTGGGTGGGGTTGAGAGGGCTCTCCCAGCAGCTGCCCTTTCGAGGACAACCTCTGCCAGAGCTACGGCTAACCCAAGGCCATTCCAGCAGCTGCAAGTGGAGGAGTGGGGAATCAAACCCGGTTCTCCCAGATAAAAGTCCGCTTCACCACTACACCAAATTGGCTCTCATGGAGTGTTGTGAGCAAAAATTCTACTTTGTGAGCTCCTGGCATTGAAGTTGTGAGCGAGCGATTTGGCAACTGTATTAGTTAGGTTTGCTCTGAGGCCTGCCTTCCCGAGCTGAGGACAAAACTGCATGAGCAGAAGGCTAAAAAACTATGCGCTACCTCACACTAACTCAGCTTAAAGGGAACACAGAACATCACCCGAACACTTCTGCAGCAAAGCGGCTGAGGCCCAAATGAAAAAAAAGAACAATTTCTTCACCTAATTAATTGAACAAACTGCTAATTAAAGCCAGGCTCGATTCTCCCCTTTAGTCACATTCTTGTTCAGATGTTTTTAAATGATATTTAAGCATAGCCAGCTTGGATTGGATAAAAATATGGAGCAGAGGTCCATCAGTGGCTTTTAGCCACAGTATATATATGTGTGTGTGTGTGTGTATACACACACATATATTGGCCACTGTGCAATACAAAGCGTTGGACTGGATGGGCCATTGGCCTGATCCAACATGGCTTCTCTTATGTTCTTACGTGACACAGAGTGTTGGACTGGATGGGCCATTGGCCTGATCCAACAGGGCTTCTCTTATATTCTTATGTGACAGTGTTGGACTGGATGGGCCATTGGCCTGATCCAACATGGCTTCTCTTATGTTCTTATGTGACACAGAGTGTTGGACTGGAGGGGCCATTGGCCTGATCCAACATGGCTTCTCTTATGTTCTTATTCTCTTTAAGGGAGCTGAAATGCTACCTCAGGTGAGAGAGATCAACCAGGCAAAACCATATTAAGACGAAAGCCCACCGCAGAGCTAAGGGGATGTTTTGCTAAAACCGATTGTGTGACTGTGCATCAGATATAATAGAGACACAGATCACCTTATATTATTCTGCCATCAGTGGACCCTGCCCAGATCCTTTTGGATTACTCCTTATTTACACAGAAACTGACTTCCTGTAGAGTCCTAGGTGACCACCCTAATGCTAGCAGATGTGGACCCTGAAATGACTTATTCAGTGGCAAAATATCTGTCGATAGCATTCTCTCTAAAACGCCTCTGAAATATGTTGGGCTTTTAAGAACATAAGAGAAGCCCTGTTAGATCAGGCCAATGGGCCATCCAGTCCAACACTCTGTGTCACATAAGAACACAAGAGAAGCCCTGTTGGATCAGGCCAATGGGCCATCCAGTCCAACACTCTGTGTCACATAAGAACATAAGAGAAGCCATGTTGGATCAGGCCAATGGCCCATTCAGTCCAACACTCTGTGTCACATAAGAACATAAGAGAAGCCCTGTTGGATCAGGCCAATGGCCCATTCAGTCCAACACTCTGTGTCACATAAGAACATAAGAGAAGCCATGTTAGATCAGTCCAATGGCCCATCCAGTCCAGTACTCTGTGTCACATAAGAACATAAGAGAAGCCATGTTGGATCAGGCCAATGGCCCATTCAGTCCAACACTCTGTGTCACATAAGAACATAAGAGAAGCCCTGTTGGATCAGGCCAATGGCCCATTCAGTCCAACACTCTGTGTCACATAAGCACATAAGAGAAGCACTGTTGAATCAGGCTGGTGGCCCATCCAGTCCAACACTCTGTGTTACACAGTGGCCAAAGAAACCAGGTGCCATCAGGAGATCCATCAGTGGGTCCAGGACACTAGAAGCCCTCCCACTGTGCCCCCCCAAGCACCAAGAATACAGAGCCTCACTTGCCCCAGACAGAAGAACATAAGAGAAGCCATGTTGGATCAGGCCAATAGCCCATCCAGTCCAACACTCTGTGCCACACAGTGGCCAAAAAAACCAGGTGCCATTAGGAGGTCCACCAGTGGGGCCAGGACACTAGAAGCCCTTCTACTGTGCCCCCCCAAGCACCAAGAATACAGAGTATCACTGCTCCAGACAGAACGTTCCAACAATAAGCTGTTGATGTTATGAAGTACTGAGATTTTAAAGTCTAATTTTATAATGTTAAAGAGTTTTATGGAATTTTATATTAATAGTAGGTATTTTGTTTTTAATTATGTTTTGTGATCACGATTTTTGGTTCCCTTCCTTGCTTGGTTTTAAATTATTTGTAATTTGTTTTATATTTACTGTCTTGTTTTATCTTGAGCTTAAGACCATTGGCCAAAGAAGCGAAGAAGATGAAGAAGAAGAAGACAACCGCAGATTTATACCCCGCACTTCTCTCTGAATCGGAGTCTCAGAGCAGATCACAATCTCCTTTATCTCCTTCCCCCACAACAGACACCCTGTGAGGTGGATGGGGCTGAGAGAGCTCTCCCAGAAGCTGCCTTTTCAAGGACAACTCTGTGAGAGCTATGGCTAACCCAAGGCCATTCCAGCAGTTGCAAGTGGAGGAGTGGGGAATCAAACCTGGTTCTCCCAGATAAGAAAATGAGAGGAGAGGAAAGCCCACCCAGCCCAAATTATCCTGCATCCATCCCTTGCTGGTTTCAACACAGCAGGGTGAAAGATGGGCTTAATTCTTCCACCTCGAGCTCAATTGTGCCGGATTGTCTTCTGCCAACAGCAGGAGTTCCTACTCGCACACCAACGGAATTCGCATGGAATGTCTCCCAAACTGATCAGTATCAAGCTTGGCAGAGCTGCTAGGCCCGGAGGCCGACCGAGATCAGCACAAACGGCCCATTGTTGGCTTACGGACTGTGGTGAGGATTCGTATTGTCATCCTGACAGCAGGCGGGCTCTGCCAACTGCGCTCCCAAACAATGTTATCTTTCTTCCCACTTCCATAATTCCAGATATGCCACATGCATCCTGAAGAGTCAAAAGATGGCTTTGTGTGTTATGTGAACGATTCCGCTCTGGAATTTCCGGGCGCGAATTTTATGGGGAAACGGGCTAAGCCCATAATGTGCCCAGGTTGGTACAGGTGGAGGGACAACGACATGCTAAAAAGAAATAGTTTGCGCTTCAGTCTTTTTAGTATTTACGGACTGGGTTCTTGCCGTGCCTTCAATAGGATCATAGAGCTGGAAGGGGCAGTAGAGGCCACCTAATCCAACCCCCCTGTTCAATAGGGTTGCCAGTCCCCAGGTGGGGGCAGGGGATCCCCCACTTTGGAGGCACTCCCCCCCCCACTTCAGGGTCATCAGAAAGCGGGGGGGGGAGGGAGGGAGGGAAATGTCTGCTGGGCACTCCATTATTCCCTATGAAGACCAATTCCCATAGGGTATAATGGAGAATTGATCCACGGGTATCTGGGGCTCTGGGGGGGCTGTTTTTGGAGGTAGAGGCAACAGATTTCAGCATAGCGTCCAGTGCCTCTCCCCAGAATACCCGCCGAGTTTCAAAAGGATTGGACCAGGGGGTCCAATTCTACGAGCCCCCAAAGAAGGTGCCCCTGTCCTTCATTATTTCCAGTGGAGGGAAGGCATTTAAAAGGTGTGCGTTGCCTTTAAATGTGACAGCCAGAACTCCCTTTGAAGTTCAATTATACTTGTCACAACCTTTCTCCTGGCTCCACCCCCAAAGTCCCCAGATATTTCTTGAACTGGACTTGGCAACCCTACTGCTCAATGAAGCACCAGCCTAGAGCATTCTTGACAAGTGTTTGTCCAGCTTCTGCTTGAAGACTGCCAATGAGGGAGAGCTCACCACCTCCTGTACCTTTCCGCCTGCCATTTGAACCTCTTATTGTGAGTCTTCTCCTCTGCAGCCAACAGGCCAACAGGAACAGCTCCCTGCCCTCCTCTAAGGGACAGCCCTTCCAAGATTTCAAGACAGCTATCATGTCTCTCCCCCTACCCGGCCTCCTCTTCTCCAGACTGAATGTTCCCAAGTCTCTTTCCTCGTAGGGTTTTGCTCCAGACCCCCAGTAGTCCATCACTCTCCTCTGTACCCGTTCCTTTCTGTCCACATCCTTTCGGAAGTGAGGACACAGGACTCCACGCGTGGCCTGGCCAATGCAGTGTACAGCAGGACTAGGACATCTTGCGATGTGGACGTCATACTATAGTACAGGGGTGGCCAGACTTGCTTAACGTAGGATAAACACACAGAACAAACAGCAGATGCTTCAGAGCCATAAGACATGATTGCCAGATGTTTGAGAGCTGTAAGGAAGGAAGCAAAATAGATGGCAGATGGAGAGGTGGAAAGAAAGCAACTTTAACTTTAAATGCATTCTGGAAGGAAGAGAGGGAGGAGGAGGGAAAGGCAGAAAGAAAGCAACTTTCGCTTTCTAGGCATTCTGGAAGGAAGAGAGGGAGGAGGAGGGAAAGGCGGAAAGAAAGCAACTTTCACATTAAATGCATTTTCCAAGCCTCTGCTGGCTTGGCAAAGTGATTTAAAGAGACTCTAAATGGCTTCCCCAAGCCAGCCAATGGGGCAGTGGGGGCTTTGAGAGCCACACATGTGTGAAAGCGCCATACGTGGCTCCCCAGCCGCAATTTGGCCACCCCTCCTATAGTACTGGGGAAGGCAATGGCAAACCACCCCGTCAAAAGTCTGCCATGAAAATATTGTGAAAGCAACGTCACCCCCGAGTCGGAAACGAATGGTGCTTGCACAGGGGACCTTTTCTTTCCTTGGGGGGGGGGGGGGAGCGTAGATGACTGGGGAAGGCAATGGCAAACCACCTCATCAAAAGTCTGCCGTGAAAAGGTTGTGAAAGCAACATCACCCGAGTCGGAAATGACTGGTGCTTGCACAGGGGACCTTTCCTTTCCTTGCCGCGGGGGAGAGCGTAGATGACTGGGGAAGGCAGTGGCAAACCACCCCGTCAAAAGTCTGCCGTGAAAAGGTTGTGAAAGCAACGTCACCCAAGAGTCGGAAATGACTGGTGCTTGCACAGGGGACCTTTCCTTTTTTCCTTTCCTATAGTACTACACGGCTAGCATTATTCCTAGTTCAGTTACCTCTTAGAAAGAACACATTTGACTCTCGAAAGTTTATACTCCCCCAGTCCTTTCAATTGCAATGACCTTGGTGCTTGTGGGAAGCCTCAGATTACAGGCTTGTATAAACCAAGCTGGCCCTGGTCCATATTTGGGACGGGAGACCACCAAGGAAGCCCAGGGTCATGATGCAAGGGAAGGCACTAGCAAACCACTCTTGCCTTGGAAGCCCTGTGTGGTTCACCATTAAGTTGTATGTGACATGATAGCAAAAAACCCCACATAATTCCCTGGAAAGAAGACAACGATATTGGATTTATATTCCATTCTCCACTATGAATGAGAGTCTCAAAGTGGCTCACAGTCTCCTTTATCTTCTTCCCCTGTGAGGTAGGTGGGGCTGAGAGAGCTCTGACAGAAGCTGCCCTTTCAAGGACACCTCTGCAAGAGCTATTGCTAACCCAAGACGATTCCAGCAGCTGCAAATGGAGGAGTGGGGAATCAAACCCAGTTCTCCCAGAGAAGAGTCCGCGCACTTGACCGTTACACCAAATTGGCTCTGGAAAGAGATCCAGGGGACAAAATCTGAGTCTGAAATGGTGGTGCAAAACTGTCCTCTGAATGTATGTGCCAATTTAATCCCAGAATCTCAGACTCGGACCCCAGAGGAATGTCCCACTGATGGAAGCTGCTTTGACCAGTGGAGTGGACCGTGCCTCACGTTCCAATGTGGCCCCAAATGCCCCTGTAAAACCAGAGTCACCAACCTCCAGGTTGTACCTGGAGATCTCCTGGGATGACAACCAGTCTCCAGGTGACACAGATCTGTTCCCCTCAGGAAAATGGTCACCTTGGAGGGTGAACTCTAGGGCATTCTACCCCACTGGAGTTTCTCCCCCTCTGCAAACACTGCCTTATTTTCAGGCTCCGCACCAAAAAATCTCCAGGTATTTCCCAACTCAAAGGTGACAACCCTACCAGATATGCATCTCTTGAGGGGCAGGGAACCCCCAAGGACAGAGAGGGGAGTTGAAGGTCTACGGTACTGGAGAGGGGAGACTGTTGAAAATCACCCCCTATTTGCAGAAGTCTTTCATTGTATCCAGCTCCGTGATATTAAACCAACACAATGCTGGAAAGGAAAGGTCCCCTGTGCAAGCACCAGTCGTTTCCGACTCCGGGGTGACATTGCTTTCACAACGTTTTCATGGCAGACTTTTGACGGGGTGGTTTGCCATTGCCTTCCCCAGTCATCTACGCTTCACCCCGCCCCACCCCCAGCAAGGAAAGGAAAGGTCCCCTGTGCAAGCACCAGTCGTTTCTGACTCTGGGGTGACGTTGCTTTCACAATGTTTTCATGGCAGACTTTTGAGGGGGTGGTTTGCTATTGCCTTCCCCAGTCATCTACGCTTTCCCCCCAGCAAGCTGGGGACTCATTTGATCGGCACCAGTCGTTTCCAGCTCTGGGGTGATGTTGCTTTCACAATGTTTTCATGACAGACTTTTTACGGGGTGGTTTGCCATTGCCTTCCCCAGTCACCCCGAATCTGGGGTGATGTTGCTTTCACAACGTTTTCATGGCAGTCTTTTTACGGGGTGGTTTGCCATTGCCTTCCCCAGTCATCTACACTTTCGGCTCAGCAAGGAAAGGAAGGGTCCTCTGTGCAAGCACCAGTCGTTTCCAACTCTGGGGTGATGTTGCTTTCACAATGTTTTCACGACAGACTTTTTACGGGGTGGTTTGCCATTGCCTTCCCCAGTCATCTACACTTCCCCCCCCCCCCCAGCAAGCTGGGGACTCATTTGATCGGCCTCAGAAGGATGGAAGGCTGAGTCAACCTTGAGCCAGCTACCTGAAAACCCAGCTTCCGCCGGGGATCGAACTCAGGTCGTGAGCAGAGCTTAGGACTGCAGTACTGCAGCTTTAACACTCTGCGCCATGGGCTCAATGCTGGAAAACCCCGACGTAATTCAGCCAAAAGCCAGTTCATAACGCACACATACATGCACATTTCTGCCCATACAGCAATACAGGTTTACCCTTGCAGTCCCCCAAGACCCCAAACTGCCTTTTCACGCAGAAAGCGAGACAGTCGTAAAAACTGCACTTCTGCAAGAAATTGGCCACATAAAACATCTTCAGCTGTACAAGCCAGAAGATTCTTTGAGCCAATAGGCACCTAAAGTGAACATTTGAACTCCAAAATGCTGAGACAACAGCGCTTGGCCTCCTTTCCCTCCCAGCTCAGCAGATGAAAACTTCATCCAAAAAAGGCAATCCGACTCCAGCTGCCTCGTTCTTCGGTTCACCACCAAGGATTAAATTAATAGGCATCTTTGGGCCCATTATATGCTTTCCTGGTGCCCCGAGAGGCCAGCCTAATCGGCGCTAGGTGAGAAAATGCAAGCTGATGGAAGTTTGGAAGAGTTTCCCACCACCAGCAGGCCTCATCGCTTCCAATTAAGCCTTCGAACGGAGAAACACACGTGGGTTGTTGCCGTTGTTTGGTGCACCAGCTTTCTTCCACCCGCAAGAAATGCCACCTCTGCCAGGGCGACGCAACTGGGAGGAGACCTGAGAAAGCTTGTGAGGTCGAAACCGCCAGTGCAAATCTCACTTCTGCCGTCAACTTATCGGGTGGCCCTCAGGGGTGGAATTCTAGCAGGAGCTCTTTTGCATATTAGGCCACCCCCCCCCCCGATGGAGCCAATCCTCCGAGAGCTTACAAAAAAGAGCCTTGTGAACTCTTGGAGGATTGGCTACATCAGGGGTGTGTGGCCTAATATGCAAAAGAGCTCCTGCTAGAATTCCACCCCTGATTAGGCCACACCCCGTGATATAGCCAATCCTCCAAGAACTTACAGGACTCTTCATATAGGGCCTACTGTAAGCGCTTGGAGGATTGGCTACATCAAGGGTGTGTGGCCTAATATGCAAAAGAGTTCCTGCTAGAATTCCATCCCTGATTAGGCCACACTCCCTGATGTAGCCAATCCTCCAAGAGCTTACAGAACTCTTCGTATAGGGCCTACTGTAAGCTCTTGGAGGACTGGCTCCATCAGGGGTGTGTGGCCTGTTACGCAAAGGAGCTCCTGCTAGAATAACACCCATGGGCGACCTTAAGGGCAAGCCTGCCTCTCGTCCTCCAAAACACTGGCCTACCTTACCGAAACGTTGTACAAATACAAGACAATGTACACAAAAGCGTTTTATAGGTTTGAAAGCACTGTACTCTCGCTAATTATCTTGCAGTCAATAAACCACCAGGGGTGGCAAACATGTGGCCTCAGGGGCCAAACCAGGCCCCAGAGGGCTCCTATCAGCCCCCCAAGCAACTGGCAGTCATCTGCTTTCTTCTCCCTCTCTCTTGCTGCCTTCTGCATCACAGCTTGCTTTGCAAGGCTTGCTCAATTGCACAGGAGTTACAGAGTAAAGTCTCTATTTTCTGCATTGGTTGAGGCTTCTCCCTTGGGGAGGAAGGGGGGAGGAATAGCTTGCTTTGCCAGGCTCTCTCAATCGCACAGCAGAGGTACTGAGCCAACGCTCTCTTCCTTCTATTGGCTGGGGTTCCTCCCCATCCTGGTCCCCTGGGTATGGAAGGAAAGAGCCAGAGCTTCCTTTGCCCAGTGCCCTGGATCCCGTGGGAGAAATACAAAGAAAGCACCTTTAAGACCAACGAGTGCAAACGTTTTGAGCCTGTTTTAAGTTTAAATATATATATATATATATATATATATATATATATATATATATATATATATATATATATATATATATATATATATATATATATTTGTGTTTGTCTGTGTCCTTTATAAAGTTTCTATCTCTGCTACCTAATCTTGAATAGATTAACACATGGCCCGGCCCGGCCCAGCATGGTTCTGTCCAATCGGACCTGGCTTGGCCCAACAAGGGCTTGTTTAGGTCAGTTCTGGCCCCCATAACAAATGAGTTCGACCCCCCCCAGCCCTACAGGTCACCATCAGTCGGCTGAGACTCGACGGCCCAAAAAAGTCCCAATGAACGATCTCACCCGTGCTTTAGCAATGTTTCACTAGACCCACTGAGCTGTCATTGTTGTAAAGTGCGTACTTGGACTGCAACGGTGTGTAGCCTCGCGAGCTGGCAGCAGGGTTGCCAAGTCCAATTAAAGAAATATCTGGGGACTTTGGGGGTGGAGCCAGGAGACTTTGGGGGTGGAGCCAGGAGACATTAGGGGTGGAGCCAAGATCAAGGCTGTGACAAGCATCATTGAATTCTAAAGGGAGTTCTAGACATCACATTTAAAGGGATACAAGACAATGTACACAATCGTCTGATGCTTAGAGAGCACACGAAAGCTGACGTTCTGAATAAAACTAAGTTGGTCTTAAAGGTGCAATCGACTTCCTGTTTCGTTCTACTACTCAGACCAACACGGCTGCCTGCTTGGATCTATCTGCTCAAATATCTGCCAGACCGCAGAATGTATTCTCTTTTTTTGAGATTTCTGCGGTGGAAAACGTGAGGATTAGAGTACACCACAAACACACACGCTCCGTGTCGACCCGAAGAGTCGAAAGCAACTGGGCGACCTCGCCATGCCACGAATGCTTCTCTAGAGGGAGCGCAAATGTTCCATCTGCACAGGTGCAGTCTCAGGACCCTGGGAGCAAAGTCACCTCTCTGGCAAGGACTGCCGTTTCTTCCGGCTGTTTGACAGAAGCACAGCTGCCGGAACGCATCAGCCGTTCCGAAATCCCTTCCAAGCTGCCTGCGCTCTGGATAAATAGCAGTGGGATTAAATCGGTCCCTGAAGAGGGCCTTGTCTTTCAGGGGCTTCAGCTCGCAACACCTGTTTGCACCTAAACAATGGCCAAATCCCCCCCAGGCCTGCTCTTTCTCACAACCAAATGTCTGTTCTGGGAGGGGGGGAGGTTCACTCCGTATTCCTGCATGCAGTCTGCCAGAGCTGATCCAACAAATACGTAGCAAGAACCAAAAATTGTTGTCCTCAGCCTCAACATAGAATTTTGGCCAAAGCGAAGAGACCAGGGGTGACCAAACTTGCTTAACGTAAGAGCCACATAGAATAAGCATCAGATGTTTGAGAGCTGCAAAACATGAACATCAGATGTTTAAGAGGAGGGAGGGAGGGAGGGAGGATGTGGAGAGGGAGGAGCAGGTGGAAAGAAAGCAACTTTAACTTAATTGCATTCTTGAAACTGGCCAAGAGGGCAGTGGAGACTTTGAGAGCCTCACAATATGTGTAAAAGAGCCACCCCCAAGCCACAATCTGGCCACCCCTATAAGAGAGCCAGTTTGGCTTAGTGGTTAAGTGCGTGGACTCTCTGGGAGAATCGGGTTTGATTCCCCAATCCTCGACATGCAGTTGCTGAATGGCTTTGGGTCAGTCAAACTCTCGTAGGAGTTGTCCTTGAAAGGGCAGCCGCTGCAAGAGCTCTCTCAGCCCCACCGACCTCACAGGGTGTCTGTTGTGGGGGGAGAAGATAAAGGAGACTGTAAGCCGCTCTGAGTCTCTGATTCAGAGAGAAGGGCAGGGTATAAATCTGCAATTCTTCTTCTATAAGAGAGGCTACCTCTGTTGCAACTCGCACCCGACATGCCACGTGCTGGCTGCGTTCAGATGTAAGGAGAAACCAGTCTGCAAACCAGAGTTTCGTAAAACTCCAGTTCCTTGAAACAGCTCAATGTAAACTGCCCGGCCATCCAGGGTTCGTTCCTCAGTGCCAAATCAAGATCTCAGCCTACAGCAATGGTCCTGAATCTTACTGAGCCTGGAGGCACCTTTAGAATTCTGATACAGTGTGGTGAACGCAGCCACAAAATGGCAGCCACAGGAGGCTGAGCCAGCCACAAAATGGCTGCCACAGCTTAACTTCAAGTCACACAGTGAAGATCCTCATGTTGCAGTGGCTATTCCCACCAAAGCAACATTTTTAAGAATCTGCACCACCAGTCCGAAGCCTTGCTGGACAAAGGCTCCACCTGCTTTCTAAAAATACCTGGCAGACACCCAGAAAAGTATCGGTGGCTTCCATGGCATCTGAGGGCATCACGCTGGGGACTCCTGTGGTGGGCTCAAAGTCACCCTGCAAGCTCCCACAGCAGAACTGGGGATTTGAACCTGGGTTGCCTAGTGTCACAGACCACACAAGAATACATGAGAGAAGCCATGTTGAATCAGGCCAGTGGCCCCTCCAGTCCAACACTCTGTGTCACATAAGAACATAAGAGAAGCCCTGTTGGATCAGGCCAGTGGCCCCTCCAGTCCAACACTCTGTGTCACATAAGAACATAAGAGAAGCCATGTTGGATCAGGCCAATGGCCCATCCAGTCCAACACTCTGTGTCACATAAGAACATAAGAGAAGCCATGTTGGATCAGGCCAATGGCCCATCCAGTCCAACACTCTGTGTCACATAAGAACGTAAGAGAAGCCCTGTTGGATCAGGCCAGTGGCCCCTCCAGTCCAACACTCTGTGTCACATAAGAACGTAAGAGAAGCCCTGTTGGATCAGGCCAGTGGCCCCTCCAGTCCAACACTCTGTGTCACATAAGAACGTAAGAGAAGCCCTGTTGGATCAGGCCAATGGCCCATCCAGTCCAACACTCTGTGTCACATAAGAACATAAGAGAAGCCATGTTGGATCAGGCCAATGGCCCATCCAGTCCAACACTCTGTGTCACATAAGAACGTAAGAGAAGCCCTGTTGGATCAGGCCAGTGGCCCCTCCAGTCCAACACTCTGTGTCACATAAGAACGTAAGAGAAGCCCTGTTGGATCAGGCCAGTGGCCCCTCCAGTCCAACACTCTGTGTCACATAAGAACATAAGAGAAGCCCTGTTGGATCAGGCCAGTGGCCCATCCAGTCCAACACTCTGTGTCACATAAGAACATAAGAGAAGCCATGTTGGATCAGGCCAGTGGCCCATCCAGTCCAACACTCTGTGTCACATAAGAACATAAGAGAAGCCATGTTGGATCAGGCCAATGGCCCATCCAGTCCAACACTCTGTGTCACATAAGAACGTAAGAGAAGCCCTGTTGGATCAGGCCAATGGCCCATCCAGTCCAACACTCTGTGTCACATAAGAACATAAGAGAAGCCATGTTGGATCAGGCCAGTGGCCCCTCCAGTCCAACACTCTGTGTCACATAAGAACATAAGAGAAGCCCTGTTGGATCAGGCCAATGGCCCATCCAGTCCAACACTCTGTGTCACAGAAGAACATAAGAGAAGCCCTGTTGGATCAGGCCAGTGGCCCATCCAGTCCAACACTCTGTGTCACATAAGAACATAAGAGAAGCCATGTTGGATCAGGCCAGTGGCCCATTCAGTCCAACACTCTGTGTCACATAAGAACATAAGAGAAGCCCTGTTGGATCAGGCCAATGGCCGATCCACTCCAACACTCTGTGTCACATAAGAACATAAGAGAAGCCCTGTTGGATCAGGCCAATGGCCCATCCAGTCCAACACTCTGTGTCACAGAAGAACATAAGAGAAGCCCTGTTGGATCAGGCCAATGGCCCATCCAGTCCAACACTCTGTGTCACATAAGAACATAAGAGAAGCCCTGTTGGATCAGGCCAGTGGCGCATTCAGTCCAACACTCTGTGTCACAGAAGAACATAAGAGAAGCCCTGTTGGATCAGGCCAATGGCCCATCCAGTCCAACACTCTGTGTCACATAAGAACATAAGAGAAGCCCTGTTGGATCAGGCCAGTGGCCCATTCAGTCCAACACTCTGTGTCACATAAGAACATAAGAGAAGCCCTGTTGGATCAGGCCAATGGCCCATCCAGTCCAACACTCTGTGTCACACAGTGGCCAAAAAAAACCCAGGTGCCATTAGGAGGTCCACCAGTGGGGCCAGAACTCCAGAAGCCCTCCCATTGTCTCCCCCCCAACCAAACACCAAGAATAGAGCATCACTGCCCCAGATATAAGAACAGAAAAGAAGCCATGTTGGATCATGCCAATGGCTCATTCAGTCCAACACTCTATGTCACACAGTGGCCAAAACCCAGGTGCCATCAGGAGGTCCTTCAGTGGGGCCAGGACACTAAAAGCCCTCCCACTGTTGCCCCCCCAAGCACCAAGAATACAGAGCATCACTGCCCCAGACAGAGAGTTCCAACAATACACTGTGGCTAATAGCCGCTGATAGACCTCTGCTCCATATGTTTGAGACCACTGGTCTATCAACTGCACCACACTTGGCGCAGTTCCGCAGGGCCTGTAAGACGACCCTCTTCCGGCTAGCCTATACCTAGCCTACATTTAGCCAGGATAACAACTTGAGGAAACTGGCCAGCCATCTTTTTACTGGAAACTGAATTATTTTGTTTTAATTGTTTAACTATTTAACTGTTTTACATTTGAAATTGTTTAATTTTAAGTTTGATTAATTGTTGGAAGCCGCCCTGAGCCATTCGTGGGAAGGGCGGGATAGAAATCTCAAATAAATAAATAAATAAACAAAAAAAAACACTGGATCTCACCTTTCACAGGGAGCACTGGCCCTCTTTGAAATATATGCCCCCAAGCCAACAGGACTAGAAACTTGAGAACAGAAACGCTCAGTCCAAGCAAGCGCAAACACCATGCAGGGCCCATTCATGGCCAGCACGGTCTGTGTGTGTCCTCAAGGGAAATAAAAGCCCCGATTCTACACACCACTTTAAGCCTGGGTCTTACAGAAAACCGAGCGTCACAAATGAGAAATTTCGCAATTGCTTCAGAAGGAGGTATCTGACAGTCCAAACAATTGAGTTAAACCTCCATATATACCCCCATGCAAATCATTCAGTGAGCCAGAGCAAAACTGAATTTGTTTCTAAAAGCCAGAGAAATTAATTCATCCCTAGATGTTGGATAGCTCTCCATCTCTGGGCAGCAGGGCTTGCACAGAGAGCTTCCCAGCGGATCGGGTCCCACTATAACTGGTGTAGAGAGACGATGGAGGATGCTGAAGACACCTCTTGGCTTTTCCACCTTCAAGCTCCAAAGACATCTTCGGCAGACGGTAGGTCTCATTCTTAATGGATTAGGCCCCCGAAAACGCAAACCCGAGCAGACAGCCGAGTAGATTATTGCATTTTCTAACCTCCAACTGCACTAAGCAAAATCTAATTTCTTCTGCACTGCCCTGTGGATATTTCTCCCCAGCTGAGCTCAGTTAGGGGAGACAGAACTTCTGTTTGCTTTTAAACCTCCCAACAGTCTGGGGAGGTTCCAAGTTTGGACACGAACAGCAGAGAGCCGGTCGCCCTGTTGGCTTAGTCCAGGGGTGGGCAGAATGGCTCGGGAGCCACATGTGGTTCTCTCACACATATTGTGCCGCTCTTGAAGACTCTACCGCCCCATCAGCCAGCTTGGAAAAGGCATCACTTGGAGCGGCTTGGAGAAGCCATTTAAAGAAAAAGTTTCTTTCTTTCCACCTCTCTCTTCTTCCCCATCTTCCTTCCTTCCTTTGACATTCATGTCTTGCACCTCTCAAACATCTGATGTTTATTCTATGTGGCTCTTACATTAAGCAAATTTGGCCACCCATGGCTCAGACCCTGTCCCGCCAGCCAGTTTTTCTCTGATAAAAACACTTGCTTCAGGGCCCATATTTCTCCTCTCTGGGAAAGGCTCCAGGGGGAGGTGGGGTTAAGTAAGGCTCCCAACCTCAGCCGTTCTTGCATGTAAACTTAACACTCTTCCAAGGTGGTCATCCTGATCAAAGACAGGTGCACCAGAAGGGGTTACGGGCCCAGCACAAGAATACTTTTGGTTCAAGGCTGCAGGACTTGGGAACGTTCAGTTTGGAGAAGAGGCTGAGGGGGAACCGGATTGCTCTCTTGAAGGATCTGAAAGGCTGTCACTTAGAGGAGTCCTATCTTCTTCTTCCTGTTGGCAAAAGAGGATAGGACTTGCAAGAAGGATTTGAAATCACAGTCAGAAAATATAGTATAGTAAGGGTAGTTCAACAGAGGAAGTAGCTGGTGGAGATGCGGTGAGCACCCTCTCACTGGCAGTCGTTGAGCAAACATTTGTCAGGTAAGCTCTAGGCTCGATCTTGCATTCACAGGGGGTTGGACTAGATGGCCTCTACGGACCCTCTTCCAATTCTAAGTCAGAGCATACTGCTATTAAAATGCCAGTTGCACCTAGTTTTGTCTTGGGGGGAAAAAACCAAACAGGTTGCAACATCGGGCCCCACGGAGAGGAAAATGCCTTGACAATCTAACGAAGCACGCGCAGGGGAAGGAGACACGCGAGTTTATTTAAATGTAATCAAAGATGATAAATGAAGCAGCGTTTTTAATAAATCATCTGACAAGCCTAATTAAGGGGGAGCCGTTTACAGCAAAGCTCATTAATACATGCCAGCATCCACTCTGGCAAGGGAGGACAAGATTGAAACCTGAGCAAGCGCATCACTACTATGGGATCCGTGGCCGGAATACCACGCTTGGGTTCCATTCTGGTTCCAGCTGTGGCACAGCTGTGGTTTCCACCCAGGGCGCCCATATCACAGCCTCATGGTTTCATTGCTCAGCAGTCGCTTTGCCTCTTTCGAACAGACCGTGAAAGCTCCTATTCTGGACTCTCCGATCAGAGAGCTCTGTCGTGTGGCCCATCGGCCTCCTTTGAAAATAAAATGAGCGACGGACCTCGGGAGTGGAGGTCAGAAGGCAAGAATGAGCAAGCGTCCCTGTTTCTGGTGCCAACGCACGGCCCCGTTCTCCTGCCCTCTTCCCCACGCATGCATTTCATTCTCTCCTACGCACTCGCACGCTGATCTACATTCAGAAGCCAAGGGCAGCTTCGGCTATGAAGTCATTCAATGCACACGCGTGTGCATCAAAATGAAGTCAATTCGTATTCTGAAAATCACAGCACTCTTCTTCCCTCTTTGCTCTGGTGGAATCTTTTCGAGGGGAAGGAAGCTCATGGTGGCTTTTGCAGATGGCAGGCTTCCTTTAAGAGTGTGAGCTCCGAATCCCCTGGCCAAGCTACACAACCCACAAGTCAAACATGCTATGTTGAGATATGTCACTCTAACCCAGGGGCAGCCAAACTTGCTTAACTTTAGCATCACATAGAATAAATGTCTGATGTAGGAAGGAAGGAAGGAAGGAAGGAAGGAAGGAAGGAAGGAAGGAAGGAAGGAAGGAAGGAAGGAAGGAAGGAAGGAAAATAGATGCGGAGGGAAGAGGGAGGGAGGCAGAAGGAAAGCAACTTTAAATGCATTCTCCAAGCTGCCAGCAAAGTGATTTCAAGAGACAAATGCCTTCTCCAAGCCAGCTGATGGGATGGTGGGGGCTTTGAGAGCCAGGTGTGGCCCCTGAAATGCAGTTTGGCCCCTCATGAGTTAGACAGAAAGCCCCACTGGCCCAAGATCACCCGGTGAACTTTCTGGCTAGCCAGTTTCTCTGGAGGTCCAACCACAAGGCATAGAGGCTGAGAATAAGAACCTAAAAAGTGCCCTGCTGGATCAGCTGAGTGAGGGTCCACCCAGTCCAGCCTCCTGTCTCACCCAGTGGCCAACCAGTTCCTCTGGAGGGCCAACAACAGGGCAGAGAAGCTGAGGCCTTCCCCTGAGAAGAACGTCAGAAGAGCCCTGCTGGATCAGACCAGGGAGGGTCCATCTAGTCCAACATCCTGTCTCGAACAGCCAGCCAGTTCCTCTGGAGGGCCAACAACAGGGCAGAGAGGCTGAGGCCTTCCCCTGAGAAGAGCATCAGAAGAGCCCTGCTGGGTCAGACCAGGGAGGGTCCATCCAGTCCAGCCTCCTGCCTCACACAGTGGCCAAACTGTTCCTCTGGAGGGCCAACAACAGGGCAGAGAGGCTGAGGCCTTCCCTTGATGTTACCTCCTGGCACTGGGATGCAGATGTTGACTGCCTCTGAATGTGGAGGTTCCCTTTAGGCACCATGGCTAGTAGCCACTGATTCGGAGATCTATCTAATCTCCTTACAAAGTTGTGTATTCGTGTGGCCCTGGCGACATTCTCTGGCCACGAATTCCACATTTTCATCGCCCACCGTGTAAAGAGGCATTCCATCCTGAACCCGCTGCTGGATTGCTGTTTGTCCATCTCCAGAGCAGCACAGACTTTCTCCCCTCACCCCACCCCTCAGAAGCTGCCTCGCCCCCTAAGCCCCCAAGACAAAGGGCGATTTGTTCATTGTTAGCTGGATCTTCCTGTTCTAAAAACAACCCCCCCCCCCAAGCTTGTTCCTCCATATTAATGACAGCTGAAAACCCAGCCTGACAAAAAAATTGCCAAAAACATTCACATTTGCAAAACCCTCGAGAGTTTATCGCAAAGTTCCATCGCCAGACTGGAGGTTAACGGCAATCGCCCCAACAGGCCACCTACGAGGCACGCATTGAAAAAATGCAGAGCGCTGGAAACGAACGGAGCACGAGGTATTTGGATAGGCCAAAAATCCAAATAGTTAAAGATATTTCCAGGAGACCTAAAGAATAGGCGGTTTGTTGCCTTTTGATGGCATCTCAAAGTCCAGTCGCCAAAGAGCTACGTGAGAGATCTGCAACCACAAGTTTCCAGGGATCCTGGCCCCCAACCAGGGAGAAGAAAGACGTGTGGGGCAGAGGGTTAAGATCGGAGAAACAGCATTGTTTGTTGGCCCTCCAGACCAACTGGTGCGAAAAAGCAGGCTGGTTAGATGGACCACTGGTCTGATCCAGTAGGGCAAAACATATCCCCTGTGCGGCAGAGTGGTCAGTTTGGGATTCATTTATTATTTACCTAATTCATTTTATAACATGCATTTCTCCCCCCAGGCACCCCACAGCAGCTTACATCATTTTCTTCTCCTCCTCTTTATGGTCACAAACAGGGAGGTGTTTGTGAAGTTCCTGCATTGTGCAGGGGGTTGGACTAGATGACCTTGGAGGTCCCTTCCATCTCTACGAGTGCAATCTCACAGTGAACATATGAAGCTGCCTTCTACTGAATCAGACCCTCGGTCCATCAAAGTCAGTATTGTCTGCTCAGACCGGCAGTGGCTCTCCAGAGCCTCAAGCAGAGGTTTTTCACGCCTATTTGCCTGGACCTTCACGCTTCAGGGTTATCAGAAAGTGTGTGTGTTGGGGGGAAATGTCTGCTAGGCACTCCATTATTCCCTATGAAGATCAATTCCCACAGAGTATAATAGAGAATTGATCTGTGTGTATCTGGGGCTCTGGGGAGGCTGTGTTTTGAGGCAGAGGCACCAAATTTGCATAGCATCCAGTGCCTCTCTCCAAAAGACCTTCCAAGTTTCAAAAAGAATGGACAAGGGGGTCAAATTCTATGAGGCCCCAAAGAAGGTGCCTCTACTCTTCCTTATTTCCAATGGAGGCACTTAATAGGTGTGGGGTCCTTTTAAATGTGATGGCCAAAACTCCCTTTGGAGTTCAATCGTGCTTGCCACACCCTTGCTCCTGGCTCCACCTCCCAACGTCTCCTGGCTCCACCCCCAAAGTCTCCTTGTTCCACCCCCAAAGTCCCCAGATATTTCTTGAATTGGACTTGGCAACCCTACGTTCCTCACCTGCTCCAAGCCTCTGTTGTGACGGAAAAGCAGAATATAAAGCAGCAAAAAGAACTTTTCAGCGCTTGAAGTTTTTCACTCTCTCTCTTTTACACCCTGCACCCCCCCCCCACATCCCGTTGTTCCTCCCTGGCCAGTTCCCTCGGCAAGTAACGAGCGAGTTGGAAACAGGCCGTTGCAGTTTCCTTTGTTTGCAAGCAGGGTGGGACCCAGGAAGCCACGCCAGACTCGCAGCTATCCAAGCCCACGTCCACCAAATGAAGAAGCCCTTCATGGGCTAAGCGAGGCAGGCAGCGGTCCAGATCCAGAGCCCCACCCCCCGTGACCCCAAGGTGGGGGATATGAAACTCTCCGTAAGAATGCAAAACACAAAACCACCCAAGAGACGAGGGCGCGTACCTTTTCGTATTTTTGTTTTTGCAAAATTTAGGAGACCGGATGGAAGGAAGGAGGCCCGATCGAGTCAGTGGGGTGGCTGATGGGTTGGGTGGGACAGGAAGGAAGCCCCTGAGGGTGGACTCCCTCCCCTCCCCTCCGCACAGAGCGGGCTAATGCTTCCCCCCCTCCCAAATCCAGCCAGAAAAAGACACACATCTGACTTGCTGAACTGGAGCCAACGTTCGTACGTGTGGGTGCCGAAGTGCCGTCAAGTCGCTTCCCACTGATGGTGACCCTTGGACAGGGGTGGCCAAACTGGGGCTCAGGACCCACATGTGGCTCTTTCACACACATATTGTGTGGCTCTCAAAGCCCCCACTGCCCCATCGGCCAGCTTGGAGAATGCTTTTAAAAGTGCTTTTCCACCTCTCCCTCCCCCCATCTATTTGCCTCCCTCCCTCCTTTCTTCCTCCCTCCTTCCTTCCTCCCTCCTCCCTTCCTTCCTTCCTCCCTCCTTCCTTCCTCCCTCCTCCCTTCCTTCCTTCCTCCCTCCTTCCTTCCTTACTCCCTCCCTGCCTCCCTCCTTTCTTCCTCCCTTCCTCCCTCCCTCCTCCTTTCCTCCCTCCTTCCTTCCTCTCCCTCTTTCCTTCCTTCCTTCCTTCCTTCCTTCCTTCCTTCCTTCCTCCTCTCCCTCTTCCTTCCTTCCTCTCCCCCTTCCTTCCTCTCCCCCTTCCTTCCTTCCTTCCTTCCTCCCTCCCTCCCTCCCTCCCTCCTCTGAAACATCTGACATTTATTCTATGTGGCTCTTACATTTAGCAAGTTTGGCCAGCCCTGCCCTACCTATGAATTAACGTCCTCTAAAACGTCCTACCATGGACAGCTTTGCTCAGGTCTTGCAAACTGAGGGCTTTCTTTTTTCTTTACTCTTGTCCCTCCTTCCAGTGGCTCCCTCAGCTCTTGCGCTCTCTTTCCCCGCTCGAGGTCTCTGAGTGTCCTCTGTGGCGGAAGAGAAAAGCTCACAAGTCTGCCTATCCCCTCCCCCCGCTTTACACACGGTGGAAACAGTTCCCTACCTAGGATCAGTACTCAGAGGCTGACTCAGGTTCCAATGCTAAGCATGCTTACTTGAGAGTAAGCCGACATTATAGAACCACAGAATCATAGAGTTGGAAGGGACCTCGAGGGTCATCCAGTCCAACCCCCTGCACAATGCAGGAAACTCACAAACACCTCCCCCTAAATTCACAGCATCCTCATTGCTGCTAGATGGCCATCTAGCCTCTGTTGAAGAACCTCCAAGGAAGGAGAGCCCACCACCTCCCAAGGAGGAAGCCTGTTCCACTGAGGAATCGCTCTAACAGTCAGGAAGTTCTTCCTAATGTTGCGCCGGAAACTCTTTTGGTTTAATTTCAACCCCTTGGTTCTGGTCCTACCTTCTGGGGCCACAGAAAACAATTCCACACCATCCTCCATATGACAGCCCTTCAAGTATTTGAAGATGGTGATCGTATCACCTCTCAGCCGCTTCCTCTCCAGGCTAAACATCCCCAGCTCCTTCAACCTTTCCTCATAGGACTTGGCCTCCAGACCCTTCGCCATCTTCGTCGCTCTCCTCTGGACCCCTTCCAGCTTGTCTAGATCCTTCTTAAAATGTGGTACCCAAAACTGAACACAAGACTCCAGGTGAGGTCTTATGTTCCTCCTTGACCTCTGGGAGCAGCACAATATGCTTGAAAGAGACACAGTTTGGCCACCCCCGTACTACGACATGAATGAGCAGTGATAATATCACATGGTCAGCCGTTGGCCGACTCCAACCTAGGACGATTCCTTATCTCGCTAACCAAGCAGAGAGGACGTGGCATGTTGTGATACAACTCTGCAGGCTTCCCGCAAAAGACCAACACAACCAACCCTTCCAAAGATGCCACTTTCTCAGTCCTTGCTGAGCGTTTCAAGACAAGCGGCAACATCTCCCTCTCCTCGCCAATCGGAACGGAACAAAAGCGTTCCCCCCTCCTTCGCCCACCCTGCACACCGAGGGCTCTTGCTTTCTAATTACAGCTCATCGAGTTATTTTAATAACTAATTACTCCTAGGAAAACACGACAAGGTATCAGAAGTCTCAATTATGTAGGATCAGATTCTTTGACTGCCACGGCAACCAAATCCCAAGCAGACCTGACAATGAAGTCCCTCGTTCACGATGGAGCCTCAATTATGTAGTGGAAATTGCAAGCTGGGATGTGGTTCGGATGGGAAGGGAGGCTTGCAATGGCATGCCAGGAGGGGAGAGTAAAATATTTAAAAACAGACACACTTCTTCCCGGGCCTGATAGACGACACGTCTCTCCTTCAGCCCGTCAAGGTCAGTCTTGTCTACTCTGACTGGCAGCCGCTCTCCAGGGTCTCAAGCTGAGGCCTTTCCCGTCCTCTTCTACACAATCCTTTTAACTGGAGATGGCAGGGATTGAACCGGGGACCTTCTTCATGCCAAGCAGAGGTTCTTCCACTGAGCCACAGCCCGAACATAGGAAGCTGCCTTATAATGAACCAGATCACTGGTCCATCAAGGTCAGTATTGTCTACTCTGACTGGCAGCCACTCTCCAGGGTCTCTGGCAGAGGTCTTTCCCTTCACCCACTGGCTGGTCTCTTTTTAACTGGAGGTGCCGGGGATTGAAGTTTGGACCTTCTGTGTGCCAAGTAGAGACTCTTCCACTGAGCCACAACCCCTTCCCTATAATTCATGCACTTATGAAGCTGCCTTACACTGAATCAGGCCCTCAGTCCATTAAGGCCAATATCGTCTGGCAGCTGCTCTCCAGGGTCTCAGGCTGAGGTCTTTCCCATCACTTCCTGCCTGGTCCTTTTAACTGGAGATGCCGGGGATTGAACCTGGGACCTCCTGCATGCCGAGCAGAGGCTCTGCCACTGAGCCATGGCCCCTCCCCAATAACTGAGCACATGAAGCTGCTTTATACTGAATGAGACCTTTAGTCTGTCAAGGGCCATCTTGTCCACTTGGACTGGCAGTGGCTTTCCAGGGTGTCAGGCAGAGATCTTTCCCATCATCCATTGCAAGATCCTTTAAATGGAGATGCCAGGGACTGAACCTGAGACCTTGTGCATGCCAAGCAGAGGCTCTGCCACTGAGCCACACTCTCTCCCCATCAAGTGCAGTACTGTAGACCAGCAGTGCCTCTCCAGGGTCTCAGGCTGAGGTCTTTCCCATCACCTCTTCCCTGTTCCCTTTCAAATGCAGATGCCGGGGATTGAACCTGGGACCTTCTGTGCGCCAAGCAGAGGCTCTTCCACTGAGTCACGGCCCCTCCTGGGTGTCACGGTGTGGGATCCCTTGTTCAAGCTACAGGAACTGCTCAGCTCAGCCCTGGGCTGCAGCAACAAGGACAGGAGGGGTACAAGCCAGCAGCCCTGGAGGAATAGCAGGGCTCTGCTCATGCCAAGGCCATCTGAGCAGCCTGGCACACCCTCGGGCAAAGGGCAGCCTCCAAACTGGCGCTCCTGGGCAGAGGGAGAGCAGGGGAGGGTCTTGCATGCCTCAACAGCTTCAACAATCCTCTTCCTCACGAGACCAATGTGTTATTCAAATGAGCCTGTTAACATGCACCGGAGGGATTAGGGGCCTTGTCTCCCGCTCTCTTTCAGCCACATCCTGGCAGCAGAAACGGGGCTCAAGGCCGCCTCTGAATGGCATTTCTTGCGGCAGGACCAACAAAGGCCTCTGGCTGCCAAGGTCCAGCCCTCTCCCTTGGAGATGATGGGGACGCCAGGAACATCCAGAGAACAGATCCGCGCAAGGGGCGAAGGCCCACGCACACTTCCTTGAGAGTCAGTCCTATGGAACTCAGTGGTAGAAAAAGCCCAGCAGGATCTCATTTGCCTATTAGGCCACACCCCCTGCCATGACCAGCGTTTCACACAGGGCTTTTTCTACAATATTTTTTAAATGGCTTCCCTTGGGGTGGCGGGTGGAACAGCTTTCTCCCCTCCGTTCTTAATTCCTCTTAAGTTGAAAAAGCCCAAAACTGAATTCAACTCATCACTGCGACCGTTCCAACATAACGGTGCCCTCTGTCTTAGGGGTGTGCTCTGAACAAGACTAAAATGCAAGACAGGAGAATCTTGGAACATGGGGACTCACACGTGGCCTCCCCCCACCCCATGAAGGACAGAGCCAGTACATCATCACCTCACATTTCTCCCAGGATTCTTTGCCAAGACAGAAGACAAACCCATAAGAACGTAAGAGAAGTCATGGTGGATCAGGCCAACAGCCCATTCAGTCCAACACTCTGTGCCACACAGTGGCCAAAAAAACCCCAGGTGCTACCAGGAGACCCACCTGCAGAGTCACAACTCCACAAGCCCTCCCACTGTTGCCCCCACCAGCACCAAGAATACAGAGCATCACTGCCCCAGACATAAGAGCATAAGAGAAGCCATGTTGGATCAAGTCAATGGCCCATCCAGTCCAACACTCTGTGCCACACAGTGGCCAAAACCCAGGGGCCATCAGGAGACCCACCTGCAGGGCCTTCCACTCCACAAACCCTTCCACTGTTGCCCCCCCCCCCCGAAGCACTGAGAAAATAGAACATCATAGCGGCCAAAACCCAGGGGCCAGAGCTCCAGAAGCCCCCACACTGTTGTCCCTCCAAGCACCCAGAAGACAGAGCATCACTGCCCCAGACATAAGAGCACAAGAGAAGCCATGTTGGATCAGGCCAATGGCCCATCCAGTCCAACACTCTGTACCACACAGTGGCCAAAACCCAGAGGCCATCAGGAGACCCACCTGCAGGGCCTTCCACTCCACAAACCCTTCCACTGTTGCCCCCCCCCCCCTGAAGCACTGAGAAAACAGAACATCATTGCCCCAGACAGAGTGTTTCATCTATCCCTTGTGGCTAATAGCCACCCATGGACCTCTGCTCCATATATTTATCCAATCCCCTCTTGAAGCTGTCTATGCTTGGAGACACCACCACTTCCTGCGGCGGTGAATCTGACGAGTCAATGACTCTTTGGGTGAAAAGGGATTTCCGATGATCTCTTCTAAGCCTGCTACTTGTTAATTTCATTGCGTGCCCAGGCCATGAGTTCTTTTAGTGCAAGAAAAGGAGAAAAGTCCTGCTATCCCTGCCTTCTCTATCACATGCATAATTTTGTAATCTTCTATCACATCAACCCTCAACAGTCATCTCTCCCAGCTAAGGAGCCCTAACCTCTTTAACCTGTCTTCAATCCCGTTAGAAGAAGAAGACCGCAGATTTATATCCCACCCTTCTCTCTGAATCAGAGACTTAGAGTGCCTTACAATCTCCTATATCTTCTCCCCCAAAACAGACACCATGTGAGGTGGATGGGGCTGAGAGGGCTCTCACATCAGCTGCCCTTTCAAAGACAACTCCTGCGAGAGCTCTGGCTGACCCAAGGCCATTCCAGCAGCTGCAAGAGGAGGAGTGGGGAATCAAACCCGGTTCTCCCAGATAAGAGAGCTGCGGCTGACCCAAGGCCATTCCAGCAGCTGCAAGAGGAGGAGTGGGGAATCAAACCCGGTTCTCCCAGATAAGAGAGCTATGGCTGACCCAAGGCCATTCCAGCAGCTGTAAGTGGAGGAGTGGGGAATCACACCCGGTTCTCCCAGATAAGAGAGCTCTGGCTGACCCAAGGCCATTCCAGCAGGTGCAAGTGGAGGAGTGGGGAATCCAACCCGGTTCTCCCAGATAAGAGAGCTATGGCTGACCCAAGGCCATTCCAGCAGCTGCAAGTGGAGGAGTGGGGAATCCAACCCGGTTCTCCCAGATAACAGAGCTATGGCTGACCCAAGGCCATTCCAGCAGCTGCAAGTGGAGGAGTGGGGAATCCAACCCGGCTCTCCCAGATAAGAGAGCTATGGCTGACCCAAGGCCATTCCAGCAGGTGCAAGTGGAGGAGTGGGAATCCAACCCGGTTCTCCCAGATAAGAGAGCTATGGCTGACCCAAGGCCATTCCAGCAGCTGCAAGTGGAGGAGTGGGAAATCCAACCTGGTTCTCCCAGATAAGAGTCCGCACACTTAACCACGACACCCAACTGGCCAGGGGATCAAACTGCAGTTCACACATGTTCATGCATTCCTTTTATGCCACACTCACATTTATACACAATGGGCATCGAAAACAGCTTTGGAAACACAATTTAACATGAACAGCAAAAAACCCCAACAGCACAAGGCAAGAGAAGATGATGCACGCAGAAAGATTTGCAAGTCTGATCGGTGCAAGAGAGAGAGGCGAGACTGGGAGATGACCAACCAGGAAACCAGAATGTCCAAAACCCAACACTGGCTTGAAGGAAGGTTTGCAAGTGATCGTTTGGGTTTGGCACAGTGTCTGAATTGACACCGTAAAGTCCAGGCATCTCTCCAGCTGTGCTGTAGAGTGGAGGAGGAGAAGCGTGTGCACTAAGCTGGCTGATTCAAACAGCTGGTCAACCAAAGCAACCCTGTCCACAAAACCAACCTGTAATCCTACAACAGCCCTTTGGGGCAGGCTATAATTCTGATCCCCTTATTGAGAGGTAAAAGAGAACTAAGAGAGCACAGTTTGCCTCAGGCCAACTAAAGAATTTGTGGCCAAGATTCACACCAGGGGACCCCCCCCCCCAATTTGGTGTAGTGGTGAAGTGTGCGGACTCTTATCTGGGAGAACCGGGTTTGATTCCCCACTCCTCCACCTGCACCTGCTGGAATGGCCTTGGGTCGGCCATAGCTCTGGCAGGAGTTGTCCTTGAAAGGGCCAGTATGGTGTAATGGTGAAGTGTGCGGACTCTTATCTGGGAAAACCGGGTTTGATTCCCCACTCCTCCACTTGCACCTGTTGGAATGGCCTTGGGTCAGCCATAGCTCTGGCAGAGGCTGTCCTTGAAAGGGCAGCTGCTGTGAGAGTCCTCTCAGCCCCACCCACCTCACAGGGTGTCTGTTGTGGGGGAGGAAGGTAAAGGAGATTGTGAGCCGCTCTGAGACTCTTGAGTGGATGGCGGGATATAAATCCAATGTCGTCTTCTTCTTTTGCTGGCCTCCAAAGGCCACCCAGCATAAAGTGCACATGTTGCGAGAGGCAAGGTGGCTTAGCGGCTAGAGCATCGGACTAGGATCTATGAGACCCAAGTTCAAATCCTCCACTTGGTGCCATGGAAGCTTGCTGAGTGACCTTGGGTCATACTCTCTCAGCCTAGCCCACCTCACAGGGTTGTTGCGAGCACTAAATGGAAGAGAGCAGAACAATGTAAGCCCACTATCCTGGAGAACAGCATATGAAGAAAATATAGCAATAAATCAGTCGCGTACCCGTTTTCCTAAATTTGCAAGCTTGTGCCAGATCACGAAGGGGGAAAGGTTTAGTGGAAACTGACCATTCCGGGTAGCAGAGGAACACAGAGAAGATGCTGCCTTCTACTGAATCAAACCCTTGGTCCATCAAGGTCAGTATTGTCTACTCAGACTGCCAGCAGCTCTCCAGGGTCTCAGGAGGAGGAGGAGGAGATGATATTGGATTTATATCCCACCCTCCACTCCGAAGAGTCTCAGAACGGCTTACAATCTCCTTTATCTTCCTCCCCCACAACAGACACCCTGTGAGGTAGATGAAGATATTGGATTTATATCCCGCCCTCTACTCCGAAGAGTCTCAGAGCGGCTTACAATCTCCTTTATCTTCCTCCCCCACAACAGACACCCTGTGAGGTAGATGAAGATATTGGATTTATATCCCGCCCTCCACTCCGAAGAGTCTCAGAGCGGCTTACAATCTCCTTTATCTTCCTCCCCCACAACAGACACCCTGTGAGGTAGATGAAGATATTGGATTTATATCCCACCCTCTACTCCGAAGAGTCTCAGAGCGGCTTACAATCTCCTTTATCTTCCTCCCCCACAACAGACACCCTGTGAGGTAGATGAAGATATTGGATTTATATCCCGCCCTCCACTCCGAAGAGTCTCAGAGCGGCTTACAATCTCCTTTATCTTCCTCCCCCACAACAGACACCCTGTGAGGTAGATGAAGATATTGGATTTATATCCCACCCTCTACTCCGAAGAGTCTCAGAGCGGCTTACAATCTCCTTTATCTTCCTCCCCCACAACAGACACCCTGTGAGGTGGGCGGGGCTGAGAGGGCCCTCCCAGAAGCTGCCTTTTCAAGGACAACTCCTATCAGAGCTATGGCTGACCTAAGGTCCTTCCAGCAGCTGCAAGTGGAGGGGTGGGGAATCCAACCCGGTTCTCCCAGATAAGAGTCTGTGTATGTAACCACAGGAGTGGCCAATGGTAGCTCCCCAGATGTTTTTTTTTGCCTACAACTCCCATCAGCCCCAGCCATTGGCCATGCTGGCTGGGGCTGATGGGAGTTGTAGGCAAAAAACATCTGGAGAACTACCATTGGCCACCCCTGCACTACACCAAACTGGCTCTCAGAAGTCTTTCCCATCAACTACTACCTGATCGTTTTAGCTGGGGATTGAACATGGGACCTTCTGCATGCCAAACACAGGCTCTTCCACTGAACTACAGCTTATCCCCAACACATGAAGCTGTGTTACACTGATTCAGACCCCTTGGTCCATAAAAAAGTCAGTATTGTCTACTCTAACTGGCAGCTGCTCCCCAGGGTCTCAGGTAGAAGAGCTCTTTCCCTTCACCCACCGCCTGGTCCTTTTTAACTGGAGATGCCGGGGATTGAACCCAGGACCTTCTGCATGCCAAGCAGAGGCTCTGCCACTGAGCCATGGTCCCTCCCCTATAATGCATGGACTCATGAATCTGCCTTCTACTGAACCAGAGCCTCATCAAGGCCAGTATTGTCTGGTAGCTGCTCTCCAGGGTCTCAGATAGAGGTATTTCACATCATTTCCTGCCTGGTCCTTTCAACTGGAGAGGCCGGGAATTGAACCCGGACCTTCTGCATGCTAAGCAGAGGCTCTTCCACTCAGCCACAGCCCTTCCCTTAACCAGTGCCGCAGAGCAGCAGGGCAAAGGGGAGAGGTCTGCCATTCAAGCATTCCTCAGTCCTACAGAGAAGGCTTTTGGGCGCCTTCTCCAGAACAGGCAAGGCCACTTTCCGTCCGCCTGGAAATTCCTCCTCATAAATGTCACACAACGAACGTTGCGACACAGGCTGGGGTTTTGCTGACGTTCATTCGCAACAAACACCCGCTTTGTTCCTCAAGCCCGTGTTTCAAGGTTTCCATCCCGGCACGCCAGCCCCACGGGCAGCTCCTGCAAACTCACTGGGACGGCAGGACCAATTATTCACTTCCTCAGTTCACCATGGGCAAGGGAGTGGATCCCAGGTTTGCTATTTCCGGGCTCTGCTGCTGGTAAATGACAGTCTCTGCTTCGCCACTGGGCTGGGGCCTCCAGCAAATATTGCTAGGCAGGAGTGTCATTCAGGATTCAGCCCCACCCCAAAAGCCACTGACTCACCGTCCTGGTCTACCAAGATCAGCCTTCTTTCCTCTGGAGGAGGAGGAGAAGGAGGAAGAGGAAGAAGGAGGAGGAGGAGAAGGGAGAGGAGGAGGAGAAGGAGGAGAAGGAGGGGGAGGAGGAGAAGGAGGAAGAAGAAGGGGGAGGAGGAGGAGAAGGAGGAGAAGGGGGAGGAGGAGAAGGAGGAAGAGGAAGAAGGAGGAGGAGGAGAAGGGAGAGGAGGAGGAGGAGGAGAAGGAGGAGAAGGAGGGCGAGAGGAAGAAGAAGGGGGAGGAGGAGAAGGAGGAGAAGGGGGAGGAGGAGAAGGAGGAAGAGGAAGGAGGAGGAGGTAGGAGGAGAAGGGAGAGGAGGAGGAGGAGGAGAAGGAGGAGAAGGAGGGGGAGGAGGAGAAGGAGGGGGAGGAGGAGAAGGAGAAGGAGGAAGAAGGGGGAGGAGAAGGAGGAGAAGGGGAGGAGGAGAAGGAGGAAGAGGAAGAAGGAGGAGGAGGAGAAGGAGAAGGGAGAGGAGGAGGAGGAGAAAAGAGAGGAGGAGGAGGAAGAAGAAGGGGGAGGAGGAGAAGGAGGAGGAGGAGAAGAAGGGAAAGGAGGAGGAGAAGAAGGAGAAGGAGGAGAAGGAGAAAGAAGAAGAAGGGGGAGGAGGAGAAGGAGGAGAAGGGCGAGGAGAGAAGGAGAAGGGCGAGGAGGAGGAGAAGGAGGTGGAGAAGGAGGAGGAAAAGAAGACGACTGCAGATTTATATCCCGCCCTTCTCTCTGAATCAGAGACTCAGAGCGGTTTACAGTCTCCTATATCTTCTCCCCCCACAACAGGCACCCTGTGAAGTGGGTGGGCTGAGAGGGCTCTCCCAGCAGCTGCCCTTTCAAGGACAGCCTCTGCCAGAGCTATGGCTGACCCAAGGCCATTCAGCAGGTGCAAGTGCAGGAGTGGGAATCCAACCCGGTTCTCCCAGATAAGAGAGCTCTGGCTGACCCAAGGCCATTCCAGCAGGTGCAAGTGCAGGAGTGGGGAATCCAACCCAGTTCTCCCAGATAGAGAGCTCTGGCTGACCCAAGGCCATTCCAGCAGGTGCAAGTGGAGGAGTGGGGAATCAAACCCGGTTCTCCTAGATAGGAGTCCACGCACTTAACCACTACACCAAACTGGCTCTCACACAGATGCTCCTAGGGTTGCCAAGTTCAATTCAAGAGATATCTGGGGACTTTGGGGGTGCAGCCAGGAGATTTTGGGGGTGGAGCCAGGAGCAAGGGTGCACCAAGCATCATTGACCTACAAAGGGAGTTCTAGCCTTTAAAGGGACCACACACCTTTTTAACGCCTTCCTCCATAGGAAATAATGAAGGATAGGGGCACCTTATTTGGGGGCTCATAAAATTGGACTCCCTGGTCCAATCATTTTGAAACTTGGAGGGTATTTTGGGGGAAAGCACTGGATGTTATACTGAAACCTTGGTGCCTCTACCTCAAAAAACAGCCCTTCAGAGCCCCAGATACCCCCAATCAATTCTCCATTATTTCCTTTGGGAATAAGTCTCCATAGGGAATAATAGAGTTCCCAGCAGACACTTTCTTCCTCCCCCGCTTTCTGATGACCCTAAAGCAGGGGGAAGGTCTCCAAACCAGGGGCTCTCTGCCTCCACCTGGGGATTAGCAACCTAGATGCTCATTTCAAGAGTCTCAAACCTGTGGCCCAAGGGCCAGATAAGGCCCCTGAAGGTCTCCTATCAAGTCCGCAGCAACTCACTGTCATCTGCTTTCTTCTCTCTCTCTTTTATCCTTCTGCGCCACAGCTTGCTTTGCCAAGCTCGCTCAATCGCACAGCAGAGATACTTGAGCAAAGCCTCTGTTTTGTCCATTGGCTGACCAGCACATGAAGCAACTTATGGACAAAGAAGAAGACGACGACATTGGATTTATATTCCGCTCTCCACTCTGAATCTCAGAGTCTTGGAGCGGCTCACAGTCTTCTTTATCTTCCTCCCCCACAACAGACACCCTGTGAGGTGGGTGGGGCTAAAAGGGCTCTCACAGCAGCTGTCCTTTCAGGGACAACCCCTGCCAGAGCTATGACTGACCCAAGCCATTCCAGCAGGTGCAAGTGGAGAGTGGGGAAATCAAACCCGGTTCTCCCAGATAAGAGTCCGCACATTTAACCACTACACCATACTGGCTCTCAATGCCCAGCCATTTCACGTTTCCCCTGGGTCTTAGGCTCAAAACACTAATCATGAGATTTCTGTAATGAATGTCAATACATCAAAACAGGTCGCAACTTACAGACACACACCTGAACAGCATACTCAAGAATGCTACAGCACAGACACGGTCTCCAGATTCTGATGCAATAATTCAGAGCAAGAGGGGTCAGCTATCAGAAACTGTTATACAAAATTTGCAAGAGTGCTGATCTTTTAAGCATCTTTTGTTTATTTTTTTAAAAAAATCTTTAATTGTTTTTGTCTGTGTCCTTTATGAAGTTTTTATATCTCTACTACCTGGCATTGCATTTCAGGACACACAAGGCCCGGCCCGACAAGGTCTCATTTATGTCAGATCTGTCCCGAATAACAAATGAGCTTGATATCCCTGCTCCATTTTCTCTGTCTTTCGGGGTCTCTCCGGCCTGCTCTACACCCAGCAGTGACCCTCCAGGTTCTCAGGTAAAGAAGGAGCTTTCTATTCCTGTATTGCTTGATCCATTTTTCAATGGAGATCTCAGAGGCTTAGCTGGCACCTTCTTCGTGCACAACAGGCTTTCTGCTGCTGAGCTACAACCTCTCCACTGACAAATCACACTCCTTCGGTTGCCAGTCAGTTGTGCCTTTCTAAAATAATTGCTAGCCCAGCCTGTCCCTCAAAATTAAATCCCCCCCAATGCAGTTTCTCCAGTAATGCTAGAGAAGCCTCTTGAGAGACCCTTGGACTGCAAGAAGATCCAATCGGTCAGTCCTAAGGGAAATCAAATGTTCCCTGGAAGGTCAGATGCTGAAGCTGAAGCTCAAATACTTTGGGCACCCAATGAGAAGGGAGCACCCACTGGAGAAGACCCTGATGCTGGGAAAGACAGAAGGCAAAAGAAGAAGGGGACAGCAAAAGAGGAGATGGCTGGACAGCGTTACTGACGTAACAAACACGAATTTGAGCAGACTTCGGAGGATGGTGGGAGACAGGAGGGCCTGGCGTGACTTTGCCATGGGTTCGCAAAGAGTCGGACTTGATTGTGCGACTGAACAACAAAAATACAGTTTGACTCTGGAGGACTGGCACAGCACTGCCTTCACATGGATCCCAAATGCTGATGACAGATTTCCTTCCCAACGTCCCCACTCTGACTAAAATATTTTGGACCTGGTTTGATCAGGAGGAGGAAAGGTTGGATTTATACCCCCCCCCCCCTTCACTCAGAGTCTCGAAGCAGTTTACAATCTCCTTCCCTTCCTCTCCCCGCAACAGACATCCTGTGAGGTAGGTGGGGCTGAGAGAGCTCAGAGAGAATGGCTCTTGAGAGAACAGCTCTGAGGGGACAGGGGCTTGCCCAAGGTCCCCAAGCAGGTGCAAATGGAGGAGTGGAGAATCAAACCCAGTTCTCCCAAATTAGAATCCATCACTCTTAACCACGATGCCAACCTGGCTTTTAAGATTCACCATGAGATTACAGAGTCCATTGCAATTTTTTTTAAATAAACCATGAAGGAATTCACTGCTACAGGAGGTGGTAGCAGCTATAAGCATAGACAGAGGGGATTGTATCAACATCTGGAGCAGAGGTCCATCAGTTGCTATTAGCCACAGGGTATTGTTGGAACTCTCTGTCTGGGGCAGGGATGCTCTGGATTCTGGGTGCTTGGGGGGCATAGTGGGAGGGCTTCTGGTGACCTGGCCCACTGATGGACCTCCTGATGGCACTTGGTGTTTTTTTGGCCACTGTGTGACACAGAGTATTGGACTGGATGGGCCATTGGCCTGATCCAACATGGCTTCTTTTATGTTCTTATGAATTTGTTCTAGTACAATTATTCATATGGCTGCTACCAAAGCCAATGAATCTGGCATAAGGTTGCACTGGAAAATGACAAGTTTTAACAATTCCATAAGCTTCCCTTTTGGATTTTGCAGCTACAGCCTAACACAATGGACACCCCCCCCCCAAACACCTGGCCACCAGCAACAACCTCTGTGGTAATGTCCCCTCCCCAACCTAAGACTGGGGCATAATTCAACCGGTCAACTCAAGCCTGTCTCCTGTGGGGATTGAAGAATGGGATCAAAGACAGCATCGCCCCCCACTTCATTAACAGAGATTATGTGCTCATAATGGTAGCTGTCGGATTAGTTAAAATAGATAAATGAATGTTTAGCTTCTCTGCTGGTTTGCATTTCAGCCGTGAACCTGAAATCTCTCCAGCGCAGGTGGAGTGCAAGAGATCGATTTAAGGAGCGGGCAGAACATCCATCATCTGAAACACAGCAGAGAAAGGGGAAAGACCTCCCTTGGCCCGGGAATCCTGACTCCTCAGCTGTGCACCAGAGAGAGAAGTTGAATTTTAAGAGCGACATCTAGGAAGGCAACTTTCAGAGGACAGCTGCTCTGCAGGAGAAGACCCGGGTTCGAGTTCTGCTGGACCTCAGCAACCAGCAAGATTTTGAGGACATGAGCTTTCGAGAGGCAAAGCTTTCTTCGTTAGGAAGCCAAGAAAGACTTCGTTGCTGAGATTTCCTTTAAGTAGGCCATGTTTGAACACGGAACTGCCTGATACTAATAATAATAATAATAATAAATTTATTCTTATATCCCACCCTCCCCCGCCAAAGTGGGCTCAGGGCGGCTCAATACTGAATCAGATCAACGGTCCATCAAGCTCAAGGAGAAGGAGGAGCAGGAGGAAGAGGAAGGAAGGAAGAAGAAAGAGAAGACGACGAAGACAACATTGGATTTGTATTCCGCCTTCCATTCTGAATCTCAGAGCGGCTCACAATCTCCTATATCTTCCTCCCCACACAACAGACACCCTGTGGGGTAGGTGGAGCTGAGAGAGCTCTCACAGCAGCTGCCCTTTCAAGGACAACTCTGCAAGAGCTATGGCTGACCCAAGGCCATTCCAGCAGCTGCAAGTGGAGGAGTGGGGAATCAAACCCGGTTCTCCCAGATAAGAGTCTGCACACTTAACTACTACACCAAACTTGCACCAAACTATGCTATTCCAAGGCCATTCCAGCAGCTGCAAGTGGAGGAGTGGGGAATCGAACCCGGTTCTCCCAGATAAGAGCCCGCGCACTTAACTACTACACCAAACTTGCACCAAACTACGCTACAGCACAGCATAGACCAGGGGTGGCCAACGGTAGCTTTCCAGATTTTTTTGCCCACAACTCCCATCAGTCCCAGCCACTGGCCATGCTGGCTGGGGCTGATGGGAGTTGTAGGCAAAAGACATCCGTTGGCCACCCCTGGCATAGACCACAGTTCCTAATCATTAATCTAGGAAAGTTTGCAAACAGTTTTGCATGGTGCAACCCTAACTATCTGTGTAGAAAACCCCTCTTTGATTATGCAGTTGGGCAGGGTTTACCTCCTGGCCTCTTCTGGAGGACCGTGGCGTCAGGTGGGTTGGCAACGCACATCTCTAGGGGCAGAACCACCACCTCTTTTTCCAAGCAGGGTCAGAGAGCTCCTCCCCCTCCTCAAATGTTTGCCTCCTCTTGAGAGGGCAACAGTGTGGGGGGCAACAGTGGGAGGGCTTCTAGTGCCCTGGCCCCACTGGTGGACCTCCTGACAGCACCTGGGGTTTTTGGCCACTGTGTGACACAGAGCGTTGGACTGGATGGGCCACTGGCCTCATCCAACAGGGCTTCTCTTATGTTCTTATGTGACACAGAGCGTTGGACTGGATGGGCCACTGGCCTGATCCAACAGGGCTTCTCTTATGTTCTTATGTGACACAGAGCGTTGGACTGGATGGGCCACTGGCCTGATCCAACAGGGCTTCTCTTATGTTCTTATGTGACACAGAGCGTTGGACTGGATGGGCCACTGGCCTGATCCAACATGGCTTCTCTTAGGTTCTTATGTGACACAGAGCGTTGGACTGGATGGGCCACTGGCCTGATCCAGCATGGCTTCTCTTATGTTCTAATGTGACACAGAGTGTTGGACTGGATGGGCCATTGGCCTGATCCAACAGGGCTTCTCTTATGTTCTTCTGTGACACAGAGTGTTGGACTGGATTGGCCATTGGCCTGATCCAACAGGGCTTCTCTTAGGTTCTTATGTGACACAGAGTGTTGGACTGGATGGGCCACTGGCCTGATCCAACATGGCTTCTCTTAGGTTCTTATGTGACACAGAGTGTTGGACTGGATGGGCCACTGGCCTGATCCAACATGGCTTCTCTTAGGTTCTTATGTGACACAGAATGTTGGACTGCATGGGCCATTGGCCTGATCCAACATGGCTTCTCTTAGGTTCTTATGTGACACAGAGTGTTGGACTGGATGGGCCACTGGCCTGATCCGACATGGCTTCTCTTAGGTTCTTCTGTGTGACACAGAGCGTTGGACTGGATGGGCCACTGGCCTGATCCAACATAGCTTCTCTTAGGTTCTTCTGTGTGACACAGAGCATTGGACTGGATGGGCCACTGGCCTGATCCAACATGGCTTCTCTTAGGTTCTTATGTGTGACACAGAGCGTTGGACTGGACTCTTTCATAAGAGAGCATCTTTAAACTTTTCTCTTACACACACCCAAACCCCAAAGCATCATTTCTTGAAAGAGCCCTTGCACTACTAAAAACATACTTTCCAGTTCAGTGGTGTAAATATCTGGCTGCAGCTTAAGGGAAACTTCCTTGTGTTACCTTTCCCCCGCTCCAAAATCCAATCAGGCCCAGCCCAAACCAAGAGCCACCTGTTTCAGATCCGGAAAGATCCAAGACGGAGCATGAAGGTCCTTTGCATGTGGAAAGGGGCCACAGATTACGGAGCCAGCAATCTCCCATCTGGCTAACATCCGCAGAACTCCAGGGGGCGAGATCAAGAGCCATTTGATCTTCCGATACCATCGCAGATGGAGCCCAGAGCGGTGATGTCAAGGCGGATCTACAAACTGAATTCTGGTCTCACCTCTGCCCGGAGCTCAGTCATTAGTTAAGTTAGTTAGTTTAGCAGTTAGTCCAGGCCCTCTGTGCCCAGCCTCCTCTGCAACGCAGAACTAATACAGCTGACCTACCTTGCAGGACTGTTGTGCAGGCGACACTCGGGAAAACACAAGTTCTCTTGTGCCCTCCTGACCGCCCCATCCAAGTAATTTTTCAAGAGGAGAAAGAACAAGGCCGTTCAAGCGAAGAAGACTGTCCTTGTTCTCTCTTGGTTGTTTCAATGTGCCACCATTATGCTGCTTAATACAGGTGCCCCCGGTTCGTGGCCTGTTAGCAACTGGGCTGTGAGTTGTATAATTATTGAATTATATAATTATTGCATTATATATTACAATGAAATAATATTATCTTCCACAAAACCGCTCCCTGATGCAAAACTGGTTGGGGACTGCTGGGTTACAGAAGATGAAGAAAGAAGAAGAAACTGGATTTATATTACACCCTATACTCTGAATCTCAGAGCGGCTCACAATCTCCTTTACCTCCCCCCCCCCCACAACAGAAACCCTGTGAGGTGGGTGGGGCCGAGAGGGCTCTCACAGCAGCTGCCGTTTCAAGGACAACACTGCAAGAGCTATGGCTGACTCAAGGCCATTCCAGCAGGTGCAAGTGGAGGAGTAGGGGATCAAACTCGGTTCCCCCAGATAAGAGAGCTATGGCTGACCCAAGGCCATTCCAGCAGCTGCAAGTGGAGGAGTGGGGAATCAAACTCGGTTCCCCCAGATAAGAGAGCTATGGCTGACCCAAGGCCATTCCAGCAGCTGCAAGTGGAGGAGTGGGGAATCAGACCCGGTTCTCCCAGATAAGAGTCCACACACTTAACCACTACACCAAACTGGCTCTCTATTAGAGCTATGGCTGACCCAAGACCATTCCAGCAGCTGCAAGTGAAGGAGTGGGGAATTAAACCTGGTTCTCCCAGATAAGAGTCCACACACTTAACCACTACACCAAACTGGTTCTTTATTACAGCTCTGGCTGACCCAAGGCCATTCCAGCAGATGCAAGTGGAGGAGTGGGGAATCAAACCCGGTTCTCCCAGATAAGAGTCTGCACACTTAACCGCTACACCAAAATGACTCTCAGTGGAAACAGGGGAAGGGAGCTTTTGACTGGTCAAGGAAGGGCAACAAAGAAAGCTCTGCTCCAGCTGTCCCCGAATGCTGTGCCAGTCTCGTTTATATACGAAATGGGTTGGTGCAGTGCAATGATCCAGGAGGATTCCTCTGCTGCTCAGGGGCCTTTGCACAAATCTCTCTTTCTCAAGTCTCAACCTCACTCCCCCCCCCACACAATATGGGGATGATGCAAGCCTACTCCGCAAGGTTGTTATGAGGACCGTGCAAGCAATCGACGTGCTCGGAAGAAGCTGCAGAAATGCTACGTTTGAATAAAACTTCCTGTACCCCCAGCTCCTGCATCAATCTACAAACTGCAGAATAGGGCTGCTAAGCCCCCAGTCTGGGCAGGGGTTCTCCCACCCGGGAGGTTCCCAACCCGCATTGGGAACCTCCCCCAATGTTGCCTGCGCTGGCCGCTCTAGGCATTTCTGGGAAAACTCTATGGTTTTTCTGGATGCTCTAGATATTCGGGAGGGAAAACTCTATGGGACCATAGAGTTTTCCCCTCCCAAAATGCTAGCGCATCCGGGAAAACCACAGAGTTTTCCCAGAAATGCCTACGGCAGCTGGTGCATGACGTCGCTGGTGAGATGATGTCACTTGCATTCTGCGCAAAACAAGTCCCTCACCAGAGGCTGGGGGGGGGGGCATGGCAACCCTACTGCAGAACCATTTTGGAGTGACAAATGACTCTCTGGATGTGGCCTAGGCCTCACAAACAGAAGCCAAAGGGGCAAACCGGCTGGACCGATCCAGACTGCGAGAGAGATGGAGATGTTTGTGCGCCTCTCCCAAGCGGTTGCACGTATCTGTGCAAACCTTCACAGGGTCTTATCGATTCTGGTACTAGGCATCTGGTTAGCCTGGGACACTCTGAGAACTCAAGAAGGAAACGGAGATATTTTTACATCTTACAGCCAAAATCTGGGGCATGAAACTCGCCTCTTTGTAGAGGTCACCACTGCAGCACAGAGAGGGAGCCGACCCGCCCGTGGGACACAGAACGGGGCCGTGAAAATTCTGCTCCCTTCCCAGATTTGGCTGCAGCCAGAAATGCCTCTTCCTGAAAACCCGAGATTATGCTTGTGTTTACTGAAAGCAGCCTTCGCTTGTTCATTACTCATTCAAAGATGCTCGGGTCTTGCTGATGGAGCAATTTGTTCACGCGAGCTATCAAAACTGTCAAGGTGCTTCTGCGTGACCTAGAAATCTGAAATAGGATACCAGCACAGTCCAAAGGACAGATCCCTCTCTCTCTCTCAATGGAGTGTGTGTGGGGGGGTGTTTCCAAGTGGACCCTCAAACTTGCAGACTACCCAAAAAAACTGAACTCTGGAACATGTGCAGTCCAAAAGAGCACATTTCTCCTTCAATACGAGGGGCATGAAACATACCCAGAAATTGCCGGGATCCTGCCGCACTTCCTGGAAAACTGGAATTCATGATGTATGTAGCCAAGAACATTTTTACATCCAACCGTTAAAGCCCAAGACAAAGTTTACTTCCTAGCAGAGGCAAGTTTCCCATTGTAACTGGAATATCTACAGCTCCTTCAGACCCAGAGTGGAGTTGCTCAGGGTGAGGGGTGGAGATCTTTTGGTAGTAGCCAAGAACGTCTCTGCTCAACTAACACAAGTTTTCTTCCATTTCATTTAAAAACCCTCTACCCTTCCCTCTTACCCAAATAATTTTGGAGCGGCTTCCTCCGCACCCATTCACTCAAAGGAGCCCCTTGAACGTTAAGGGCTGGCAACCAGCACAAGAAAGTGGCCCTATATCCTCTCCTACCAACAACAACACTTCACACAAGGTGGAATATATGTGGCTCTTTCACTCATATTGTGTGGCTCTCAAAGCTTCCCATCACCCTGTCAGCTGGCTTGGAGAAAGCATTTAAAGTTGAAAGTTGCTTTCTTTCAACCTCTCCCCTCCCTCCCTCCCTGTCTTTGTGGCTCTCAAACATCTGACATTCATGTCTCTCTTTGTGGCTCTCAAACATCTGATGTTTATTCTATGCGGCTCTTACAGTAAGCAAGTTTAGCCACCCCTGTTAAAGACGTCTTCTTTGTTTTCATTCATTTTCGTAGCAATGCATCCAGGAGGTGGCTGGTAAGTATTAAAAGGCAAGTGGCTGGTAAGTATTAAAAGGCAAAAAGGAGCGTGGCCGGTAACAGACTAACTGGAGAAAAAAGTGGATCCACTTGGCGTGGCCACCAGGTCTGTGCAAAAGGGAGCTATTGTAGTCCTTCTCCCTAGAAAGGGAACTCTGTTTAAACGGAGGGGCAAGGAACTCAGGGTGGGGTAACCCACACAGATGAAGTCTTACATTGCATAGTTCATTTGGCAATTTTAGCTGGATGCGATGCTGAAATCTCACCCCTTTGGCCACTGGAAATCTTTGCAGTCCCCCCCACTGTCTTCAGAGAGGATTACATCACACATTTTATTCCACCCCCTTTTCCAAATTGGTGTACACAGCACTTCCTTCCTCCAAGATGCCCTCAGCACAGCCCAATGAAGAAGGGCAGGCCACGAGGCAGGGACAGGAAACGGCATCCCCCCTCGCAAGCCCAAAAGCAGCAACTGGGGGGTCCAAGAAGATGTTTGAATGGAAAGAAGAAGATATTGGATTTATATCCCGCCCTCCACTCCGAAGAGTCTCAGAGCGGCTCACAATCTCCTTTCCCTTCCTCCCCCACAACAGACACCCTGTGAGGTAGATGAAGATATTGGATTTATATCCCGCCCTCCACTCCGAAGAGTCTCAGAGCGGCTCACAATCGCCTTTCCCTTCCTCCCCCACAACAGACACCCTGTGAGGTGGGTGGGGCTGGAGAGGCCTCTCACAGCAGCTGCCCTTTCAAGGACAACCTCTGCCAGAGCTATGGCTGACCCAAGGCCATGCCAGCAGGTGCAAGTGGAGGAGTGGGGAATCAAACCGGTTCTCCCAGATACGAGTCCGCACACTTAACCACTACACCAAACCAGCTGTCATTTCACTCCTGCCCTCCTCCCACAGACTCAAGGGGTGTTATGGGACCTAAACACAGGGCTTTTTTTGAGCCGGAACACACAGGAATGCAGTTCCGGCTGGCTTGGTGTCAGGGGGTGTGGCCTGATATGCAAAACAATGGTGATGTCAGTAGGTGTGGCCTACTACCTAAACGAGCTCCAACTGGGCTTTTTCTACACAAAAAGGCCTGCCTAAGCCTATCAGACAGGAAAATATACAAACTCACAGTTCAGGAGGGCTAGGAGCAACAAAGATTCAGAACGTTTGGGGAGACAAGAACAAAATCTCTTGATGCATTCCCTTCACTTTACATTTGCACTCGCCCGTCCTTCAGTTGCAAACCCGGTGAGGTCTGGATGGAAGCGCAAATTCCGCCCAAAGACTTTCAGAAGCCTCCAGCCACGGTATGAAATGGTACAGTCCTCTCTACGACCTCAAGCCTCTACCACCTCAATTCCGCCACAGGCAGAGGCCACAGTGCAAACAGGAAGTTAAGACGGAGGCCAGAAGATGACCCATCATATGAAGCTCCCTTATACTGAATCAGACCCTTGACCCATCAAAGTCAGTATCGTCTACTCAGACTGGCAGCGGCTCTCCAGGGTCTCAAGATGAGGTTTTCCACGCCTATTTGCCTGGACCCTTTTTAGTTGGAGATGCCGGGGACTGAACCTGGGACCTTCTGCTTCCCAAGCAGCTGCTCTACCACTGAGCCATCGGCCCTCCCCGTCCATCGCCCAGGTCCAGGGCTTTTTTTGTAGAAGAACTCCATTGCATATTAGGCCACACACCCCTAATGTAGCCAGTCCTCCTGAAGCTTACAGTACGCCCTGGAATAAGAGCCCTGTAAACTCTTGGAGGATTGGATACATCAGAGGGGTGTGGCTTAATAGGCAAAGGAGTTCCTGCTACAAAAAAAAAAAAAGCCCTGCCCAGGTCTAACTTCAATGTGATGTTGGCGAGGCCCAAGAACTCACCAGTGATGATGATGATATTGGATTTCTATCGCGCCCTCCACTCTGAATCTCAGAGTGGCTCACAATCTCCTATATCTTCTCCCCCACAACAGACACCTTGTGAGGTAGGTGGAGCTGAGAGAACTCTCCCAGAAGCTGTCCTTCCAAGGACAACCTCTGCCAGAGCTATGGCTGACCCAAGGCCATTCCAGCAGGTGCAAGTGGAGGAGTGGAGAATCAAACCTGGTTCTCCCAAATAAGAGTCTGCACACTTAGAGCTCTGGCTGACCCAAGTCCATTCCAGCAGGTGCAAGTGGAGTGGGGAATCAAACCCGGTTCTCCCAGATAAGACAGCTCTGGCTGACCCAAGGCCATCCAGCAGGTGCAAGTGGAGGAGTGGGGAATCAAACCTGGTTCTCCCAGATAAGAGTCTGCACACTTAGAGCTCTGGCAGACCCAAGGCCATTCCAGCAGGTGCAAGTGGAGGAGTGGGGAATCAAACCCGGTTCTCCCAGATAAGAGTCTGCACACTTAGAGCTCTGGCTGACCCAAGGCCATTCCAGCAGGTGCAAGTGGAGGAGTGGGGAATCAAACCTGGTTCTCCCAGATAAGAGTCTGCACACTTAGAGCTATGGCTCCCCCAAGGCCATTCCAGCAGCTGCAAGTGGAGGAGCGGGGAATCAATCCCGGTTCTCCCTGGTAAGAGTCCACACACTTAACCACTACACCAAACTGGCTCTGTGCAACTTGGGAAGGCCCCAACCCATCTGCGCGTCTGCCAACACGACCTGGTTGTGTGTGCCGTGCCACCACTTGGCACGCTTTGCAGCCTACATCCAACGTGCTGGTGTGAAGTTGCACAGGTGAGCCTTTTTTCACCTCCCCGTCATCCTGTTTAAATCGGAAGCACAGTGATGCTTCCCTGTGACGCTTCTGGCCCAGGGGGGACCACATCTCAGAAAGCCAGGATCCCATCTGGCGCTTGAAAAGCCCCCCCGCTTCAACTCAAATCTGTGGCTGAACAACTTCCCTTGAACTGTGCTGCACGTTGCCTGTGTGCTAAGTTATGACCTCAAGGGACAAGGAAAACAACTTGGATGTCAAGAGCGGCTTCCGCATCAGAAAAACCCACAGATGCAGCATTACGTCGCCCAAACAAAGATGCACATGTGCATGCCAGATGATCGCAGGAACTGCATAGCTCTTGTCACTGAAAAGGCAGCGGCCCTCCTTGTCTAGGTAAGCACTGCGCCATTAGGAGACTTCGGGCCATTTCAGATTCTCCAGCGATAAAGCCAGGAGACTGAAACACCGCTGCCTGTTTCAGCACTTTCTCCGACTGAGAAATTCAGCGGAGATTTTGCCCTTAGATCCGTCGCAAAGAAACCCAACCCTGTCTGAATTCCAACAGGAAACCGGGGCTGGCTTTCTGGCCGAGATAGCCACAATTGCAGCATACTGCAGGACAAGGACACAACCACAAATTAGGACGCAATGCAAATTATCTGTTTGCTCCATCAGACCCAAAGTCTGTCCCATCGTTCCCAACAGCAACGGGGCAGGCGCTCTAGGCACTCACAAATAGGGCAGGGATCTAAGAAACATTCCCGGCTGTTCATTTCCTCCGCTGCCTCCACACATGGAAGTTCCATTTCGGAATCGAGTCATTACAGCGAGCGTGAAGGAGTTACCTGCCTGCCAGGTTAACATCATGCAGTGATTTGCAAAGACACCAATTGGCAGGGAACTTTATTACCTTTCATGGCTATCCAGACCAAATGGCCAAGCCACACTGTTGTATCACGTAACCGCAATCAGTTTGCGCTCTTCAACAACAAACGGCATGTATGCCAGCCCGCGATACCTGATCCCCCTCGTCTGATGAAGCGTGCTTAGAGAGCACACGAAAGCTTACGTTCTCAATACAACTCGGTTGGTCTTAAAGGTGCCACTTGACTCCTGCTTTGTTCATCATGCAGTGATACAATCAAAGACAAAAAATCCCACACCTTTCGTTTGATTTGATCAGAACGCACAGTGGCCTAAAGCAGGGGTGGCCAAACTTGATTAACGTAAGAGCCACAAAGAATAAACTGATATCTGAGAGCCGCGATACATGAATGTTAGATGTTTGAGAGGCGAAAGATGGGAAGGAAAGAAGGGGTGTTAAGAAAGCAACTTTAACTTTAAATGCATTCTCCAAGTGGCTTGGAAAAGTGAGAAACGCCTACTCCAAACCAGCTGACGGTGCAGCGGGGGCTTTGAGAGCCACATGTGGCTCCCGAGCCACAGTTTGGTCACCCCTTGCCTAAAGTTTTCTTAACACAATGCGGTCTTTTGGATTGGATCCAATGCTTAATGATAATGGCAGATGCAGGAATCCATGGAGACAAAGAGAGCTGTGTTTCTCGAAAGCTTACTCTGCAATAAAATGTATTAATCTTAAAAGTGCTACTGGGCTCTTTACTATTTTGCAGCAACAGACTCACAAGCCTAACTCCTCCAGATAAGGAAACCAGAGAAGGCTTTTATAAACGCAGAATGAAGTATTTTGCATTGCCTCCAATTTCGCAATTTTAGTCAACGCTGCACAACGTTCACCCCGTCAGCCACAGAACACTTGCACAAAGCTGATACTGAATCAGACCCTTGGTCCATCAAGGTCAGTATTGTCTATTCAGACTGGCAGCAGCTCTCCAGGGTCTCAGGAAGAGGTCTTTCCCATCCTCTCCTGCCTGGTCCTTTTAGCTGGAGCTGCCAGGGATTGAACCGGGGACCTTCTTTCTATGAAGCAGACCCTTAACCTCTCTGAAAATCATCCACGACCGCCAAGTTGGCTCCTTTTCTCTGCCCAGCCCCTCAATTCCAACCCAGCCCTTCTGTGGCCAATCCCCGAGATTGGATATAGCCAGGCAACAGAACAAGGTGGTAGAGGCCTCTGCCGGTTCTGACTAAGCCACAGCTGCAACGCCACTGAGGATGTTCTCCGCAGCTGAGAACGAAACGTCTGGAAGGAAAACTTTCTCCAGTAGAACACGGCACTTGATCCTGAAAGACTCTACAAACCCTAATGATGTTACCAGCCGTGAAAACCTGAAATCTTTGACCACACTGGAATGTCAAAACTCAACAGGCAAAAGAGGCCCGTAGCTACAGTGGAGCCGGGGGGGGGGGGGGGAGGCCCATCCTTTCAAACCCCGTTCCAACTGTATGGCCCCTCCATTGGAGGGCCCCCAATCTGTGCTCTGTGCTCTCCTCCACTCTGAACAAGTAGCAGCCTTGCTGCTGGTCTTTTCGCTTTCTTCTCTCCCCTTCCCTAAAACAGCGTGCAGAGCAAAGGCTGGGGGGCAGGGGGTGTAGCTTGTGAAACTCAAGGCAGCTTACAGTGCGGAGAGCCCAGAGCCACCAAACCAGGTGCCCCTCGCACCACCCCCCCCACAACAAATCCTGCTGTGGGCCGCACCAAACATCAAATACTGGCTTCAGCCCTGGCGAAAGACCACGTCTCCTGGATCTCTTCCTGAGGAGCTACTTTTGTACTTGCAAGGAAACGCAGGGTCTCTTCCTCCCACGGGTCTGAAGAAGCATTGGAGCACGTGGCCCCTCCCCTCCCCCACATGCACACCTCTCCCCCACCATTCTGCACCTCCCCCTCCCCCTCCCAGCTGGCACCCTCTTCCGGCAAGGGAGGGGGTGACACCCCAAGGGGGGGCCCAAGTGTGACTCAAGCAATAAACCGGCTCTCCCCACCAAACCACCCACGCCTTCCCCTTCCCTGCCCCTCCTTCGGGGATCATCGAGGCCAGATCCAAGAATCCACGGCAATCATGGAGGCCAAATCCGAGAATCCACGGGAATCATCGAGGCCAGACTCGAGAATCCAGAGGGGCGCCGCCCGGCAGGTCAGCCGCTCAAGGTCGCCGCCCGCCTCCCCCCACTCCGGAGCCCAGCCCCCCTGGTTGCCAGACCGCCCGGGAGACCCTCTTTGCCCCATTCCCGCGTCCTCTGCAGGAGCCAACCCAGAGATGCCCGGGGGGGGGGGGAGAGCAAGGAGGAGGAGGACCCGGGGGCGCGCCGCCTTCACCGAAAACATGGCTCCCAGGGCCGCCGAGCTCGCCCGCCCCCCGCCCCAGCCTCTCTCCAAGCCCAGCAGCCGGGAAGGGCCGGGGCCAGCGCCGCACGTGGGAAACCCCGACACCCACCCACCCAGCCGTGCAGGAAGAAGGCGCGCCGCGGAGAGAACCTCCAGCCCAGCCGGAGAGGCTGCAAGGAACCCTGCCCGGGCAGGGGGTCGCGCCTGCAGAGGCAGGGTCGGGCTCTCTCCTGCGCGCACGGCCGGCACCCAGCTGCCCCGAACCAGAGCGCAAGAGCAAACCCGGCGCCAGGCAACCCATGCCGATGCCCCCTCCCCCCCGCTGCAAGCCCCCTCCCCCGCAGATGCTCCAGCCGCGCGGAGGCGCTTCCTTACCGGGCGAGGCGGGGACAGCCCAGCCGCCTCCCTTGCAGCCTTCCCCGGCTGCGCGCCTGGCTCGGCCCCCTTTGCAAGCGGCGGCTGCGCCCGCACCCCCCAGCCCCCAGCCCGGGGAGAGCAGGAAGCGCGTCATCACCCCGGGACCGGCCGGCCAGCCGCCCACCCCTCCCTCCCCCCTCCCCGCAGCGCCCCAGCTCCATGCCCTGCAAGCCTTACCGGCGCCGCTGGCGGGGGATCGGGCTCCTCTCCTTCCGAGGAAGCGTGCGCCTCCACCACTCCGCAGCCCAGCCCAAGGATGCCAACTTCCCCGCTCTGCTCCCGTGTGTCTCGCCGGCAGGCGAAGAAGGCCGAGCTCGGGCAGGTGGAGAAACTCCGCCCACCCCCTTCCCCGAGAGGGAGATAGCGCAGAAGTTGGCAACTGGGCTTCCCGGCGGGGCTGCTACCGCCCCCTGGCTCTGGGCTCCGAGAGGCGCGGGACCCAGGGCGACCTTTCCCTGCAAGCCCCGCGCCTCGCTCTTTGCCCGGCTGCCTGGAGGCGGGGGGGGGGGCGCGGGAGAGCGGTGTTTACGCACGGGGGGGGGCTTGGGGGGGCCGGGCTGGAGTGACCCGCGTTGGGGCAGGAGAACAGAAGAGCGCCCTCTCGGCGTCGGTTCAATGGAAAGCAGCAGCCGTGCTAGGAGGTTACCTGGCCGGCCCCGAGCCTCGATGCCCCCCTTGGGTGGGGAGAGCCCGGCTGCCCCTCTCCGCGCACCAGAAGCTTCCTTCGGGGAGAGGGGAGGGAAAACTGGGGCAAGAGCCCCACCTGCTGGCAGGTAGAGGAACAGACGCGAGGTAGTCCGGATGTGGGCAGGAGGAACTGAAGCCGGGTGCTGCTGACATCCAGAATAAGTGGGCATGTACGCGGGAATTTAGACCAGGGGTGGCCAAGCTGCGGCTCAGGAGCCACACGTGGCTCTTTCACACATATGGTGTGGCTCTCGAAGCCCCCACCGCCCCACTGGCCAGCTTGGAGAAGGCATTTCAGGGCTCTTTAAATCACTTATTTACAGCACCAGCTACAGCACCAACCCCAAATCAGACTTTAAATCACTTATTTACAGCACCAGCTACAGCACCAACCCCAAATCAGACTTTTCCTTGCAGCCACTGTGGCCGGACCTGCCTGTCCCGCATTGGTCTTGTCAGCCACCAGCGAGCCTGCAACAGACGTGGACTACTGCACCTTTCTTAAATCTTCGTTGGCGAAGTCAAGCCGAGAGAGAGAGAGAGAGATCACTTATCCAAGCCAAGCTAGCCAATGGCTTGGAAAATGCATTTAAATTTAAAGTTGTTTGCTTTCCACCTCACCTTTCCTTCCTTCCTTCCTTCCTTCCTTCCTTCCTTCCTTCCTTCCTTCCTTCCTTCCTTCGATGTCCATGTCTGGCAGCCCTCAAACACCTGACGTTCATGCCTTGTGGCTTACAAACATCTGACATTTATTCTATGTGACTCTTAAGTTAAGCAAGTTTAGTCACCCCGGCTTAGACCAAAGGCAGCCAAACTGCAGCTTGGGAGCTACATGTGACTTTTTCACATGTATTGTGTGGCTCTCAAAGTCTCCACCAGCCAGCTTGGAGAAGGCATTCGGCTCTTTATTAAATAACTTCTCCAAGGTAAGCCAGCCAGCAGCTTGAAGAATGCATGTAAAATAAAAGTTGCTTCTTTCCATCTCTCCCTCCCTCTTCCGTATCTTCCTTCCTTCCTAACATCTGATGTTTATTCTTTGTGGCTCTTACATTAAGCAAGTTTGGCCACCACTGTGATAGGCCTTTTCACTGCCTCCCAAACTGTAGGTAGCTTCATGTGTTTCTGTATCTCTTACCTGCGTGCCTGGATGGTTTCTCAGACATCCAGAAGAGCTGCCTGAGCATCTTCTTATTCTGTATCCAATGTCACCCATGTCACCTGCCTTTTTCTTTGTTTCTGTGGAAACAAAGGGCGGTCTGGGTGGATTCTCACTCTCCCCACATACCCACATGGGCAAGAGCCCCTTTCACAAGGCTCTCTGGTGGCTCGGCATAAGAATAGAAGAGAAGCCATGTTGGATCAGACCAATGGCCCATCCAGTCCAACACTCTGTGTCACACCGGCCAAAAAAACCAGGTGCCATCAGGAGGTCCACCAGTGGGACTAGAAGCCCTCCCACTGTGCCCCCCCAGACACCAAGAATACAGAGCATCACTTGCCCCGGACAGAAAGCCGCTGTGGCTAATAGCCACTGATGGATCTCTGGTCCATATGTTGATCCAATCCCCTCTTGAAGCTGGCAATAAGAACAAAAGAGAAGCCATGTTGGATCAGGCCAATGGCCCATCCAGTCCAACACTCTATATCACACAGTGGCCAAAAACTCCAGGTGCCATCAAAAAGTCCATTAGTGGGGCCAGGACACTAGAAGCCCTCCCACTGTGCCCCCCCCCCCCAAGCACCCAGAATACAGAGCATCACAGCCCCAGACAGAGAGTTCCAACAATACGCTGTGGCTAATAGCCACTGATGGACCTCTGCTCCATATGCTTACCCAATCCCCTCTTGAAGCTGTCTATGCTTGCAGCCGCCACCACCTCCTGTTACAGTGAATTCCCTCTCCAATGGCATCTCTGAGATAGGCCTCTGTGACCCTGAAGATTGCTACCTGAGATCAAGGGGGATCTGATCCCCACCCACATATCGATCCCCGGTCTGTTTCCGATGGCCCACCAAATGTCTTTTTGCAGTTATTTTCGTTTTCTTTTTTTACTAGATTTATACTGTGCCTTTCTTCTCAACAGGGGCCCAAATACAGCTGACATTCTCCTCCTCTCCTCCATTGTAGCCTCACAACAACCCTGTGAGGTGGACTACAGTGCGTGACTGGCCCAAAGTCACCCAGCAAACGTCCAGGGCAGAGTGGAGAATTCGAACTCGGGGTCTCCCAGACCGTGGTAGTTAGGAGTCTGGCAAAGAAAACTAATAGCCAGAGAGAAGGGTGATGCTGTTCCATGACTGACCAAGAAGAGAAGAAGAAAAATGTTGGATTTATACCCCGCCCTTCGCTAGCCAAAGGAGTCTCAGAGCGGCTTACAATCTCCTTTCCCTTCCCACAACAGACACCCTGTGAGGTAGGTGGGGCTGAGAGAGCTCTGACAGAAACTGCTCTTGAGCAGAACAGCCCTGAGAGAACTTGTGACTGACCCAAGCTTACATCAGGAGGTGCAAGTGGAGGAGTGGGGAATCAAACCTGGTTCTCCCAGATAAGAGTCCGCGCACTTCACCACGACACCAAACTGGCTGAGGGGTTCCCTCCAGGAACAGCAAGAAAATAAAAACAAATCTTTATTTTTTGTTTTCTGGTGGCCAGCACTGAGGAGGCACCGATCAGCTCAAGAGGCCGCTGATCACTCAAGATACAAGGCAAAGGCTTTGGAAATCTCCTATCACTCGCTTGGTAACGTCAAAGAAAGAAACGAGGCACTTAACTGCTGCTTCAAGCAATCAAACCATCTGATAGCGGAAGGGAGAAAGAGGAAGGCTTCGGCGTTTTTACCCTCCAAGGATTCAGGCCCTTAAAAGGGCATTCATATCTGCCAAACGATACCACTCATAAAACACTCTGCAAGAGGCACAGACAGCGGGGCCTCCGCTCACCTCCCACAACGGGGCCCTTTCTAGCCTGGTGGAAGAGAATACAGAGAACGTTAAGTGCTGATCCTGAGAATCTTTTTATCTCCTGGGCTTGGATCCAGCTATAACCACCCAGGAACCTGATGGCTCTTTACTAAACTCGCAGCCTTCTAGGGCCCGATTGTCCACGTAGCTGTGAGCACGGATAAAACGGAAAATGAGGTCATTCCAAATAACCGTATCTATGAAAAAATGTGATGCACTGCTATTTGAATTGATTTTGCTCTGCATCTCTGTTTATTTACTTTATGCAAGCAGTGAACTCTGCGCCCCACCTAATGTTTTGATTGAACTGTATATATTATTTATTTTCCAGTTTAACGATCCTTCTGATGGATGTATTATGGGGTTTTATCCCTTTTATTGTTGCTTATGCTATATCAATAGGAGCCCCGTGGCGCAGAGTGGTAAAGCTGCAGTACTGCAGTCGGAGCCCTCTGCTCATGACCTGAGTTCGATCCCGGCGGAAGCTGGTTCAGGTAGCCGGCTCCAGGATGACAGCCTTCCATCCTTCCGAGGTGGGTAAAATGAGTCCCCAGCTTGCTGGGGGGGAAAGCGGAGATGACTGGAGAAGGCAATGGCAAACCACCCCGTCAAAAGTCTGCCATGAAAGCAACGTCACCCCAGAATCGGAAACGACTGGTGCTTGCACAGGGGACTACCCTGACCTTTTTATGTTATATTGAAGGTTCTCATTTGTATCCTTTTTTATATTCAATAAAAACTTGGTTCTTTGGAGGGGGAAAACAGTTTGCCAGGGTTTCGTTTTCATGGCGGTCATAAAAACAAGAGGGCGGGTTGTTTTATTTATGTGACCATTGCTATTCTATATGATTCAGGAGTAGGAGGGGGCGGAATCTTCCTTAACAGATCCTGGTTGGGAAACTCCTGGAGATTTTGGGATAGTGCCTGGGGAGGCCAGGGAACTTAGCAGGGGACAAGGCCACGGAGTCCCCCCTCCAAAGCAGCCATTTCCTCCAGGGTAACTGAGCTCTGTAGTCTGGATAGGAGCTGTAGTTTCAGGGGATCCTCAGGTCTGGCCTCCCCAGCCGCCATTTTGTTAGCCTGTCACTTTCAAAGAAACTGTTTGAATGATTACAAGTCTCTGTCTCCAGAGCTAGGGTTGCCAATCCCCAGGTGGGGCAGGGGATCCTCCGGTTTGGAGACCCTCCCCCCGCTTCAGGGTCATCAGAAAGCAGAGGGAGAGAGGGAAATATCTGCTGGGCACTCCATTGTTCTCCATAGAGACTGATTAAAGGTAAAGGTAGTCCCCTGTGCAAGCACCAGTCGTTTCTGACTCTGGGGTGACGTTGCTTTCACAGCATTTTCATGGCAGACTTTTGACGGGGTGGTTTGCCCTTGCCTTCCCCAGTCATCTACACTTCCCCCCCCCCACCCTGCAAGCTGGGGACTCCTTTGACCGACCTCGGAAGGATGGAAGGCTGAGTCGACCTCGAGCTGCCTACCTGAACCAGCTGGAATCGAACTCAGGTTGTGAGCAGATGACTTCGACTGCAGTACCACAGCGTGACCACTCTGCACCACAGGGCTCTTGAGACTGATTACATAAGGTATAATTGAGAATTGATCTGTGGGTATCTGGGGCTCTGAGAGGGCTGTTTTTTGAGGTAAAGGCACCACATTTGCAGCATAGTATCTGGAGCCTCTCCTCAAAACACCCTCCAAGTTTCAAATGGATTGGACCAGGGGGTCCAATTCTAGGAGTCCCAAAAGCGGTGCCTCTCTCCGTTATTTCCAATGGAGGAAAGGTATTTAAAAGGCCTGCAGTCCCTTCAAATGTGATGGCCAGAACTCTCTTTGGAGATCAATTCTGCTTGTCACACCCTTGCTCCTGGCTCCACCCCCAATGTCTCCTGGCTCCACCCCCAAAGACCCCAGATATTTCTTGAATTGGACTTGGCAACTCTTCTCCAGACTCGCTTGCCTCCGCTTGGGGAACTGACCGCATCTGTGCCTCTTTCTTTTGTCCCGGGGTTTTGATCGCCTCTTTCCCCATCACAGGTCCAACATTTGGGTGGCAGCTCCCTTGCCCTGGGGTGCGCTGAAGCAACAAAACGCAGCCCTGAAACGTGTTTAGGTGGCTCTCGACCGCAGACTCTCTCTGGCCGCTTCGGAAGGGAAGAGCCTCGCAAACACGTTCCCCCTCTTGGAGGGCGGCCAGAGACTAATTGGCCTTGCTAGCAAAATTCGTTATTAGACGTCTTCTTGTATTTGTAAGTTGAATAAACGGAGAACATCTGCTGGCAAGACGGCTGGCGTCGAACCCTCGCATCGGACCCTTTTTAATTTTTTTTTTTGCATAAGCCTTTGAAATTCCATTTAAAATCAATATTTATTTGCGCTTCAGTACCGCTTGGAAGAGACAGAATCGCACTTGAGGGCTCTGAGATATTTAATTTGCTCCGGTGGGGAACCAACCCAAACAAAATATTTTTTTAAGCCGGGGAAAGAGACCCCTGTGCTGTCAGACAGACACAATTCGTCTCAAGGACCGTCTACAACAAGCGCTATTGGAAAGAGGTGAGCCCCTGGGTTCTTATCCGCTATGGAAGAGCTAACAATTATGGGGCGGGGGGTGAGGTTTAAGCTGTGGGATTCGGCCATGACTGACTGCACCTTCGTGTCTTCGATTGTGTCTGTTGGAACTGAATGACACTAGCAATGGGTGGAAGATCCTCCGTTTCCACAAGGGCTCTGCCTCGGTACAGACCAGGGGTGGCCAAACTGTGGCTCTTTCACACATATTGTGCGGCTCTCAAAGCCCCCTCCCACCACCGCCTCATTAGCCAGCTTGGAGAAGGCATTTAAAGTTGCTTTCTTTCCACCTCTCCTCCCTTCCCCTCCTCTATCTATTTGTTTTCCTTCCTTCCTTCCTTCCTTCCTTCCTTCCTTCCTTCCTTCCTTCCTTCCTTCCTTCCTTCCTTCCTTCCTTCCTTCCTTCCTTCCTTCCTTCCTCCCTTCCTCGCAGCTCTCAAACATCTGACGTTTGTTCTATGTGGCTCTTACGTTAAGCAAGTTTGGCCACCCCTGGTACAGACTTGGGCTCTTCTCTGGGCCCTACCCGCATTCCTTCGCAGCTGACTGCCTTTAGCTAAGGCCTCACAGAATTCTTACCAGCTTGTCCTGTGATCCAGCCCACGTTGGGTTTCTGGCATGAGCAGAACCAATTCTTAGGAGAAAACAAATCCCTGTGTGGCTTTTGGGCCATCCTTAGTGCAAGAGGCTGGAATGGAATTGCAAAGGGGGGCTTGTTAGCTAATCGGAACCTGCTGCGTTCTCCCCAGGTCTGTCTCCTCATCAGGACCAAGCTGCCAAACTGGCATAATTCCCCCCACCTTTGCAGACAACCCTTCGTCTTCCTCTCAGTAGGAAGGAAAGGAAAGGTTCCCTGTGCAAGCACCACTCGTTTCCGACTCTGGGGTGACGCTTTTACATTTTCACGGCAGACTTTTTACGGGGTGCTTTGCCATTGCCTTCCCCAGTCCTCTACGCTTCCCCCCCAGCAATCTGGGGACTCATTTTACCGACCTCAAAAGGATGGAAAGCTGAGTCAACCTCGAGCCGGCTACCTGAACCCAGCTTCCACCGGGATCGAACTCAGGTCATGAGCAGAGCTTAGGACTGCAGTACTGCAGCTTTACCCCGCTGCGCCTCTCAGTAGACATAATGGCTAATAACTGGGATAGAGAAGGCAGAGAAAGAAGCCCTTTTCTCCCTTTCTCACAATATGAGAACTGGTGGGCACTCCGTGAAATTGCTGAGCAGTCGGATTAGAACGGATAAAAGGAAGTCCTTCTTCACCCAAAGGGGGATTAACACGTGGAATTCCCTGCCACAGGAGGCGGTGGCGGCTACAAGCATAGCCTGCTTCAAGAGGAGATTGGATAAGCATCTGGAGCAGAGGTCCATCAGTGGCTCTTAGCCACAGTGTATTGTTGGAACTCTCTGTCTGGGGCAAGTCTCCGTGTCTGCAGGGCCCTTTCCGCACTTTGTGGAGCTGACGGTGCTTCAGGCCTTCGGCATCTGTGGCAGGGCCCCTCCGCTCCTCTCTGGAGAGTGCTCTGCCGTGTCACCTTTGAGAAATCAGCTCCTAGCCCTGAGGAGGGGAAGGATAGTCATCCGGCCCAGCTATGGATCATTTCACTTCAAGGCAGGAGAACCGTCCTTTCTGAGGTGCCTCCCTGCATTTTCCAGCAGTCGGTTTGATGGCAGCTTCCCATTAGTTTCGGATCGGAAGGCATCAGCAAGAGAAAGACTGCTTCCCGCCGTAGCCCGTTTGCCCTTTGCATTGAAGGGATGCAGGAGGAGCTGAGAGGAGATGGGTGGGTGGTGGTTCACTGGCCAGTTTTGTAGCACAGTCCTAGACAGAGCGATTGCAGTCTAAGCCCGTTGTTACTAAGCCCCGCGGGGCAGAGCGGTAAAGCTGCCGTGCTGCAGTCCGAGCTCTCTGCTCATGACTTGAGTTGGATCCCCGGTGGAAGCTGGGTTCAGGTAGCCGGCTCCAGGTTGACTCAGCCTTCCATCCTTCCGAGGTCGGTCAAAGAGCCAGTTTGGGGTAGTGGTTAAGTGCGCGGACTCTTATGTGGGAGAATTGGGTTTGATTCCCCGCTTCTCCACTTGCAACTGCTGGAATGGCCCTGGGTCAGCCATAGCTCTGGCAGAGGTTGTCCTTGAAAAGACAACTGCTGTGAGAGCCCTCTCCAGCCCCACCCACCTCACAGGGTGTCTGTTGTGGGGGAGGAAGGGAAAGGAGATTGCAGGCTGCTCTGAGAGTCTGTCCTTGAAAGGGCAGCTGCTGTGAGAGCCCTCTCAGCCCCACCCACCTCACAGGGTGTCTGTTGTGGGGGAGGAAGGTAAAAGAGATTGTGAGCTGCTCTGAGGCTCTTGGGAGTGGAGGCCGGGATATAAATCCAATATCATCATCTTCTTCTTCTAAAAGGAGTCCCCAGCTTGCTGGGGGGAAAGTGGAGATGACTGGGGAAGGCAATGGCAAACCACCCCGTAAAGAAGTCTGTGACGTCACCCCAGAGTCAGAAACGACTGGTGCCTGCACAGGGGACTACCTTGACCTTTCTAAGCCCATTGTGGGCATAGCTTGCAGAGCAAACCTACCTCCTCCGTCTTTCGCATCGTTTTGCAAATAAATTGTCCCCTGGCTGAAGCACAAAAATGTCTTAGAACATATGAACATATGAAGCTGCCTTATACTGAATCAGACCCTTGGTCCATCAAAGTCAGTATTGTCTTCTCAGACTGGCAGCGGCTCTCTAGGGTCTTGATTTTGTTATGCTGTTTTTCACCATTTAATCCATCTCTTCCCTTCTTTCTTCATTGTCTCTTGTTGCTTGCTGGAATTTACATTAAGAAAAACCCATCTTTGGTAAAGCAATTCTTCAGGTTTTGCTGTCTTTCCAAATAGCTGGCCGCTCAGCTGCTGCGTTCTGGGCTTCATTAAGGGGGGGAATTGTGGTCACAGAGCTCCTGTTCTGGTGGACAGAGCAGATTCTAGATCTGGGGCGACCAAACTGTGCCTCAGAAACCACATATGTCTCTTTTACAGATATTCTTTGGCTTTGGAAGCACCCCACCCCATTGGCCAGCTTTAAATCACTTCTCCAAGCCAAGCCAGCCAGCAGCTTGGAGAATGCATTTAAAGTTGCTTTCTTTCCACCTCTACTTCCCCCCTCATCCCATCTATTTGCCTTCCTTTTGCCAGTTTGGTGTAGTGGTTAAGTGTGTGGACTCTTATCTGGGAGAACCAGCTTTGATTCCCCACTCCTCCACTTGCAGCTGCTGGAATGGCCTTCGGTCAGCCATAGCTATCGCAGGAGTTGTCCTTAAAAGGGCAGCTGCTGTGAGAGCCCTCTCAGCCCCACCCAACTCACAGGGTGCCTGTTGTGGGGGGAGAAGATAAAGGAGATTGTAAGCCGCTCTGAGTCTCGTGACTCAGAGAAGGGCAGGGTATAAATCTGCAGTCTTCCTTCCTTCCAGTTTGGTGTAGTGGTGAAGTGCGTGGATTCTTATTTGGGAGAACTGGGTTTGATTCCCCACTCCTCCACTTGCAGCTGCTGGAATGGCCTTGGGTCAGCCAGAGCTCTCTTATTTGGGAGAACTGGGTTTGATTCCCCACTCCTCCACTTGCAGCTGCTGGAATGGCCTTGGGTTAGCCATAGCTCTCTTATTCCGGGAGAACTGGGTTTGATTCCCCACTCCGCCACTTGCAGCTGCTGGAATGGCCTTGGGTCAGCCATAGCTCTCTTATCTGGGAGAACTGGGTTTGATTCCCCACTCCTCCACTTGCAGCTGCTGGAATGGCCTTGGGTTAGCCATAGCTCTCTTATCTGGGAGAACTGGGTTTGATTCCCCACTCCTCCACTTGCAGCTGCTGGAATGGCCTTGGGTCAGCCATAGCTCTCTTATCTGGGAGAACTGGGTTTGATTCCCCACTCCTCCACTTGCAGCTGCTGGAATGGCCTTGGGTCAGCCATAGCTCTCTTATCTGGGAGAACTGGGTTTGATTCCCCACTCCTCCACTTGCAGCTGCTGGAATGGCCTTGGGTCAGCCATAGCTTTCTTATCTGGGAGAACTGGGTTTGATTCCCCACTCCTCCACTTGCAGCTGCTGGAACGGCCTTGGGTCAGCCATAGCTCTCTTATCTGGGAGAACTGGGTTTGATTCCCCACTCCTCCACTTGCAGCTGCTGGAACGGCCTTGGGTCAGCCATAGCTCTCTTATCTGGGAGAACTGGGTTTGATTCCCCACTCCTCCACTTGCAGCTGCTGGAACGGCCTTGGGTCAGCCATAGCTCTCTTATCTGGGAGAACTGGGTTTGATTCCCCACTCCTCCACTTGCAGCTGCTGGAGTGGCCTTGGGTTAGCCATAGCTCTCTTATCTGGGAGAACTGGGTTTGATTCCCCACTCCTCCACTTGCAGCTGCTGGAGTGGCCTTGGGTTAGCCATAGCTCTCTTATCTGGGAGAACTGGGTTTGATTCCCCACTCCGCCACTTGCAGCTGCTGGAATGGTCTTGGGTCAGCCATAGCTCTCTTATCTGGGAGAACCTGGTTTATTTCCCCACTCCTCCACTTGCAGCTGCTGAAATGGCCTTGGGTCAGCCATAGCTCTCCTATCTGGGAAAACCAGGTTTGATTCCCCACTCCTCCACTTGCAGCTGCTGGAATGGTCTTGGGTCAGCCATAGCTCTCTTATCTGGGAGAACCTGGTTTATTTCCCCACTCCTCCACTTGCAGCTGCTGAAATGGCCTTGGGTCAGCCATAGCTCTCCTATCTGGGAAAACCAGGTTTGATTCCGCACTCCTCCACTTGCACCTGCTGGAATGGCCTTGGGTCAGCCAGAGCTCTCTTATTTGGGAGAACTGGGTTTGATTCCCCACTCCTCCACTTGCAGCTGCTGGAATGGCCTTGGGTCAGCCATAGCTCTCTTATCTGGGAGAACCAGATTTGATTCCCCACTCCTCCACTTGCAGCTGCTGGAATGGCCTTGGGTCAGCCAGAGCTCTCTTATTTGGGAGAACTGGGTTTGATTCCCCACTCCTCCACTTGCAGCTGCTGGAATGGCCTTGGGTCAGCCATAGCTCTCTTATCTGGGAGAACTGGGTTTGATTCCCCACTCCTTCACTTGCAGCTGCTGGAATCATCATCATCTTCTTCTCCTCCTCCTTTCTTCCTCCTTCCCTCTCTTCCTTGTGGATCTCAAACATCTGTCATTTATTCTGTGTCGCTTTTACATTAAGCAAGTTTGGCCACCCCTGTTCCATATAAACTAGCAATGCCTTGACATGTTAGGCAGCCCGATCTTCATCCTGTAGGTACCGGAATGTATGCCCACAAAAATCCACTGGGGAGTTCTCCTGCGCAAGGTGGTTCCCATATCATATCAACAGGGCTTGTGCGGGGCCACTCCACGTGGACCCTGCCCCAACTCGATCAAACATAGATTCTCCAGGCTGCTTCCCAAACGGACAAATCCGTTTTTCAGAACAGATGGGGGGGGGACTGATGACCACATAGGAAGGCTATTCCAGCTGTTGGCAGCTGGCACGGCAGAGGCCTTGGTGATCTCTTGTGGGGAGGCTTCTGAGAACCAGTGGAGGAGAGTTTGATTTCTCAGCGGAGAGGGGGGAATGAAGCACTGATATACGAGTTAACCAGGTTTTTTATATGCCTCTGATGTGCCCCCCCCCAGCCAACACTGCCGGTTGCTGAGAAATGACACCGTCCAGGGGTCCACTCCACCTCCTGCCTCCGCCGGCTGCAAGGAATCCTCTTCCCTTGGCTGCGACTCGACTATTGTTCTTTCGGTCACGGAGCTGGCATTTTTGGACAGCCACCCAGACCACACATTCTTCCACGTCCCTGATCGGATGCCGATAATAAATCCATTTTCTAGGCCTCGCATCTTCTCTTTGGCAGCTTCCTAACGGCTGGAGTTTTGCTATCCCGAGGGCGGGGGTGTGGAGGGCAGAGGAATGAGGTCACCTCCGTTTCTGCATTGGGAGGTGAGACCTTAGAAAAGCATTTGAAAAGAAGAAGATGATATTGGATTCATATCCTGCCCTATACTCTGATTCTCAGAGTCTCAGAGCGGCTCACAATCTCCTTTATCTTCTCCTCCCACAACAGACACACTGTGAAGTAGGTGGGGCTGAGAGAGCGCTTACAGCAGCTGCCCTTTCAAGGACAACTACGAAAGCTATGGCTGACCCTAGGCCATTCCAGCTGCAAGTAGAGGAGTGGGGAATCAAATCCGGTTCTCCCAGGTAAGAGTCCACATACTTAACCACTACACCAAACTGGAAGAGGTGATTTGGGGAACGGGCCACGAGCCTCTGTAGGTTTTTCCTCTTCTTCACACCTTGCCGTGGCAATGTCATTGCAGCCTGCAAAGTGTACAAGTGTGTGTGTGTGTGTCTTAGGGATGGTGGAAAGGAAAGGTCCCCTGTGCAAACACCAGTCATTTCCAACTCTGGGGTGACGTTGCTTTCACAACGTTTTCACGGCAGCCTTTTTACGGGGTGGTTTGCCATTGCCTTCCCCAGTCATCTACGCTTTCTCCCCAGCAAGCTGGGGACTCATTTTACCGACCTCAGAAGGAGGGAAGGAAAGGAAAGGTCCCCTGTGCAAGCACCAGTCATTTCCAACTCTGGGGTGACGTTGCTTTCACAACGTCAGACTTTTTACGGGGTGGTTTGCCATTGCCTTCCCCAGTCATCTACACTTTTCCCCCAGCAAGCTGGGGACTCATTTGACTGACCTCAGAAGGATGGAAGGCTCAGTCAACCTGGAGCCAGCTACCTGAAAACCCAGCTTCCGCCGGTGATTGAACTCAAGTCGTGAGCAGAGCTTAGAACTGCAGCCTTAACCCTCTGTGCCACGGGGCTCTTTGGGGATGGTGGGGGAGATATTAATGGGTTGGACAACATGGGCAGAATTGCATTAGAATTCCAGCCAGACAGTCATTAAAGAGGAAAGAGCTACAATTGCTCCAGGGCCCTCCCCAAACAAAAATGTTAGGAATGCTCCCTAGATCCTAAAGACTGCAGGGCTTTGCAGACAACTCTGTACAGTCTCTTGAAACAGGCAGACTCTCCGAGAAGTTAGAGAAGAAGAAGAAGGAGATGAAGATGAAAAAGACAATGAAGATGATGATGAAGATGAAGAAGGAAGATGAAAAAGAGAATGAAGATGAAGAAGATGATGATGAAGAAGATGAAGATGAAAAAGACAATGAAGATGAAGAAGATGATGATATTGGATTTATACCCTGCCCTCGACTCTGAATCTCAGAGTCTCAGAGCAGCTCACAATCTCCTTTATCTTCCTCCCTCACAACAAACACCCTGTGATTTCTCACTCCTCCACTTGCAGCTGCTGGAATGGCCTTGGGTCATCCATAGCTCTCATAAGAGTTGTCCTTGAAAGGGCAGCTGCTGTCAGAGCTCTCTCAGCCCCACCTACATCATGGTGCCTGTTGTGGGGGGATGGGAAAGGAGATTGTGAGCCGCTCTGAGATTCAAGGTGAAGGGCGGGATATAAATCCAATTTCTTCTTCTTTTTCTTCTTCCTCTTCCCAGTTGTTGACTTTGTTCCTTGAGGGTTTGCTCTGTCTGCTTCTTCCTCTCTTTAGGTGGGCAGACGGCAAAGCCCGGCTCTGGGCTAAGCCATTCCAGCACATTTCAGACATATCAATAACTCCGTGCTCTCTCTCCCTGCTTGGCATGTCGGGGGCAAGAGCATGGTACTCTCAGCTCTGTACAGGGAGCTTTTGTCCAAGGCTAGATGTGACTGGAGCAGCACAGACCTCCCTGTCTTTCCCAGGGGTCGGCTCAGCAGGATCTCGGCTGGAACTCCTCGCTCTTGTCCAGACATTCTGTGATCTCCAGAGCACAGCGGAAAGGCGAGTCTGTCCCCCTCTCTGCCTCCTTTAGTGGGGCACTAATTAGACAGCCGGGGAGGGATACTGAACCTAAAAGAAGAGCCCTGCTGGATCAGACCAGTGAGGGTCCATCCAGTCCAGCCTCCTGTTTCACACAGTGGCCTCTGGAGGGCCAACAAGAGGGCATAGAGGCCAAGGACTTCTCCTGAGAAGAACCTCAGAAGAGCCCTGCTGGATCAGACCAATGAGGGGCCATCTAGTCCAGCCTCTCATCTCACACAGGGGCCAACCAGTTCCTCTAGACAGCCAACCACAGGGCAGAGAGGCTGAGGCCTTCATAAGAACATCAGAAGAGCCCTGCTGGATCAGACCAATGAGGGACCATCTAGTCCAGCCTTCTGTCTCACACAGGGGCCAGCCAGTTCCTCTGGAGGGCCAACAACAGGGCAGAGAGGCTGAGGCCTTCCCCTGAGAAGAACAGCAGAAGAGCCCTGCTGGAACAGACCAGTGAGGGTCCATCTAGTTCAGCCTCCTGTCTCACACAGTGGCCAGCCAGTTCCTCTGAAGGGCCAGCAACAGGGCAGAGAGGCTGAGGCCTTCATAAGAACCTCAGAAGAGCCCTGCTGGGTCAGACCAATGAGGGACCATCTAGTCCAGCCTTCTGTCTCACACAGGGGCCAACCAGTTCCTCTAGACAGCCAACAACAGGGCAGAGAGGCTGAGGCCTTCATAAGAACATCAGAAGAGCCCTGCTGGGTCAGACCAGTGAGGGTCCATCTAGTCCAGCCTCCTGCCTCACACAGTGGCCAAGCAGTTTCTCTGGAGGGCCCACAACAGGGCAAAGAGGCCAATGTCTTTTCCTGGTGCTGCCTCCAGCCACAGGGATTCTGAGGTTGACTGCCTCTGAATGTGGAGGTTCCATGTAGTGGTTTGGCTGGAGAGGCTGAGATGCATCTTGCTTCTTTGCAGAAAAGCAGCCAGGCCAACCCAATTTCTGGTCTCTCTGCAAGCCCTGCTTCGAAATCCCTCTGATACTTTCACCTTGAATTCCCTTTATTCGGGTAATACACTGTTACCTGATACTGCCTCCTGAGAGTTTAGGGTGGCAAACGGGGCTTTCCCATCTTCCTCTTTGCCCTTCACAACAACCCTGCGAGGAAGGTGAAGGCTGGGACAGTCTGTCTGGCCCCAGTTCAGTGAAGAAGAAGAAGATATTGGATTTATATCCTGCCCTCCACTCCGAAGAGTCTCAAAGCAGCTCACAATCTCCTTTCCCTTCCTCCTCCACAACAGACACCCTGTGAGGTAGATGAAGATATTGGATTTATATGCCGCCCTCCACTCCGAAGAGTCTCAAAGCAGCTCACAATCTCCTTTCCCTTCCTCCCCCACAACAGACACCCTGTGAGGTAGATGAAGATATTGGATTTATATGCCGCCCTCCACTCCGAAGAGTCTCAAAGCAGCTCACAATCTCCTTTCCCTTCCTCCCCCATAACAGACACCCTGTGAGGTGGGTGGGGCTGGAAGGGCTCTCACAGCAGCTGCCCTTTCAAGGACAACCCCTGCCAGAGCTATGGCTGACCTAAGGCCATTCCAGCAGCTGCAAGTGGAGGAGTGGGGAATCAAACCCGGTTCTCCCAGATAAGAGTCCACACACTTAACCACTACACCAAACTGGCTCTCCAGTGAGAGCCAGGCGAGAGAGTTGGGGATTGTGACTTTAGGCAGCGGGGCGGAGAATTCGCTTCTGGGTTTTTTTAAGCGAGTGGTCGGTAGGCGGCGCAGGAGATCGATGAATTAATTCCTGGAAAAGCTGTTTCCTCCCTTGACGCCTAGTGTGTGTGTGTGTTTGGGGGGGAGATAGGGGATTGAAAAAGAAGCCAGGTGGGTTGTTAGAGGATTAAAAAATATCTAAAAGCACCAGAAAATTAAGATGCAAATGCTGTGAATTGCATTTAATTAGGAACCACCTTGAGAGCACCACAACATCGCGCAAACTTCTTGGTTCCCCCAAACTCTTTGTCTGGGTTCCCAACGGTCTGTATTCTGTTTAGAAGACCCCAAGGATGAGAGCTGGGTCTTGCAGCGTCCTTTTGACGTCCCTTCTTTTGCAGTTAAAACAATTCCTAAGTTAAAATGTGAGTCCAGTCAGACACCTTTAAGACCAGGGCTTTTTTGTAGCAGTAACTCCTTTGCATATTAGGACACACCCCCTGATGTAGCCAATCCTCCAGGAGCATACGGGGCTCTTCTTACAGGGCCTACTGTAAACTCTTGGAGGATTGGCTAGATCAAGGGGGTGCGGCCTAATATGCAAAGGAGTTCCTGCTACAAATAAAAACCCTGTTTAAGACCAACAAGCTTTTTTTTCCATCCTGGGTAAAACCTTTTGTGTGAGCGCACACTTAATCCAAATAAATGTGCATGCACACAAAAGCTTAGACCCGAATAAAACATTTGTTGTCTTCAAAGTGCTGGTCTGGACCAACACTATGCTCTGCTGCTTCAGATCAACACAGGGACCTCCCCCCCATCTAATTCCTGAGTTGTGAGTTGGGGGGGGGCACTGCAGAGACTACGACGAGGGGGGAACCTCCCAAACAGTAGAATAGCCTGGCAGATGAAGGAGGCAGAAATTCTGCATTAGCAAACCCAGCATGTGCCACAAACTCTGGAGTATCACGTTAATTGGCAAGCGGTGTTCAAGTGTGTGTGTGTGTGTGCGCTCTAATGGAGAAAATAATCTCTCTGACCCCACCAGCCCCTGACATTCACCTGGCTCCTAAAGGCAGGCAGATAAAATTACTCCCTGGTCAGAAAAGGGATGATTGAGTCTGGATTAGCACAACCATGTTGGTTTTTCAGTTGGGAGGAAGGCTGCGAGCCTGCCAGACCCACCCGTCCACCTGACCATTTGAAGCTCTCTACAGTCTGCAGGTGTGTTGGCGTCATCAGAAGTGGATTCTATAGACTGGCCTGAATAAATTAATTTTTTCCCCAGAAGCGGATTCTCTAGACTGGTCTGAATCATGAATTCCTTTTCTCCCATAAGTGGATTCTCTGGCCTGGCCTGAATGAATTTCCTTTTCCCCAGAAGTGGATTCTCTAGACCTATCTGAATGAATCCTTCCTTGCAGAAGTAGATTCTCTAGACTGACCTGAATGAATTCCTCCCCCCCATAAGTGGATTCTCTAGACTGGCCTGAATGAATTTCTTTTTCCCCTGAAGTGGATTCTCTAGATCTATCTAAATGAATCCTTCCCCCCCAGAAGTGGATTCTCTAGACTGACCTGAATGAATTCCTTTTGGGGGGTGTTTTTGGGAGTGCTGGGTTCAGATCCCTGCTCAGCCCTGCATCTCATTAAGTGTCCTTCAGATGGCCCCTGTGTCAGCTGAACCTTCCTGGTAGGGGTGTTGTGAGGAAATCAGGGGAAGAGAAAAGGATGGGTACGACCCTAAGTTTCTGGGATAGAAAGAGTGTTTGAAGAAGAGGCTTCTGGGGGAGGCCAGTAGAAAACATTAAGCCTGGATAGGGCATCGGGATCAGGTAGATATGCCAACCTCCAGGTGTTGCCTGGAGATCTCCCGGAATCCCAGCTGATCTCCAGACTAAAGAGCTTAGTTTTACTGGAGAAAATGACTCATCTGGAGGGTGGACTCTGCAGCATTAGACCCTGCTGAGGTATCCTCCTCCAATCCCACCCTCCAACCTGGAGTTGGCTTCCCTAGGGTTAGGTGGTAGTGATGCCCACCTCCCGCATCCTTAGCCTGTTTTCCTCTCTCGGAGGGGCTGTCCCATTTTTGCAGGTAAGGCCCTGCAGCCGCTGCCTTCTAGCTTCCTACCAAAGATGTGGCGTTTTTTGGAACTGACGGAGCCGTTGCTGGGGCTCCTTTGCTTGGAAAGACGTGGAAACCAGCTTCGCTGGCTCGGTGCTGACCGCAGGGTGCTCTGCGCATGCTCAGAGGCGGGTGCCGCTTGGAGAGGCGGCCTTGGGTCGAAAAACCGGGCTACAGAGCGCCTTCCCCTCTCTAAATCTTCCATCACGGTTGAAAAGGAGCAGAGGCAGCGGGCGGCCACAGGGGGGCGCGCCTCTCGCAGCAGTAGTAAATTCAGCGATGGGGGCAACCTCCGGCTCTCGGGCTAGCCCCCCCTCCCGTTCTTGTGCCTGGAATTCCGGCCTGAACGCAGCCCCTGCCCCTCATTGCAGAGCCCAGAGGCTGCCTGTCGCTCCTCTGAGTTACAGATCTGCGTCAAGCACAACCTCCGTAGCTAGCTGCGCCCTACCAGGCGTGCTCCAGACGGGCCGTGGGCGTCACGCAGCCGGGAAAGGAACGGGACGAGACGTTCCCTCCCGAAGAACTGCAGCGCACAGCCGGAGAGCCAAAGCGCTCTAGCAGCCTGGGTCCAGCCCCGGGAGGCTAGCTGCAGGACTCTGGGGCAGCCCGGGGTGGGGAGCACCTGGTAGGCCCGCCGCCTTTGCACCCCAGCCCCAAGGCACCCGCTGGGAGCCTCTCGCAGGCGCCCACCGCCGGAGCAGTGTTTGCGCCTTTACGCACAGGAGGACCGCCTTTGGGCACAGCCTTGCAGAGCGCGCGGCAGCAGCGTCGCCAGCCCCGGGCGAGGAGGAGGGGGGCTCTGAGCCAATAGACGGCGAGCGGCTTCCGGAGCGGGCCTGCGATTGGCTGGGGCGCGGCGAGGCGCGCCAATAAAAGGGCCGCCCGGCCTCTGTGCGGGCAGAAGCTGCGGGCGATCCACAGAAGCAAAAAGCAGGAATCAGCCGGCTGATGCTCCCTGTAGGTGACAGGAGCGGCTCTCCGGCGAATTGACCCGGTAAGGCTCTGGCTCCCTTTTGCCTTCTTCAGCCCCTTTCTCCCGGCACCCGAGGGGCTAAGACTGGCCGACCTGGCAGGGTTGTTGTGGCCATTGCAAGCTCCCGCTGAAGCGCTTCAGACTCTCAGGGGACAGTGAAGATACAAACGTCTTTTCTGATTCTCAAGCTTTCTCTTATGCTGCCTTGGGAGGGAGGGAGAGGTTCTTTGGGGTTCTGCTGTAGGGGTCTGCAGTCCCCCCGCCCCCCACGGTTAGAAAGAATCTCTGCTCCCATCCGGGTATTCCAGGACTTGCTGCAACTTGAACTTGCGGTGGGTTTCCTTGGAAGCAAATCCAAGGGGGTTGGAGGGGACTAACTGTTGAGTAGGTTATCTGAAGCTGCCTGATGCAGAATCAGACCCTGAGTCCATTAAACGTCAGCATTGTCTTCTCAGACGAGCAGCCGCTCTCTTTCCCATCACCTCCTGCCTGGTCCTTTTAACTGGAGATGCTAGGGATCGAACCTGGGACCTTCTGCATGCCAAGCAGAGGCTCTGCCACTGAGCCACACTCTCTCCCCATCAAGTGCAGTATTATAGACCAGCAGTGGCTCTCCAGGGTCTCAGGCAGAGGTCTTTCCCATCACCTCCTGCCTGGTCCTTCTAACTGGAGATGTCAGGGATTGAACCTGGGACCTTCTGCATGCCAAGCAGAGGCTCTGCCACTGAGCCACACTCTCTCCCCCATCAAGAGCAGTATTGTAGACCAGCAGTGGCTCTCCAGGGTCTCAGGCTGAGGTCTTTCCCATCACCTCCTGCCTGGTCCTTTTCACTGGTGATGCTGGGGATTGAACCTGGGACCTTCTGCATGCCAAGCCGCTGTTTTACTGCTAAGCCAGGGTCTCAGGCTAAGATCCACATCCCTACTGCCTGGTCCTTTCAGCTGCAGATGCCGGGGATTGAACCTGGGACCTTCTGCATGCCAAGCAGATGCTCTGTCACTGAGCTGTGGCTCCTCCACATGAAGCTGCCTTCTACTGAATCCGACCCTTGGTTGATATTTAAGAGACCAGCAGTGGTTCTCCAGGGTCTCAAGGTTAGGTCTTTCACGTCACTTATTGCCTGGACCTGGCAACTGGAGATGCCGGGGATCGAACCTGGGACCTTCTGCATGCTGAATAGATGCTTTACCACTGAACCATGGCCCCTTGCCAAAAGTAGCATAGCAGGGACAAAGCCTCTATCCTCTCTCTTTCCTTGCTGAGTTGATTTTCTGTGTTAAGTTTTCAGTGTAAGGCAGTATTCAAAATGTGAACATGCGTGGAAATGCATGAAGCTGCTTTCTACTGACTCAGCTCCTTGGTCCATCAAAGTCAGTTTTGTCTGCTCAGACTGGCTCTCCAAGGTCTCAGGCTGAGGTCTTTCCCATCACCTCCTGCCTGGTCCTTTTAACCTGGGGATGCCGGGGATTGAACCTGGGACCTTCTGCATGCCAAGCAGAGGCTCTGCCACTGAGCCGCAGCCCGTCCCCAGGTCCTTAGAGAAGAACTGTAGCCTTGATCTACCCATGAGGGTGGCTGTGGGCGGGGGGAAATGGAGAGAGCAGGGCTTGGTGTGGTGTTTTCCCTGGCGAAGGCATCCTTATCTTGACTGGCGCCTGTTTGTTAACCCTGCAGACTTTCTCTGCTGCAGTTCCTGTGTTCACGGGACTTCCTTCTCTCTCTCCTCACAGGCCTCTCTGCCTTCTCTCAGCTCTTCAGTGGGACTACAAGAAACCTGCCTCGATGTGGTTCTTGGAGAAGGTCCGGGCTTCCCCCGGGAGCAGCGGCCCTTTGAACCCCTCGTTTCTGGGCTTACCTTCCAGCCAGCCCACGGCTGACAAAAACAAACTGGCCTTCCCCAACATCTTGACCCCAGACAAGATCCCGGCCTTCTGCATCCCCCCGAGACTGGCGGCTCCCCCTGCCCCGAAAAGCCCCAGCCCGACCTTCCAGCCCCACCGCTGCCTCACTGAGCCCACCTTGCAAGCGGCCTCTGCTGCTGAGGGGGGCTCCGGCCTCTTCTCGCCGCACCTCATCCAAGTGGAGAGTGTGGAGGAGATCCTGGACCTGGAGGAGGAGGAGAGCACAAACTCGGACCCCCGCTCCCAGGCCGCCTTGTCTCTCCCACACTTCCCCAAAGCCCAGACCTCCTACGGCTTCTGCACCCTCCTGGAGAGCCCCCACACCCGCCGGAAGGAGTCCATCTTCCACAGCGAGGCCCTGGCCATCCCCTTACCTCGCTCCCGAGCCAGCAGCTACAGTGGCAAAGAACTGGTCTCCAGCCCCATCACCATAGCTGGCCACCGGTGCCTGCTCCTTGGCCGGCAGGGAACCTGGGACAGCGACACGGCCTCCTCCACCGAGTCCTCCCCCTTCAGCTCCCCGCTCCTCGGCCGATCCCCTCCCCGGGCTGGTACCCTCTTCAAGACCCGCAGCCAGGACGGGCTGCTGAGCAAGGCCTTGAGGGGAAGGGGCCGGACGGGGATGGCCCGGGCAGGCTCCTTGTCGACTGACGAGGGCAGCTCCATGGACAACAGCCCCAACGCCACCCGGCGGTCTTCGGAGAGCCTGCTCGACCCCTTGACCTCCCGGTCCTACAGCCTCTCCCCTCTGCCCATCTTCCCCCTGGACATTCCCTGCGGCCGGGAGAGGCTGGGGTGGGAGAGCACCGTCTCCATGGACAAGGGAGGGCAGCTCCGGCTGTCCTCGGAGTACTGCTCGGAAAACCGCCGGCTCCGGATCCGCCTGATCAGCGTGGAGGGGCTGTACGAGGCCTCGAGGGAGGCCAAGAGCATCAACTGCTGCGTCACCTTCGCCCTCATGCCCGGGAAGCTCCAGAAACAGAGGAGCCCCGTCATCAAGAGGAGCCGCAACCCCATCTTCAACGAGGACTTTTTCTTCGTCGGGGTCTCCGAAGATGACCTGGACGCTCTTTCGGTCCGGATGAAAGTGGTGAACAGGGGCTGCAGCATGAAGCGGGACCAGGTGCTGGGGGAAAGCGAGGTCCCGCTGATGCATCTTTTAGCGGCGTGAAAAGCCCCGCATCCCGGACAGATTTTATTTATAATTGAAGAATTATATTTTTGTACAATTTTAATAAAATGTGGTTGTTTTTTTTAATTTAAGCACGCAAGTTTCTTCTGTGGTACCTACAAGATCAGTAAATAAGTTTCTGTTGTCGTCGATGGTGTTTTTTGCCAACTTCCTTTAGTAACTTTCCACTGACTTACGTGTTCAGAAACGGTTAGGTTTGACTCCAGTCGCACCTGAAGAGGCCAGCAAGAGTTTCAGAGTAGAAGTTTGGAGAGTCAGCGCTCTCTATGTCAGACACAATAGAGTGGGGAAACAGAAAAAAATTGATCAAAGTCAGCCCATGTAGATAGATCCAGCTGGGCAGCTGTGTTGATCTGAAGAACAAAGCAGGAGTCAAGTATCACCTTTAAGACCAACAAACTTTTATTCAGAATGGAAGCTTTCACGTGCATGCACACTTCAGATGAGGAATTCCTCATCTGAAGAAGTGTGCGTGCTCACGAAAGATTTATACAGGCTCAAGCGATCAGTTTCCCACCAGTTGCTGCACAGACTCCTTTTAATCCACAGCTCCCTACAATTGCCCTCACAGCTTCTGGATCTCCAAAAAATGAGCAGCTTACATTGTTGTCCGTTCTGTCCTCACAACCACCCTGTGAGGTATATATGAACATATGAAGCTGCCTTCTACTGAATCAGATCCCCCTGGGTCCATCAAAGTCAGTATTGTCTACTCAGACTGGCAGCCGCTCTCCAGGGTCTCAAACTGAGGTTTTTCACACCTATTTGCCTGGACCCTTTTTTTTTTTTTAGTTGGAGATGCCGGGGATTGAACCTGGGACCAAGCAGATGCTCTACCACTGAGCCACCGTCCCCCCCCCCCCAGGTTAGGTAGGTTAGGCTGAAAGAGTACAACCAGCCTGAGGTCACCCAGCGAGTTTCCATGATAGAAGCGTGGTTTTGAACGTGGGTCTCTCAGAGAACTAGTCCGACACTCTTAACTGCTACACCACGCTCGTTATTTACGGTTTCATTAAGTGTTTTTATATACCTTTCTCTTTTCATTTACGACATTCCTGGAAAGTGGGTTAGTATTACAGGGCTCATACGGTGGACAGAGAACTGAAACTATCTAGTGCAGCGGTCCCCAACCTTTTTGGCACCAGAGACCAGTTTTGTGGAAGACAATTTTTCCATGGACCAGGGGAGGGGGGAATGGTTTCGGGATGATACAATTGTGCACTTTATTTCTATTAGTTTGGTGTGATGGCTAAGTGTGCAGACTCCTATATGCAATAGCAAGCAATAGCTTTGCTTTTGCTTTGACTCCTATATGGGAGAACCGGGTTTGATTTCCCACTTGCTGCTGCTGGAATGACCTTGGGTCAGCCATAGCTCTCGCAGAGTTGTCTTTGAAAGGGCAGCTTCTAGGGAAAGCTCTCTCAGCCCCACACACCTCACAGGGTGGTTGTTGTGGGGGAGGAAGGTAAAGGAGATTGTGAGCCGCTCTGAGACTCTTTGGAGTGGAAGGCGGGATATAAATTCAATGTCATCTTATTATTATTAAAGTAATAAAAGGTAGTTCCCTGTGCAAGCACCAGTCATTTCCGACTCTGGGGTGACGTTGCTTTCACAACATCTTCACGGCAGACTTTTTTACGGGGTGGTTTGCCCTTGCCTTCCCCAGTCATCTACACTTTCTCCTCAGCAAGCTGGGGACTCATTTGACCGACCTCGGAAGGATGGAAGGCTGAGTCAACCTAGAGCCGGCTACCTGAACCAGCTTCCGCTGGGATCAAACTTAGGTTGTGAGCAGAGGGCTCCGACTGCAGTACTGCAGCTTTACCACTCTGTGCCACGGGGCTCTTTTATTGTTATGATGTAATATATAATGAAATAATGACACAACTCACGGCCCCGTTGCTAACAGGCTGTGAACTGGGACCGGTCCACAGCCTGGGGGTTGGGGACCCCAGATCTAGTGGATTTGTGGCACATTTGAAACTTGAACAAAGGATTTGCCTGGTTAGTTAATTCACATACAGAACTTTAAGGGCTTCACTCCCTCTCCTGCTGGTGAAAAGCACACATGGGACACACAACAGCCATCCTATTTACTTTATTTATACCCCGCCTTTCTCCCTTGCTGGGGACCCAAAGTGTCTTACATCATTCTCTGTTCTTTCCTCACAACAACCCTGCAAGGTGGGCCGGGCTGAGAGTGTGGGGATGGCCCAAGTTCAAGAAGCGAGTTTCCATAGCATAAGAGGGGATTCGAACCTGACCCTTTAACCACGAGCCACACCTCTGGGATGCAATGTGTTTGGGTGTATCTGTGATGTGAAAAAGTGAAGCTGTTTCATACTGAATCAGACCCCCTTGGTCCATCAGGGTCAGTATTGTCTGCTCAGAATGGCAGCTGCTCTCCAGGGTCTCAGGCGGAGGTCTTTCCCATCCCCTCCTGCCTGGTTCTTTTAACTGGAGATGCTGGGGATTGAACCTGGGACCTTCTGCGTGCAAAGCAGAAGCTCTTCAGGTGAGTCGCAGCTCTTCCTTAGATAAAGTTGCTTTTTACTAAAACAGTCCCTTGTTCCATCAAAGGCAGTATTGTCTACTCAGACTGGCAGCAGCTCTCCAGGGTCTCTGGCAGAGGGCTTTCCCATCACCTCCTACCTGGTCCTTTTCACTGATGATGCCGGGGATTGAACCTGGGACCTTCTGCATGCCAAGCAGCTGTTTTGTTGCTAAGCCAGGGTCTCAGGCTAAGATCCACATCCCTACTGCCTGGTCCTTTCAGCTGCAGATGCCGGGGATTGAACCTGGGACCTTCTGCATGCCAAGCAAATGCTCTGCCGCTGAGCCACACTCTCTCCCCCACCAAGTGCAGTATTGTAGACCAGCAGTGGCTCTCCAGGATCTCAGGCTGAGGTCTTTCACATCCCCTCCTGTCTGGTCCTAACTGGAGATGCTGGGGATTGAACCTGGGATCTTCTGCATGCCAAGAAGATGCTCTGCCACTGAGCTGTGGCCCCTCCAAGTGCACAGTGAGTTTCCTGCATTTGCAGGAGGTAGGACTAGGTGACCCTGGAGGTCCCTTCCGAATACTTGAGTCTATGATCCTACAGCTTTTTGTTTATGTTAATGAGGGAGGATTCAAAATTTGCCCCTCGACCCCTTCTCATCCTCCTCCTTTTGCCAGTGGACAAATTCTTCACCCCAGATGGTTTCTACCCAACTTGAAACACTTCACGGTGCAAACGCAGAGCTAGGGAAGGGCCAGTTTGAGAGAGCCAGTCTGGTGTAGTGGTTAAGTCTGCAGACTCTTATGTGGGAGAACCACATTTAATTCCTCACTCTTCCACTTTCAGCTGCTGGAATGGCCTTGGGTCAGCCATAGCTCTCGCAGAGCGGTCCTTGAAAGGGCAACTGCTGTAAGAGCTCTCTCAGCCCCACCCACCTCACAGGGTGTCTGTTTTGGGGGGAGAAGTTATAGGAGATTGTGAGCCACTCTGAAATTCTGATTCAGAGAGAAGGGCAGGGTATAAATCTGCAGTCTTCCTCTTCTTCTCCCTTCTAAAGTGTTGATTTGGCAGAGAAGCGAATGACTGCTGCATTATGAATTAGAGCCCCGTGGTGCAGAGTGGTAAAGCAGCAGTACTGTAGTCTGAACTCTCTGCTCACGACCTGAGTTCGATTCCAGCGGAAGCTGGGTTTTCAGGTAGCTGGCCCAAGGTTGACTCAGCCTTCCATCCTTCCAAGGTCAGTAAAATGAGTCCCCAGCTTGCTGGGGGGGGGGGAGTGTAAAAGACTGAGGAAGGCAATGGCAAACGACCCCGTAAGAAGATAGAAGAAGAAGATATTGGATTTATATCCCGCCCTCCACTCCGAAGAGTCTCAGAGCGGCTCACAATCTCCTTTACCTTCCTCCCCCACAACAGACACCCTGTGAGGTAGATGAAGATATTGGATTTATATCCCGCCCTCCACTCCGAAGAGTCTCAGAGCGGCTCACAATCTCCTTTACCTTCCTCCCCCACAACAGACACCCTGTGAGGTAGATGAAGATATTGGATTTATATCCCACCCTCCACTCTGAAGAGTCTCAGAGCGGCTCACAATCTCCTTTCCCTTCCTCCCCCACAACAGACACCCTGTGAGGTAGATGAAGATATTGGATTTATATCCCACCCTCCACTCTGAAGAGTCTCAGAGCGGCTCACAATCTCCTTTCCCTTCCTCCCTCACAACAGACACCCTGTGAGGTAGATGAAGATATTGGATTTATATCCCACCCTCCACTCTGAAGAGTCTCAGAGCGGCTCACAATCTCCTTTACCTTCCTCCCCCACAACAGACACCCTGTGAGGTGGGTAGGGCTGAGAGGGCTCTCACAGCAGCTGCCCTTTCAAGGACAACCTTTGCCAGAGCTATGGCTGACCCAAGGCCATTCCAGCAGGTGCAAGTGGAGGAGTGGGGAATCAAACCCGGTTCTTCCAGATAAGAGTCCGCACACTTAACCACTACACCAAACTGGCGTAAGAAGTCTGCCGTGAAAACGTTGTGAAAGCAACGCCCCCCCCAGAGTCAAAAACGACTGCTGCTTGCACAGGGGACCTTTCCTTTCCTTCCCCCTCCCAGCTTCAACGTGGTACTGTTTTCTTCTCTATGGTTATCACCCTCCAATTTTTCAAATCTCTCCCCCCCACTTCAAAAACCAACTCCAACCCTCTGATAGGATTGAACGATAGGATATTTTGAAAGCTGCCGCGGTTTAACGGTGAGCTGGCAGTCCACATTATGAAGTCTTCTTGCAATTATGGGTGCAGGAACTGCCTGGAAGGGCGGGAGCCCGTGGAGTTTGCTCGGGCAGCTGGAAACCAGAGCCAGATCTTTGCAGGAGGTGATGAAAAGCCCCAGATACAGCTATCCTGACCTAATTGGATCTTGTAGGTAATTGAATCCTCTCTTCTGGTCCAGTTAGCAATACAATCTGACGGGCGAGGAAGAGAAAAGGACCTCTAGAATTCACAACATCGCTGGGAACATGAGGATCAGACGGTAGGTCTTACATAGGGTTGCCCTGGTTTGGAGGCCCTCCCCCTGCTTTAGGGTCATCAGAAAGCGGGGGCGGGGAAGGGAAATGTCTTCTGGGCACTTCATTGTGCCCTATGGAGACTGATTCCCATAGGATATAATGGAAGAAGAAGATATTGGATTTATATCCCGCCCTCCACTCCGGAGAGTCTCAGAGTGGCTCACAATCTCCTTTCCCTTCCTCCCCCACAACAGACACCCTGTGAGGTAGATGAAGATATTGGATTTATATCCCGCCCTCCACTCCGAAGAGTCTCAGAGTGGCTCACAATCTCCTTTCCCTTCCTCCCCCACAACAAACACCCTGTGAGGTGGGTGGGGCTGAGAGGGCTCTCACAGCAGCTGCCCTTTCAAGGACAACCTCTGCCAGAGCTATGGCTGAACCAAGGCTATTCCAGCAGCTGCAAGTGGAGGAGTGGGGAATCAAACCCGGTTCTCCCAGATAAGAGAGCTCTGGCTGACCCAAGGCCATTCCAGCAGGTGCAGGTGGAGGAGTGAGGAATCAAACCCGGTTCTCCCAGATAAGAGAGCTCTGGCTGACCCAAGGCCATTCCAGCAGGTGCAAGTGGAGGAGTGGGGAATCAAACCCGGTTCTCCCAGATAAGAGAGCTCTGGCTGACCCAAGGCCATTCCAGCAGGTGCAGGTGGAGGAGTGGGGAATCAAACCCGGTTCTCCCAGATAAGAGAGCTCTGGCTGACCCAAGGCCATTCCAGCAGGTGCAAGTGGAGGAGTGGGGAATCAAACCCGGTTCTCTCAGATAAGAGTCCGCACACTTAACCACTACACCAAACTGGCTCTCCAACACCAAACGGAGAATTGATCCATGGGTAACTGGGGCTCTACGGGGGCTGTTTTTTGACGTGGAGGCACCACATTGGCAGCATAGCATCTGATGCCTCTCCCCAAAATACCCTCCGATTTTCAAAAGGATTGGACCGAGGGGTCCAATTCTATGAGCCCCAAGAGAAGGTGCCCCTATCCTTCATTATTTCCGAGGGAGGGAAGGCATTTAAAAGGTGTGCGGTCGCTCCCTTTAAATGTGACGGCCGGAACTTCCTTTGGAGTTCAGTGATGCTTGTCACAACCTTGCTCCTGGCTCCACCCTCAAAGTCTCCTGGCTCCACCCCCAAAGTCCCCAGTTATTTCTCAAATTGGACCCGGCAACCCTAGTCTTACATTTTGCCAAGCTGCGCAGAGATTGGTAAATGGATTGATCTCTGTCTTGTAAATTCTTTTTAAATTAGCCATAGTCCACGACGGATGCTCTGCAGAGGCAGGCAACGGCAAACCACCTCTAAACATTACTTCCCTTAACCTGGAGGGCCCAGGCTTGGCAGATCTCGGAAACTGAGCAGGGGAGGCTCTGGGACCGCCAAGGAAGTCTAGGGTTGCTACGCAGGGGCAAGCAATGGCAAAGCATTTCTGCTTCTCTCTTGCCTTGGCTGGGATGGCCCAGGATAGCCTGATCTTCTCAGATTTCAGAAGCTAAGTAGGGTCAGCCCTTGTTAGTCCTTGGATGGGGGATCACCAAGGAATACTGGGGAGGGATGGTGGCTCAGTGATAGAGCACCTGCTTGGGAAGCAGAAGGTCCCAGGTTCAATCCCTGGCATCTCCAAAAAAGGGTCCAGGCAAATAGGTGTGGAAAACCTCAGCTTGAGACCCTGGAGAGCCGCTGCCAGTCTGAGTAGACAAGACTGACTTTGATGGACTGAGGGTCTGATTCAGTACAAGGCAGCTTCATAAATGTTAGGGAGGGATGGTGGCTCAGTGGTAGAGCCTCTGCTCGGGAAGCAGAAGGTCCCGGGTTCAATCCCTGGCATCTCCAAAAAAGAGTCCAGGCAAATAGGCGTGAAAAACCTCAGCTTGAGACCCTGGAGAGCCGCTGCCAGTCTGAGAAGACAATACTGACTTTGATGGACCCAGGGGGGTCTGATTTAGTAGAAGGCAGCTTCTTAGGTTCATATGTACCAGGGTTGTGACGCAGAGGCAGGCAACAGTGAACCACCTTTGAACAACTCTTGCCTTGAAAACCCCACGCCACCGCTACCGTGTCAGCTGTCACTTGAAGGCCAACAATAAAATACAACTGACTGCAAGCTGGATGTGATTTTGTGATGTTTGAGATTTGCAGGAGAACTCTTTCTGCTTCAACTATAAGTGGTGGGAACAGATTCTGAATGGAGCACAAATCATTTGGCTTCCGTTTCCGCATGCCACGGAGTCCCTCACGTCTGGCTAAGGAGACGTTCAGGAAACCATCTTGTCACTCGGCTTCTCCTTATTGTGCGCCCCCGAGGCGCTTGTGTCCGATCGGAAGGAAGTGTTTGGAAATAATCTCCCAGCGCCAAAGCATTCTCATCCTGTAATGCAAGTGAAGACCTTAAATCCATCTTCACTCCATTTTTCCCTGCTCTAGGAAGGGGCGGGGGGGGGGGACCCAAACGCCACTCCTGTTCCTGCAAAGCAGCCGTCCCGGGTCAGCCACACTTCTGGCAAGAAGGCAGCAGGAAATGGGTTTCTTCAGTGGGAAAAAAACAACCCCAGCTTTTCACGGCAGCCACGCTGGCACCACACTGGCACACTTTGCTCCTGGCGGCCCTGTTTGTAAAGCGACCGAAGAACAACAACCCCTGATGTCAAGGCCCGAACCGGCATTGTTCCTGACAGGTCTCCGTGACCTGTATCTCATAACGCTGCTGCATCTCCTCTGGCTACCAGTGGAGAGGGATAGGGTTGCCATATCCAGGCTGGGAAATTCCTGGAGATTTGGGGATGGAGCCTGGGGAGGACGGGGACCTCAGGGGGGCACAAAGCCATAGGGTCCCCCCCCCCAGAGCAGGGGTGGCCAAACTGTGGCTTGGGAGCTCCATGTGGTTCTTTCACACATATTGTGTGGCTCTGGAGGAAGCCCCACCCCCACCACATCGACTAGGTTGGAAAATGGCATTTCTCGAAGCCAGGGGTGGCCAACGGTAGCTCTCCAGATGTTTTTTTGCCTACAACTCTCATCAGCCCCAGCCAGCATGGCCAATGGCTGTGGCTGATGGGAGTTGTAGGCAAAAAAAAACATCTGGAGAGCTACTGTTGGCCACTCCTGCTCTAAGCCAAGCCAGCCAGTGGCTTGAAGAATGCATTTAAAGTTGCTTTTTTCGCACCTCTCCCTCCCCTCCATCTCTTTGTCCTTCCTTCCTTGTGGATCTCAAATAAATATCTAATGTTCTGCGGTTCTCAAACATCTGACATTTATTCTATGTGGCTCTTACGTTAAGGAAGTTTGCCCACCCCTGCTCCAGAACATCCATTTTCTCCAGGGGGGATCTGATCTCTGAAATCTGGAGATCTGTAAATCCAGGAGATCCTCTGCTTCCCCCCTGGAGATTTAGCAATCCCAAAAGAGTCACATGGACTGGAGAACGGAGAGCAAGCCATGGAGCTCTGTGTCGAAAAGGCGCCTCTTGAAGCTATTGTAACAAGTGCAAAATTCTTTATAAGAAAGTTTCAGCACGAAGGACAAAATACTTGCCGCTTCTTTTATAGGCAAATCCAGTGGCTCACGGATATGTAGAGCACACTCTTTACACAGAACACAGTTCACGCTCTTTATGTACAGTAAAAAGTGGCCAGTGCAATGGAACAAGAATGCTGGTTTCGCCTGTTGCGGAACTGTTATGATAAAAGGCCTTGGAATATACGTCTGTAATCCGCTGCCCACGGACCTGTGTAAACTATACATAAAGAGTGTAAAGGGCTGCTTAGCTCCTGCGCCCTGCATATCCGTGAGCTGTTGCCGTTGCCTATAAAAGAAGCGACAAGCGTTTGGTTCTTTGCGCTGAAACTTTCTTATAAAGAATTGTGCACTTGTTACAATAGCTAGAGGTGTGTTTTTTGACGCAGAGCGTTGGCGGCTTGCTCTTCTTACCCACATGGAAGCTGGCATCCCTAGTATCGCAGTGGGTGGAACCCAGACCGGGGCTAGAATTTGGGGGCCCAAGATAAGGGACCCTTTTCTCTCTCACTGAGCCCCCTCACGCCTCAGTCAGACAGACGCAGAAGGCTAGCTGTGGAGGAGACTATTGTAGGCCTCATTTCACCACAATACTAGGGCTCTCAGCTCTGGGTTGGGAAATACCTGGAGATTGGGGAGGTAGAGGGGGGGTGGAGAGAGGAGGGACTTCAGTGGGGTAGAATGCCCTACAGTTAGGGTTGCCAAGTCCAATTCAAGAAATATCTGGGGACTTTGAGGGTGGAGCCAGGAGACATTGGAGGTGGAGCCAGGAGACATTGGGGGGTGGAGCCAGGAGACATTGGGGGTGGAGCCAGGAGACTTTGGGGGTGGAGCCAGGAGACATTGGAGGTAGAGCCAGGAGCACCTTTTAAATGCCTTCCCTCCACTGGAAATAATGAAGGATAGAGGCACCTTCTTTGGGGTCTCATAGAAGTGGACCCCCTGATCCAATCCTTTTGAAACTTGGAGGGTGCTTTGAGGAGAGGTATTGGATGCTATGCTACATGTTTGGTACCTCTGCCTAAAAAAACAGCCCCCCCCCGGGCCCCATATACCCATGGATCAATTCTCCATTATACCTTATGGGAATCGGTCTCCATCGAGAATAATGGAGTACCCAGCAGACATTCCTCCCCGCCCCACGCTTTCTGATGACCCTGCAGTGGGGGGGGGAGCCTCCAAACCAGGGGATCTCCTGCCCCCACCTGGGGACTGGTAACCCTACCTACAGTCCACTCTCCATGGGAGCCATATTATCCAGGGCAACTCATCTCCCTTGTCTGGAGATAGGTTGTAATAGCAAGAGATCTCCAGGCCCCACCTGGAGGCTGGCAACCACAACAAAGACATATAAACAAATAGAACCAAGAAGGAGGGCTGGTAACTGTTCCTGGGATTATGCCAGATGAAACAAGGAGGTCTTCACTTGCTGGTGGACGGCACTGATAGAGGGAGACAGACGACTCTCCCTGGAAAGGGAATTCTATAGTTTGGGTGCCACTACAGAGAAGACCCTTTTTCAGGTCACCACCTCTCTAGGCTCTGATGCTGGGGGCTGCCACAGCAGGGCCTCCAAAGATGACTGGAGCTTCTAGGTAGCTTCGTACGCTCCGAGGGAAACACATTAGACGGGCATTAGCAACTGGAGGCAATTGACTTACTCACTTGGCCACTCCTGTGTTCCTGGATGAGGGGGTGACTGAGGCATCCGTCACATGAAGCCCCTTTATATTTTTAGACAGGCACTTAACACGTTCTCGGCACACACTTGGAAGCATAATGTGCAAAGAGGCCACTGGACTGAATGGGCTGCATCTGAGCAAGGTGCTCAGTGAACGGCGGCACGTTTCTCTGGCCCAGGAGGTGGCATTGCTCCGTCAGAAAATGCTCTTGGCCCCTGTTTTGGAGGCATGGAAGCTGTCAGTTGTGCTGGGTGGCAGGATACAGCCCCTTGGACTCACTGGCGAGGGACAGAATGCAGGCTTAGGAGGACCATGTTTCTCTCTTAGAACCTGGGGCAGAGTTGGATCTAGATTTTGGGAAGAGGGGGCTAGAAGAAGAAGATATTGTATTTATATCCCGCCCTCCACTCCGAATCTCAGAGTTTCAGAGCAGCTCACAATCTCCTTTATCTTCCTCCCCCACAACAGTTTGGTGGCGTGGTTAAGTGTGCGGACTCTTATCTGAGAGAACCGGGTTTGATTCCCCACTCCTCCACTTGCACCTGCTGGAATGGCCTTGGGTCAGCCATAGCTCTGGCAGAGGTTGTCCTTGAAAGGGCAGCTGCTGTGAGAGCACTCTCAGCCCCACCCACCTCATAGGGTGTCTGTTGTGGGGGAGGAAGATAAAGGAGATTGTGTGCTGCTCTGAGACTCTTGAGTTGAGGGCAGAATATAAATCCAATGTTTTTTTCTTCAACAGACACCCTGCGAGGTGGGTGGGGCTGAGATGGCACTTGTAGCATCTGCCCTTTCAAGGACAACCTCTGTCACAGCTATGGCTGACCCAAGGCCAATCCAAAAGCTGCAAGTGGAGGAGCGGGGAATCAAACCCGGTTCTTCCAAATCAGAGTCCACACACTTAACCACTACACCAAACTGGCTAGGCAAACAGTTCCCAGGATTCTCCCTCCTCTTTTCTGCCCACCGTCCATCACTCAGGCCCTCATTCCCTCCCACTACTCCACAGGGCACCTGGGGATATCCTAGGGTTGCCAGCCTCCAGGTGGCGTCTGGAGATCTGCTTTTACCACTGCTCTCCAGCTGGCAGAGATCAGCTTCTCTGGAGAAAACAGCTGCTTGGAAGGGTGGACTCTAGGGCGTTGTTCCATGCTGAGTCCCCTCCCCTCTTCAAACTCCGCCCTCTCCCAGCTCCAACCCCAAGGTCTCCAGGTGTTTTCTCACACAGACCTGGCAAACCCTAGGAAGGTGGCAGGAAGGCAGGAAAATAGGAGGAGGGAGGGAGAGGTGGAAAGACAGCAACTTTTAGGCTCTAGGCGACTGAGACAAGTTCCCCTGGAAAAAATGGCTGCTCTGGAGGGTGCGCTCCAGGCAGGCCTCAGATTCAGCAGGAGCTCACAGGAGCGCAGCTCCTGAACCTTTCTGACAGTTCCACCTCTTCGTCCCCACCTACCTTGTCCATTGAATAGGAGGTGCAGCTGCATAACAATCCCTGGGTTAGGAGAGCGGGCAGCCAGCCAGCCACCAGGGGCTTTGCCACACCCCCAGCAGCCCTCATTAACCCCTGGAGAAGCCCGTGCCATCCTTTCTCCACTTCTTAGGTGATTTTGGGCAGCAGGTGGCTTGCTGGCCTTTTGACTGGGGCCCCAGGAGAGCCCCAGGCGTGCTTGGGCTGGCTGGATCTCAAATCGGACCTCTCCAGGCTCCATCCCCCAAAATCTCCAGGTATTTCCCAGTCTGGAGCTGGCTAGGGGAGGGACGGTGACTCAGGGGTAGAGCATCTGCGTGGTAAGCAGAAGGTCCCAGGTTCAGTCCCCAGCATCTCCAACTAAAAAGGGACCAGGCAAGTAGGCGTGAAAAACCTCCGCTTGAGACCCTGGAGAGCCGCTGCCAGTCTGAGTAGCCAAGACTGACTTTGATGGACCCAGGGTCTGATTCAGTAGAAGGCAGCTTCATAGGTTCATATATGTTCAACCCGACTTGGCAGCAGGCAAGTGAGTTTTCAGGGGATGCAGGCAGCAGTGGGCATTGCAGACGTCCTTTGCCCCCCCCCCCCAGCTACTCCACCTGTACTTGAAAGCCAGTTTGGTGTCGTGGTGAAGTGTGCGGACTCATATCTGGGAGAACTGGGTTTGATTCCCCACTCATCCACTTGCAGCTGCTGGAATGGCCTTCGGTCAGCCAGAGCTCTTGTAGGAGTTGTCCTTAAAAAGGCAGCTTCTGGGAGAGCCCTCTCAGCCCCACCCACCTCACAGGGTGTCTGTTATGGGAGAGGAAGATAAAGGAAATTGTGAGCCACTCTGGGACTCTGAGACTTGTCCTTGAAAGAGCAGCTGCTGTGAGAGCTCTCTCAGCCCCACCCACCTCACAGGGTGTCTGTTATGGGAGAGGAAGATAAAGGAAATTGTGAGCCACTCTGGGACTCTGAGACTTGTCCTTGAAAGAGCAGCTGCTGTGAGAGCTCTCTCAGCCCCACCCACCTCACAGGGTGTCTGTTGTGGGACAGGAAGATAAAGGAAATTGTGAGCCACTCTGGGACTCTGAGACTTGTCCTTGAAAGAACAGCTGCTGTGAGAGCTCTCTCAGCCCCACCCACCTCACAAAGTGTCTGTTGTGGGGGAGGAAGATAAAGGAAATTGTGAGCCACTCTGGGACTCTGAGACTTGTCCTTGAAAGAGCAGCTGCTGTGAGAGCTCTCTCAGCCCCACCCACCTCACAGGGTGTCTGTTGTGGGAGAGGAAGATAAAGGAAATTGTGAGCCACTCTGGGACTCTGAGACTTGTCCTTGAAAGAGCAGCTGCTGTGAGAGCTCTCTCAGCCCCACCCACCTCACAGGGAGTCTGTTGTGGGGGAGGAAGATAAAGGAAATTGTGAGCCACTCTGGAACTCTGAGACTTGTCCTTGAAAGAGCAGCTGCTGTGAGAGCTCTCTCAGCCCCACCCACCTCACAGGGTGTCTGTTGTGGGAGAGGAAGATAAAGGAAATTGTGAGCCACTCTGGGACTCTGAGACTTGTCCTTGAAAGAGCAGCTGCTGTGAGAGCTCTCTCAGCCCCACCCACCTCACAGGGTGTCTGTTGTGGGGGAGGAAGATAAAGGAGATTGTGAGCCACTCTGGGACTCTGAGATTTGGAGTGGAGGGTGGGATATAAATCCAGTATCTTCTAATACTACTTGGGCCCCCGGGATTGCCCACCACTGCTTGGGCCAAGACGCGCGCAGGCTGGTAATGGAGAGCCACAGTGAAGGGAAGTTGGTGGAGTCCTTCTGGGCCTGCGGCAAAGACGGCTTGCCAACCGGTGCCCAACTTTAGTACGTCAGTGCCAGTGGCGCTGAACGAAAAAGGCAGGCAAACAAACGAAAGCGTTCCCGCGCCAATTACGCATGGCTATATTTTCTTGCCGGCCTTTGCAGAGTTCAGAGGGAGCCAAGAGCAATTTGACTTGTGTACCGAAACAAATCTCCACAGCAGCAATTTGGAAACACCGAAGTTATATAACGGGCGGGGGAGAACAACACCGAGCTAGGCAACTGACGGCAGGCAGAGTGCCTCTTCCTGGCTCTCTCTTGGCGACTGATATTCTGAACACTCACAGGTCAGCATCTGCTGATCAATGGCTAATATCAGCCTGGAAGGGCGGAGTCCCCAGATCTGTTTGTTTTCCAGGACCCCAATGAGAAATCCCATATCTGTGTTGTGGTTGTGTTGCCGCGTAGCTGCTGGGGGCATGTGTTTGTGTTGGGGGAATTACTATTATTATTATTATTTTTATCTTGGTTTTCCGGAAACGTTTGCGCCATGCTGTTGATTTCGTTCATCGATGGCGTCACACGGCCTGTGTGTTTGGGCAAATAGACGCAGAGGACAGAATCTTTCCAGGTGGCCTCTGAGATTCAGGGGTGACGTTTGCGGCAATAGTGATGGGAGGGGCCACAGCTCAGTGGCAGGAGAGCCTCTGCTTGGCCTGCAGAAGGTCCCAGGTTCAGTCCCCGGCATCTCCAGTGAAAAGGACCAGGCAGGAGGTGATTGGAAAGGCCTCAGCCTGAGACCCTGGAGAGACACTGCTGGTTTACAATACTGCACTTGATGGGGAGAGAGTGTGGCTCAGTGGCAGAGCCTCTGTTTGGCCTGCAGAAGGTCCCAGGTTCAATCCCCAGCATCTCCAGCGAAAAGGACCAGGCAGTGGGTGATGGGAAAGACCTCAGCCTGAGACCCTGGAGAGCTGCTGCTGGTCTGAGTAGACAATACTGACACTGATGGACCAAAATATCTGATTCAGTATAAGGCAGCTTCATGTGAAGGCTGTTGGTTGGTAGGGCAGCAGAAACCTTCCTCTGGCATTACGTCTCCAAAATAGAAGGACATGTGTGTGGGGAAGAAGGTTGAAGTGTTGGTGGGCATAACCTACTATCCTGGATACCATTCATAGAAGATGGATTTGAGGTTTGGGTGCTGAATGTGGGAGTGTGTGAAGGGACTTCACTAGGAGAGCTGGTTTCCAGCACAACCTGAAAAATCCATTCTTTCTCTGCCTAATGTGTCTGCCCTGTTCACAACTGGTGGCTGAAGATCTCAGAAGAGCATAAGAGAAGCCATGTTGGATCAGGCCAAAGGCCCGTCCAGTCCCACACTCTGTGTCACACAGTGACCAAGAAACCCAGGTGCCATCAGGAGGTCCACCCAGGACACTAGAAGCCCTCCCATTATGCCCCCCAAGCACCAAGAATACAGAGCATCACTTGCCTCAGTCAGAAGAACATAAGAGAAGCCATGTTGGATCAGGCCAATAGCCCATCCAGTCCAACACTCTGTGTCACAGAAGAACATAAGAGAAGCCATGTTGGATCACGCCAATGGCCCATCCAGTCCAACACTCTGTGTCACAGAAGAACATAAGAGAAGCCATGTTGGGTCAGGCCAATGGCCCATCCAGTGCAACACTCTGTGTCACAGAAGAACATAAGAGAAGCCATGTTGGGTCAGGCCAATGGCCCATCCAGTCCAACACTCTGTGTCACAGAAGAACATAAGAGAAGCCATGTTGGATCAGGCCAGTGGCCCATCCAGTCCAACACTCTGTATCACATAAGAACATAAGAGAAGCCATGTTGGGTCAGGCCAGTGGCCCATCCAGTCCAACACTCTGTGTCACAGAAGAACATAAGAGAAGCCATGTTGGGTCAGGCCAATGGCCCATCCAGTGCAACACTCTGTGTCACAGAAGAACATAAGAGAAGCCATGTTGGGTCAGGCCAATGGCCCATCCAGTGCAACACTCTGTGTCACAGAAGAACATAAGAGAAGCCATGTTGGGTCAGGCCAATGGCCCATCCAGTCCAACACTCTGTGTCACATAAGAACATAAGAGAAGCCCTGTTGGATCAGGCCAATGGCCCATCCAGTCTAACACTCTGTGTCACACAGTGGCCAAAAAACCCTCAGGTGCCATCAGGAGGTCCATCAGTGGGGCCAGAACTCCAAAATTCTGAGCCATTCGTGGGAAGGGCGGGATATAAATCCTAAATAAATAAATAAATCCCTCCCAGTGTTACTCCCCAGCCCAAGCACCCAGAATACAGAGCATCACTTGCCCCAGACAGAGTGTTCCATCAGTACCCTGTGGCTAATAGCCACTGATGGACCTCTGCTCCAGATGTCTATTCAATCCCCTCTTGAAGCTGTCTCCTGGAATTACAACTGATCTCTGGGCTACAGAGATCAGTTCCTCTGGGGTAAATGGCTGCTTTGGAAGGTGGACTCTGTGGTATTAGACCCCACTAGGGTCCCTCCAGTCCCCAAACCCCACCCTTCTGGGGCTCTGCCCCCAACATTTCCAGGTGTTTCCCAACCCAAAGCTGGCAGCCCTACGACAGCAGTGAAGGTATGGTAGATGGGGTCAGCCGTAAGAGATGGAAAACACTGTAAACGTGTCAGGCACTGCAGTTAGGGTTGCCAATCCCCAGGTGGGGGCAGGGGATCCTCAAAGTCTCCAGGCCACCCCCAAAGTCCCCAGATATTTCTTGAATTGGTCTTGGCAACCCTAACTGCAGCGTAGTGAACAGAGTGGTGGATTAGGGTCCTGGCGTGTCCATTTGCAAACTTGAACTTGCTGCAGAAATACTGGCTCGCAAGTCAAACTGGGCTTGCTCCCGGCAGGTCATTGCCTCCTTATCTAGATGGTTGATTTAGGTCACCGTTCAAGTGCCTCCAAGCAGCATCGGGAGAACAGAGAATGTTCTAGCATATTTTGCAACCGCATGATGCGTGTGTGTCTTTTGCAAAAAAGAAAGAAAAAAAAAATCTGGTCTCCTGATGCGTTTCCCAGAAAACCAGGAAGAGGGAAGCTTGACAAACAAGCCCTCCTGTGTAAAGAAGCTAATGGCAAGCGGTTGCTGGGCGACTAATGACCCGCAGGAAGTGCCAGGTGAGTGGCTCCGGCTGGAGGCGTCGAGCATGAGAGCGAGGGAAGGAGCCGGGAGAAGGAGAAGAGGGAGACACAGGCTGGCCAGCCGGGTGTGGGGCCAATCTGGACCCCCTTGACTTGGCTGGGGCACAAGTCGGTCAGTGGTGACCTGGAGCAGACCTTTCTGGGGTGTCCTGCCCTTTCCTGTAGCTGCTGGCTGGTAGGCCTGGATTCTGACAGCACAGTGCTGTGTTCCAGAGTACAACTCCAGGGCTTTTTTTGTAACAGGGACTCCTTTGCAATTAGGCCACACACCCCTTGATGTAGCCAATTCTCGTGCATGTGGACTCAGGTGTAGGGCCGTTTTTGAGCAGGAACGCACCGGGACACAGTTCCAGCTGGCTTGGTGTAAGGGGGTGTGGCCTAATATGCTAATGAATCCCTGCTGTGAAACAATGGTTACATGATAGAGGTTTACAAGATTATGCATGGGATGGAGAAAGTAGAGAAAGAAGTCCTTTTCTCCCTTTCTCGCAATACAAAAACTCGTGGGCATTCTATGAAATTGCTGAGCAGTCAGGTTAAAACGGATAGAAGGAAGTCCTTCACCCAAAGGGTGATTAACAGGTGGAATTCACTGCCACAGGAGGTGGTGGCAGCTACAAGCATAGCCAGCTTTAAGAGGGGATTGGATAAAAATATGGAGCAGAGGTCCATCAGTGGCTATTAGGCACAGTGTGTGTGTGTGTGTGTGTATTTTGGCCACTGTGTGACACAGAGTGTTGGACTGGATGGGCCATTGGCCTGATCCAACATTGCTTCTCATGTTCTTAAGTGACACAGAGTGTTGGACTGGATGGGCCATTGGCCTTATCCAACATGGCTTCTCTTCTGTTCTTATGTGAAACAGTGTTGGACTGGATGGGCCATTGGCCTGATCCAACAGGGCTTCTCTTATGTTTTTATGTGACACAGAGTGTTGGACGGGAGGGGCCACTGGCCTGATCCAATATGGCTTCTCTTATGTTCTTATGTGACACAGAGTGTTGGACTGGACGGGCCACTGGCCTGATCCAACAGGGCTTCTCTTATGTTCTTATGTGACACAGAGTGTTGGACTGGACAGGCCACTGACCTGATCCAACATGGCTTCTCTTATGTTCTTATGTGACACAGAGTGTTGGACTGGACGGGCCACTGGCCTGATCCAACATGGCTTCTCTTATGTTCTTATGTGACACAGAGTGTTGGACTGGACAGGCCACTGACCTGATCCAACATGGCTTCTCTTATGTTCTTATGTGACACAGAGTGTTGGACTGGACAGGCCACTGACCTGATCCAACATGGCTTCTCTTATGTTCTTATGTGACACAGAGTGTTGGACTGGATGGGCCACTGGCCTGATCCAATAGGGCTTCTCTTATGTTCTTATGTGACACAGAGTGTTGGACTGGGTGGGCCATTGGCCTGATCCAACATGGCTTCTCTTATGTTCTTATGTGACACAGAGTGTTGGACTGGACGGGCCACTGGCCAGATCCAACATGGCTTCTCTTATGTTCTTATGTGACACAGAGTGTTGGACTGGACAGGCCACTGGCCTGATCCAACATGGCTTCTCTTATGTTCTTATGTGACACAGAGTGTTGGACTGGACAGGCCACTGGCCTGATCCAACATGGCTTCTCTTATGTTCTTATGTGACACAGAGTGTTGGACTGGATGGGCCACTGGCCTGATCCAACATGGCTTCTCTTATGTTCTTATGTGACACAGAGAGTTGGACTGGATGGGCCATTGGCCTGATCCAACATGGCTTCTCTTATGTTCTTATGTGACACAGAGTGTTGGACTGGATAAGCCACTGGCCTGAAAAATAAAAAAAATAAAAAAATAAAATAAATAAAAATAAAAATATTATTATTATTATTATTATTATTATTATTATTATTATTATTATTATCCAACATGGCTTCTCTTATGTTCTTATGTGACACAGAGTGATGGACTGGATGGGCCACTGGCCTGATCCAACATGGCTTCTCTTATGTTCTTATGTACATCAAGGGGTGTGACCTAATTTGCAAATGAGTTCCTGCTGGGCTATTTTTACCAAAAAAAAAAGCCCTGCTCATGTGTATGTTCCTCACCAGTGTTTCTGCCTGGCTCATTGGAGCCTGGAGGACTGAGGTTGGGGACTCTAGAACAAGGGGCAGGAGGATCCAAAGCCCCACTGCCCTGGCCCAACCAGAAGCCCCCTGCTGGTTCAAACGATCCAATGGCATTCTAGTGCGGGAGCCAGGACTGTAAATACTTGGCCCCGTTGGCCCAGTTCAGCAGTCTTTTAGTTCAGCGGTTACCCTGCTGTAACTTAATAAAGAGAGCTATGATCACTGCAACCGCGTCTCCTTTATGCATTGAATCCACTATATCAGGGGTGGGGAACCTCTGTCCCGAGGGCCGTATACGGCCCTTGAGGTCACTTGCTGCGTCCCTCGGGGATTGCTGGGCCGAACTGAGCCATGTGGCAGCCTTCCCTGGGGCCGGGCTGGCCAGCGAGGATCGTAGGGCCCAGCCGCGCTGTGCAGCAGCCTCCCCAGGGCCAGGCAGGGATAACAGAGCCCAGATGTACTGTCCGGCAGCCTCCCTGGGGCCTGGCCGGCCGGCCAGAATTGCTGCAGGGCCTGGAAAAGTTACTGTCACAGTTCAGTTTGCACTTGATTATCCCAGACGGCGTGGCCTAATATGCTAATGAGGGTGTGACCTAATATGCTAATATTAGGGGATGTGGTCTAACATGCTAATGAGTTCCTGCTGGGCTTTTTCTACAAGGCCTTTGCCTAGGGCGATGGGCCGGGTGTATGTGTGTGCGCCAGATTAGGCTCTCCCCACATGATTTCAAATAGAAAAACAATTATTTGCATTAATTTTGCTGGCCTGAATCATTCTCCCTCCGCAGAACACTGTTTTTTAAGTTGATAAATTTTTATGGCCCGCGAATGATGTTATAAATATCCAAATGGCCATCCAAAAGGTTCCCCACCTTTGCACTATATTATACCAATCCTCCTGGAGCTTACAGTAGGCCCTGTACTAACAGCCCTGTAAACTCTTGGAGGATTGGCTACATCAGGGAGGTGTGGCCTAATATGCAAAGAAGTTCCTGCTACAAGAAAAAGCCCTGGGAGTTCCCAATGCTGAGTTGGAGAAATACCTGGAGATTTTGGGGGTGGCGCTCGAGGAGGGGTAGGATCTCAGGAAGGTAGAATGCCATGGAATCCACCCTCCAAAGCAGCCGTCTTCTCTAGGGGAACTGATTTGTATTAGATGGAAATAAATTCCAATTCTCGATCTTCAGACCTCACCTGGAGGCTAGTAACCCTAGAACAGAGTCCTTGCTAGCGGGCACCTGAATTAACTTCACCTGGAAGCCAGGATTAGGCTCAGGGGCACTTTTGGCTATATGTATTTTAAAAATAAAGCCCGGTGGTCATACTTGCTTAACATAAGAGACACATGTAGAATACATGTCAGATGTTTGAGAGTCGCAAGACACGAACATCAGATGTTTGAGAGAAGAAAGGAAGGAAAACAAGGAGGAAGGAGAGACAGAAAGAAAGCAACTTTAAATGCATTCTCCAAGCTGCTGGCTAGGCGAAGCGATTTAACGAGACAAACGCCTTCTCCAAGCCAGCTGATGGGGCTTGTGGGGGCTTCAAGAGCCGAATAATATGTGTGAAAGAGCCACACGTGGCCCCCGAGTCACAGTTAGGACACACCTGCATAAAGCTATTCATTCTGGGATTATCCCTTCCAGAAAAACTGTTTAAGACTCCAGTTTGGGTCTGGGAAATGTCTTATTTTGCTCTATGTGAATATCCCTGCCAGCTCTTGGTTCGGGACTTGCTGCAGATGCGGGTCCTGAAACAGGTTCTTCTGCTTCCTCAGGAATAATCATTTAACTTTGGAACTCATGGCCACAGGATGACATGATGCCGTTGGAGTGTCCAGATAGATGGAAATGTCCATCGCTGTCCTCAACCAAACGCCTGGTGGAATATCTCTGCCTCCCAGCCCCTGTGGAACTGCATCAAGCCCCACAGAGCGCAGATGTTATTTGGCACAGCTGTTTTCTGACCTGGCTGTGGTTGAGGACAACCGGATATCTTTTGGACCAGGGCCCACCAATAAGTTCTTATCTGCCGAATGCAGTGCTCTCCTGGGGGTATACCAGGAGAGGCAGTCTCGAAGATATGTGAGCCCCATACTGTTCAGATGGGACAAAGAGGTAGCTTCCAAGTGGCATGTGCGAGGTGCCGTCAAGCTGCAACTGACCTCTGTTGACCCCATCGTGAGGTTTTCAAGGCAAGTGAGAAGCAGAGGTAACTGGCCGTTGCCTTCCTCTGCAGAGCCTTTCTTGGTGGTCTCCCTTCCAATTACAAACCCTGCTTAGCTTCCAAGTTAATGGTGACCCCAGCAAGGGGCTTTCAAGGCAAGTGAGAAGCAGAGGTGGTTGGCCATTGCCTTCCTCTGCAGAGCCTTCCTTGGTGGTCTCCCTTCCTTCTCTGTCTGGGGCAGTGATGCTCTGTATTCTTGGTGCTGGGGGGTGCAAAGTGGAATGGCTTCTAGCCCCACTTGTGAACCTCCCGATGGCACTTTGGGGGGAGCGTTGGCCGCTGTGTGTGACACAGAGTGTTGGACTGGATGGGCCATTGGTGTGATCCAACATGGCTTCTCTTATGTTCTTCTGACTGAGGCAAGTGATGCTCTGTATTCTTGGTGCTTGGGAGGCATAATGGGAGGGCTTCTAGTGTCCTGGCCCCATTGATGGACCTCCTGATGGCACCAGAGTTGGACTGGATGGGCCATTGGCGTGATCCAACATGGCTTCTCTTATGTTCTTCTGTGACACAGAGCGTTGGACTGGAGGGGCCACTGGCCTGATCCAACATGGCTTCTCTTATGTTCTTAATCCAGTTTACCTTCTGAGAGCTAACAAGATGGAGCTATCCCAAGCTGCCTTCCCTCCCAGCTTCAAAATTACCTGTAAAGAATCCAAATTTTATTTACACGTCCTTAGCTGGCATGTTTAAAAACAAAAGGCCAGCCGGCAAGCCTACGGCCAAAATTGCCAGCAAGGCACAGGAGAAAAGGGGCTCCAGGAACGGTAGCCAAGGCAATAAAAGGTGACTCACCTGCAGCGGTATCTTTTGGCTGCAGGATGTTTGAATAAAGTCAAAAGCCCAGGCCAACGTCACACAGAGGACATATTTGTGTCGAAGCTTTCAATATTAATTTCGCTTTTCCCTCACGATAAAGGGCAAGAGTGATTGACCCACGTGCAATCACACCACGTGTGAGTCATTCCCACCCCCCACCCCCCACGCTGCGATGTTCAGAACAAAGGGCACAAGAGACGGTGGGTTGTTTTTGTTGTGGTTGCTGTCGGTTGCTTAGAGAAGGCCTTTGACCGAGAGCAAGTCTGCAGAAACCTTTAAGAGGCGGGGGACGAAATTTATTCATTGGAACTTGCAGACGATGGAATCGCTTGCAGTGAATTTAGGAAGGGTGCCCCCTCCCCCGGGTCACCCTCAGCTTTGACCATGAGAAGCGAGATATAAATATACTAAATAAATAATGTTATGGAATAAAGCTAAAGATTTGTGTTTCAGCGCTCTGTTTTGAGCAGCAGCCTGTCAGGTGCTTCTGGAGCAGGGGTGGCCAGACTGTGGCTCTTTCATACATACTGCGTGGCTCTTGAAACCCCCACCGCCCCACTGGCCACTTTGCAGAAGGCATTTGTCTCTTTACATCGCTTCTCCAAGCCAAGCCAGCTGGTGGCTTGGAAAATGCATGTAAACTTGCTTTCTTTCCACCTCTCCCTCCTCTATCTATCTATCTATCTATCTATCTATCTATCTATCTATCTATCTATCTATCTATCTATCTATCTATCTATCTATCTATCTATCTATCTATCTATCTTCCCTTCCTCCCTCCCTCCCTCCCTTCCTTCCTTCCCTCCCTCCCTCCCTCCCTTCTCTCAAAATGCTGACATTTATTCCGTGCAGCAAGTTTGGCCACTCCTATTTTAGGAGCTCATGTTGATAAGGAGTATCTCTTTCTGTTTTCAGTCTCTGGTGATGGAAGGGTACACTGCCCCTAGATATGGAGGTTTTATTGAGCCACATTGCTAGGTGGAGAGAGCCAGTTTGGTGTAGTGGTTAAGTGCGCGGACTCTTATCTGGGAGAACCGGGTTTGATTCCCCACTCCTCCACTTGCACCTGCTGGAATGGCCTTGGGTCAGCCATAGCCCTGGCAGAGGTTGTCCTTGAAAGGGCAGCTGCTGTGAGAGCCCTCTCAGCCCCACCCACCTCACAGGGTGTCTGTTGTGGGGGAGAAGATATGGCAGATTGTAAGCCGCTCTGAGTCTCTGATTCAGAGAGAAGGGCGGGGTATAAATCTGCAATTCTTCTTCTTCTTCTAGGTTCATCCATTAAAGTTCTGTCTGATCCTTTTAAAAGGCCACTGAAAACGAATGGGTGCCACCACAACTGGCGCTTTTGGAAGGCAGGATGTGGCTTCTGTCTGCTTTGTATGTACTGCCAATTCATTTTACTAAATGCTGCTATCTTCTAGTATTTATAAGAGAAGGGAGAGAAATGTCCACCTTTTCACATCAAGAACATCAGAAGTACCATGTTGTAGGGTTGCCACCCTCCAGGTGGGGCCTGAAGATCTCCCAGAATTACAACTGATCTCTAAATCACAGATATCAGTTCTCTCGCAGAAAATGGCTGATTTGGAGGGTGGACTCTGTGGCGTCATACTCCGCTGAGGTCCCTCCCCTCCCCAAAACCTTGCCCTTCCCAGCCTCCACTCTGAAATATCCTGGAATTTCCCTGCCCAAGGTTGGCACCCCTGACATCAGGCCCACAGTCTACCTAGTCCAGCATACTGTTCCATGTAGTGGCCACCCACATGGTCCCAGAGGGCTGACAGGCAAGGAATGGTCGCTGCCCCTGAGCACTTACATTCAGACAGCTGTTGTTGAAGGCTTTCACAGCTCGAGTTCATTAGTTCTTGTAGGCACGGCTTCCAGTCCTGAAAAACACAAAATGCTCTACAGCTTATAACAGCACTACAGATAAGATTAGAATTCCAACAGCCATTCTATGTGCAAAGAACCTCCTCAGGAAAGCTCCATATACAAAAGAACCTCCTCAGGAAAGCTCCTCCATTAACACGTTACAGCCTGGGAAATTCCTACAAGATAATGACTCAGCCCTACCCCGCCTTCCTAAGTAGATATAAATTCCTACCATTTTCTTTTTCTTTCCTCTCACTTTGACACAGAGAGAACTCTAGCTTTCTGTGTTATACCTTTGAGGCTGCTGGCGAAACGTCAGATACTACTACTATGTCAAGACCACGGCCTGGAAAATCTACAACAACTAAAGCTACTGCCTCTGTTTCATTGTGGCTAACAGCCATTCCAACTCGAATCCATAGCCCATCAAATTCATTGTGTGCCCCCAAGTTTTAATATTATAGGAGGCAGGGCTTTTTTGTAGCAGTAACTCCTTTGCATATTAGGCCACATACCCCTGATGTAGCCAATCCTCCTGGAGCTTACAGTAGGCCCTGTACTAAGAATTTACAGCTCTTGGAGGATTGGCTACATCAGGGGGTTGTGGCCTAATATGCAAAGGAGTTCCTGCTACAAAAAAAGCCCTGCAGGAGAGGAATATTACAGGAGACTCTTTATCCACTTGGGCCAATCCATGTATAATTTTACAAACCTCTATCACGACTCTCCCTTAACTGCCTTTTTGCCAAAATAACAAACAAAGCCCAAACTCCTTTGCATTTCCCGGCATGAGAGAGTACTCCTACCATGCTGGAACGCTGGACAAACAAATACCACAGCAGCGTCTCCAAGATTTGGGCTTATCATGTTGATTCAGTGGAGTACATTCTTTTATGGCCAGGTGTGTCTGGATTTGCAGTTATCCAGGTACACTGGGTGGGTCTGTAGACTTCCCTGACCTCAACATGCTTGGGTTGTTGTTGTTTTTTAAATTTCAGTTTTGACTTCCTGAAAACGCATTGATGCTTCTTTGACAGGGAAGTACCAAATCAGAATGTGGACTGATATGTGTGAAAGAGCCACATGTGGCTCCTGAGCCAATGTTTGACCACCGCTGTCCTTGGGTGTCTCGAGCAGAGCATTTTTTTTGTAGCAGGAACTCCTTTGCCTATTAGGCCACACACCCCTGATGTAGCCAATCCTCCAGGAGCTTACAGGGCTCTTAGTACAGGGCCTAATGTAAGCTCATGGAGGATTGGCTACATCAGGAGTGTGCGGCCTAATGTGCAAAGGAGGTCCTGCTAGAATTCCATCCCTGATTAGGCCACACCCCCTGATGTAGCCAATCCTCCAGGAGCTTACAGGGCTCTTAGTACAGGGCCTAATGTAAGCTCTTGGAGGACTGGCTACATCAGGGGTGTGCGGCCTGATATACAAAGGAGGTCCTGCTAGAATTCCATCCCTGATTAGGCCACACCCCCTGATGTAGCCAATCCTCCAGGAGCTTACAGGGCTCTTAGTACAGGGCCTAATGTAAGCTCTTGGAGGATTGGCTACATCAGGGGTGTGCGGCCTAATATGCAAAGGAGGTCCTGCTAGAATTCCATCCCTGATTAGGCCACACCCCCTGATGTAGCCAATCCTCCAGGAGCTTACAGGGCTCTTAGTACAGGGCCTAATGTAAGCTCTTGGAGGATTGGCTACATCAGGGGTGTGTGGCCTAATATGCAAAGGAGGTCCTGCTAGAATTCCATCCCTGATTAGGCCACACCCCCTGATGTAGCCAATCCTCCAGGAGCTTACAGGGCTCTTAGTACAGGGCCTAATGTAAGCTCTTGGAGGATTGGCTACATCAGGGGTGTGTGGCCTAATATGCAAAGGAGGTCCTGCTAGAATTCCATCCCTGATTAGGCCACACCCCCTGATGTAGCCAATCCTCCAGGAGCTTACAGGGCTCTTAGTACAGGGCCTAATGTAAGCTCTTGGAGGATTGGCTACATCAGGGGTGTGCGGCCTAATATGCAAAGGAGGTCCTGCTAGAATTCCATCCCTGATTAGGCCACACCCCCTGATGTAGCCAATCCTCCAGGAGCTTACAGGGCTCTTAGTACAGGGCCTAATGTAAGCTCTTGGAGGATTGGCTACATCAGGGGTGTGTGGCCTAATATGCAAAGGAGGTCCTGCTACAAAAAAAAACCACCCTGCAAGCAATGTGCTGGGGTTTTTTTTGAAAGAAGTAATGTATTGTTTTCTCCACATAGGAGAAGTGTGGGTGTTTGGCCTTTCTAAATAAGTATTATTGCACCTGCTTAGCCCGGTGACTGGATGTTTCTGCTGGGTGGCCGAGTGGCGTACGAGATGTCCCCAGCACCCGGAGGAAACAGCTTTTTCCTGTAACTTGTATACTTCTTGTCCGTACCAAAGGAGACGGCGTTCGAGTACATGACTAAGAGGCTATTGAGGCGATGAGTGGTCGAGGTTTTTTCCCCTTCTTCCGGTAAATCAAAGCAACCCAGAGACAAGTTAGAACGGCTGATCAGGCTGCGCATATGGATTACTCCAGTAAGTATAACGAGGTAATCTCATCTAGGTGAGTGCCCAAGTCTCACAAATTCTGCTCTGGAAGAGACGGCGCAGGGCCATTCTGTTCCTTGTCTGTTTCATTCGTCATCTGAAGGGTCACTGCTAGCGACACAACTGTGAGGGACGAAAGCTCTGCTGAAAGTTAAATGAAAACCCCTCCACGAAAAAGGAGGGGGGGATAGACATGTTAGGGGTGCCATCAGAGTTGGATGTTGGGGGCAGTTTTGGGGTTGCTGCAAGGGTGCAACTGATGAAGGGAGAACTGTCTGCACAGGGAAGGACAGTGGCTCAGTGGCAGAGCCTCTGCTTGGCACGCAGAAGGTCCCACGTTCAATCCCCGGCATCTCCAGTTTACAAAGGACCAGGCACCAAGTGACAGAAAAGACCTCAGCCTGAGATCCTGGAGAGCTGCTGCCAGTCTGAGCAGTCGAGTTAGAATGGATAAAAGGAAGTTCTTCTTCACCCAAAGGGTGATTAACATGTGGAATTCACTGCCACAGGAGGTGGTGGCAGCTACAAGCATAGATAGCTTCAAAAGGGGATTGGATAAAAATATGGAGCAGAGGTCCATCAGTGGCTATTAGCCACAGCTTATTGTTGGGATTCTCTGTCTGGGGCAAGTGATGCTCTGTATTCTTGGTGCTTGGTGGGGGGGGTGGACAGTGGGAGAGCTTCTAGTGTCTAGGCCCAACTGATGGACCTCCTGATGGCACTTGGGTTTTTTTTGGCCAATGTGTGACACAGAGCGTTGGACTGGATGGGCCATTGGCCTGATCCAACATGGCTTCTCTTATGTTCTTGTGTTCTTATGGCTGCCAGTTTTGATGGCAGCTCTGTGTTATTTGTAATGGATAGTTCTGCTGTGAATCTTCCGATGAAGGAGACAGAAGGAGAAGGATGACATTGGACTATTTAAAGTCAGCAACGCTTTTCACGGCTGCCTTGAACAGCCGCAGCCTGTTCCTGAATCCGGACGGAACCAAAGAATTACCTTTTGCCTGCAAAGATTGTCCCCATTATCCAGTTTCCTGGGGAATTGCAACTCTTGGCTTGCTTTTGGTCCTTATTACATTTCAGGAGGAGAACAATGGGGGGGGGGTTGTCCAGATGTGAGCATTTGCATTTCCCCAATAATGAACAGTCATAAAGCAAATATTTTAAATAAATGGAAAACCCCACAGATAAGATGCAGGTGCGGGGGGGGGAGTGTTTGGCCGCTTAAGTGATTTACATGCAAACTGGTCAGCTGGAGTCTAATCTAACTTGATTCTTTGTGTTTCCACTTAATGCAATTAGAACCGGCAAAGGTGCTTTCGCTGAGCCTAGAGTCCAGCCGGCCGTTGGGTGAGATAAGACAGGGTTTTGCATTTGTGTCAACAGACAGAGGAGCTGCTGCCGGTTGATGCTGATCCCTCACGTATCTGCTGCCGAAATTCAATTACCGTAGCCTTCTTGGACCAAAGGGGAGGGATGGTGGCTCAGTAGTAGAGCATCTGCTTGGTAAGCAGAAGGTCCCAGGTTCAATCCCCGGCATCTCCAAAGAAGGGTCCAGGCAAATAGGTGTGAAAACCTCGGCTTGAGACCCTGGAGAGCCGCTGCCAGTCTGAGAAGACAATACTGACTTTGATGGACCAAGGGTCTGATTCAGTAGAAGGCAGCTTCATATGTCCATATGTCCAAAGGCTACACATTCGAGTTTTTGTATTGGGAGGGGGGGGCATTGATTCTGGCCAGGGCTTTTTTGCATTATTTCCCATAGGAATTCATTTCCATATTAGGCCACACCCACAGACGCCAAGCCAGCCGGAACTGCGTTCCTGTGCGTTCCTGCTCAAAAAAAAGCCCTGATTCTGACCTTGAAGTGTCCCAATGGTGCACCGACTTGAACGGTGAAGACAAGGCCTAGCACTGGGGTTGATGGATGAATATCTCATTTTCCTTAACTTGAGCCGACGTTCTAAACTTGCCAGTTGCGGGCTAGAAAACGTGACCGTTCCACTAACAGGGCTCTGTCCAAAGTACTAGTTTGATAGGAGTGTGCAAAATGTGTTGCGAGCTGGACAGGTAGCAAAGGGAGGACAAAGCTGAGGTCCACAGAATTTGAATCCTGCTCCACTCTGGAAGTGTTAATTGGTCACTGCAAATGCTCCCTCTAACTGGGGAGTCTCGTGATTCTACTTAGCGAGCAACTGGCATTGAAGTTGTTGTGAGCTACTGCATATTAGCTTGCTCCGGGGGTCATTTTTCCTCAGCTAAGACAAAAGCGTGTGAGCCAGAGGCTAAAAAACTGTGAGCTAGCTCACCCTAACTCAGCTTAGAGGGAACACTGGTCACTGCATGTGTGTGAAGTGCCCTCAATTCACAGTTGACTTATGCCAACCTCGTAGACAGGGGTGGAATTCTAGCAGGAGCTGCTTTGCATATTAGACCACACACCCCTGATGCAGCCAATCCTCCTGGAGCTTACAAGGCTCTTTTTTGTAAGCTCTTGGAGGATTGGCTACATCAGGGGGTGTGGCCTAATGTGCAAAGAAGCTCCTGTTATAAAATGAGCCCTGGATGTGATAATGCCCTAACCATATGGCTGTCCCATGTCCATTTGAGATTAAGCTGCCTGGGATGTGGTAGGGGATTCATGCAGAGACAGGGCCTTCTCGATCGCAGCCCCCTGCTGGTGGAACCAACTGCCAGATGAAGTGAGGGCCTTGCGGAACCTTGCGCAGTTCCACCGGGCCTGCAAGACTGTTCTCTTCCAGCTGGCGTTTAACTAACATGGCGCCTGTATTTCAGGGAATTGGAAGATATGCCGTCGCCACTGAAATAGCACCAAACATATTCTGTTCTTAACTGTTTTAACTATTGAATTTTGTTTTATTGGTGAATGTGTAATTTTTAATTCTTATTGATTTTAACTATATGTTGGGATTTTATGCTGTGAACTGCCCTGAGTCTGCTTCGGCGGGGAGGGTGGGATATAAATCAAATCAATAAATAAATGCACTTGGAAGTCCTCGAGAATCAAATACCTCCAGGTGCTCCTATTCAGAAGGGGACGGAGAGGTGACAGGAGTTGGTTCCCTCCTCCCAGTCCTCACTGTAATTCTGCTGCAGCCACCTACCATCAAGACAACGTGGGGACGGCCACAGATAAGCGACAAATCTAATAACCGCGCATTAACGGTACCAGGACTCCGGCTAATCTCTCTTATTTAAATTTCCACTTAGCACTCACATTGTAAACAAATATTACCTTCAGATGGGCTTCCTTCAGTGCCAGGGAGCTTTTCTTCTTACAGTATTTGCCAGCGCCCTGATTAAAGGGTATTTGAACTCTGCCGGCTATCAGTAGATCGGAGTTTGTCTAAATCCCCTCTGGGCTTTTTGTACAGAAAAGTCAGCGTTGACACTGTAGTACTTTATCTTGTTATGTCTTTTGCGTTCGGTTTGCTTTCACCTTTCCGGCACGAGAGAGGGAGGCTTGTTGGGAGCATGTTGGTCTCACATGACATCCCTCGGCAACGTTTCCAGGAAGTCTTACACAATCCTAGTGCGATGCCGCAAAACAGCACTGAGGGAGCTCCCCCATCCCAAAAAAATAGGGTTGCCAATCGCCAGGTGGGGGCAGGGGATCCCCCGGTTTGGAGGCTGTCCCCTTGCTTCAGGGTTATCAGACAGCAGCGGGGGGTGGGGGAGGGAAATGTCTGCTGGGCACTCCATTCTTCCCTATGGCGCCCGATTCCCATAGGGTGCAATGGAGAATTGATCTGTGGGTATCTGGGGCTCTGAGGGGGGCTACTTTTATTGAGGTAGAGGTACCAGATTTTCAGCATAGCATCCAGTACTTCTCCCCAAAATGCCCTCCAAGTTTCAAAAAGATTGGGCCAAGGGGGCCAATTCTATGAGGCCCAAAAGAAGGTGCCCCTAGTCCTCATTATTTCCAGTGGAGGGAAGGCATTAAAAGGTGTGCGGTCCCTTTCAATGTGATGGCCAGAACTCCCTTTGGAGTTCAATTATGCTTGCAACAACCTTGCTCCTGGCTCCACCCCCCATGTCTCCTGACTCCACCCCCAACATCTCCTGGCTCCACCCCCAAAGTCCCCAGATATTTCTTGAATTGGACCTACGAAAAACGAGATTGTATTCCGGCTCTGTGTTGGGAATTGAGGCTGATTCAGTGTGTGAAAGGGAAATGGAAAATAGTCTCGATAAGCAAACATGCTGTAGATTGTAGATGGGAACTCCGGGCGCAACCTCACCTTCCTTCAAGGTTACAGGAAAGGGAAAGGAAAGTTAATACACAAATGCCCCACTGGCCGTGTTATCCATGAGGAACTCTTGGGTCCTGAACAACAAAATCTCAGAGGCTGCCGCTGGGACATACAGGTGAAACAGTGATTGGATCCTGCGGCGTTTCTAAAATCAGCCACACGGGATCCTGAAGTGGAATGGGCCTAGGCAGGGTTAATTATTCCCCCACATTGTTCTGCAACTCAAAACCAGCCCCTGAAGAAGAATTTTGCCCTAAAAGTAGAAAAAAATGGGCAGTATTTCCTTTGATAGCACTGGGATATTTGCCTCAAACAGTATGGACACAAGCAGGAATTCTCACCCCGAAAATCAAACCAGTTTCTATTCTGTTGGTTACGGAAGACTGTGTTTGTAATATTGGCTGCGTTACTGTAGAAAGGTCTTTATTTAATTTTTTTTTTTAATTCTTTCCCCTTCAACCAAGCCCACCATCTAGCAGCAAGCTCTGCTCTGCTCTTTGGGGCTATCGCTTGATCTTATTCACACAAGCAAAACATCACAGGAACCGTTATTGCTCCCTCCCCATAAAGAAGATATAATCTGGGAAGGCCTGTAGTGTGAGGATCTGACCTAATTCTGACAGGGCTCTTAAAAGCCAGGAAGCCAGCACTTAGCTGAACATTTCCTGCAGGGTGTTTGCATTAAGGGCAGACTTTGACAACAGCTGTCTTGCCTCATCTGATAAATATGAATTGTGAATATCTAGGCACTTATGTCCCCTGTTAACTGCCTCTAAGACATAAATGAGCCCAAGGTGGTTCTGAAGGTTCTGGTGGCCCTTCTAAGTGCAATTTCCTCTGACACAGAGAGTTATATAGGAGGGTTAGACAGGTGCATGGAGGAGAGATCTAGCAGTGGCAAAACATCATGGTGACTAAACAATGAACCTCCACATTCAGAAGCAGACATCTCTGCTCCATCGTTTTATAGGGGCATACATCAGGGAGAAGGCTTCAGCCTCTGTGCCCTGTTGTTGGCTGTCCAGAGGAACTGGTTGACCGCTGTGTGAGACAGGAGGCTGGACTAGATGGACCCTCACTGGTCTGATCCAACAGGGCTCTTCTGATGTTCTTATGAAGGCCCCAGCCTCTGTGCCCTGTTGTAGGCCCTCCAGAGGAACTGGTTGGCCACCATGTGGGATAGGATGCTGGACTAGATGGACCCTCACTGGTCTGATCCAGCAGGGCTCTTCTGATGTTCTTATGAAGGCTTCCGCCTCTATGCCCTGTGGTTGGCTCTCCAGAGGAACTGGCTGGCCACCATGTGAGACAGGATGCTGGCAAGATGGACCCTCACTGGTCTGATCCATCAGGGATGATCTTACATTCTTATGAAGATCTTGACCTCTATGCCCTGTTGCTGACCCTAAAGAGGAACTGGTTGTCTGCTGTGTGAGACAAGATGCAGGATGAGACGGACCCTCACTGGTCTGATCCAGCAGGGGTCTTCTTACCTTCTTATGTTCCATTATCTATTGCCGTTCAAGCTGTACTGGGCAACTAGGTTTTTGTTTGTTAGTTTTTTGCCAATGAGTTTGAGTGAGACCGCCAGAGCATCAAAGGAATCTGAGACATATCTATCAATTCGGGAGCCTGAAATTGTGCTGGCCAGGGTCCTGAAACTAGGAGACGACGTTGGGAGTCCTAACTCAGATTTAGAAGAACTATGCTCACAGCTTGTGCCATACACAGACACGAATGTGGGGTTTTTATGACCAATGTGCTTGCATGTAAATGCACCAGCTATCGTCTATAGTAATTTGTAAGCTAAGTTAGGAATTGTTTTAGGATGGACATATGAATGGCAGGTGGCATTAACTCAAAATGTTATATTCCCTCTCCAAACTTTACACAAGGCTTCTGTAAGCATGACTTTGCCAAGCAATGGTCAAATCATCTGCCTTTTAGTTGACCGATGGCTCAATTAAAGCTCATCAATTAAGATCCAGTTGGCAGCATTGTCTCTCTCTGTCTAATGAAGCTGACCTTTCTAAACTGCCACTCTCGACCATCTGCAATTCTCTTCCAGAGGAAGGTAGAAAGGCCACTCCCATGTCTTTATGTTTTGCAAGGGAGGCAAAATCAGCTTCTAATGGACTTTCCTTTATCCTGGAGAGACGTCATCAGCCTGGAGAAAACAATGCTGCTATTTGATTGTAGGTTTGCGTGATTGAAAGTGTTACTCTTCCTTACTTATAGACACAGGTCCATGCCTGTATTAAAACATTTAATTGACAAGACACAACTCTAGATGGATCTTCGCAAGATTTAGGATGCACAAGCGCTTTTCATGAAAAGCTAAGGAGCAGAAAGACAGAAGGCAAAAGAAGAAGGGGACGGCAAAAAATGAGATGGCTGGACAGCGTTACTGATGTAACAAACACGAATTTGAGCAGACTTCAGAGGATGGTGGAAGACAGGAGGGCCTGGCGTGACTTAGTCCATAAAGTTGCAAAGGGTTGGACTCGACTGTGTGACTGAACAACAACAACAGAAAGGAAGACCTAAGGTAGAGAAAGAAGTCCTTTTCTCCCTTTCTCACAATACGAGAACTCATGGGCATTCAATTAAATTGCTGAGCAGTTGGGTTGGAACTGATAAAAGGAAGTCCTTCTTCATCCCAAGGGTGATTAACATGTGGAATTCACTGCCACAGGAGGTGGCGGCAGCTACAAGCATAGACAGCTTCAAGAGGGGATTGGATAAACATCTGGCGCAGAGGTCCATCAGTGGCTATTAGCCACAGCCTATTGTTGGAACTCTCTGTCTCGGGCAGGGATACTCTGTATTCTTGGTGCTTGGGGGGCACAGTGGGAGGGCTTCCAGCCCCACTGGTGGACCTCTTGATGGCACTTGGGTTTTTTGGCCACTGTGTGACACAGAGCCTTGGACTGGATGGGCCATTGGCCTGATCCAACATGGCTTCTCTTATGTTCTTCTGTGACTCAGATTGTTGGACTGGATGGGCCATTGGCCTGATCCAACATGGCTTCTCTTATGTTCTTCTGTGACACAGAGTGTTGGACTGGATGGGCCATTGGCCTGATCCAACATGGCTTCTCTTATGTTCTTATGTGACACAGAGTGTTGGACTGGATGGGCCATTGGCCTGATCCAACATGGCTTCTCTTATGTTCTTATGTGACACAGAGTGTTGGACTGGATGGGCCATTGGCCTGATCCAACATGGCTTCTCTTATGTTCTTATGTGACACAGAGTGTTGGACTGGATGGGCCACTGGCCTGATCCAACATGGCTTCTCTTATGTTCTTATGTGACACAGAGTGTTGGACTGGATGGGCCATTGGCCTGATCCAACATGGCTTCTCTTATGTTCTTATGTGACACAGAGTGTTGGACTGGATGGGCCAATGGCCTGATCCAACATGGCTTCTCTTATGTCCTTATGTGACACAGAGTGTTGGACTGGATGGGCCATTGGCCTGATCCAACATGGCTTCTCTTATGTTCTTATGTGACACAGAGTGTTGGACTGAATGGGCCACTGGCCTGATCCAACATGGCTTCTCTTATGTTCTTCTGTGACACAGAGTGTTGGACTGGATGGGCCACTGGCCTGACCCAACAGGGCTTCTCTTATGTTCTTCTGTGACACAGAGTGTTGGACTGGATGGGCCACTGGCCTGACCCAACATGGCTTCTCTTATGTTCTTCTGTGACACAGAGTGTTGGACTGGATGGGACACTTGCCTGATCCAACATGGCTTCTCTTATGTTCTTATGTGACACAGAGTGTTGGACTGAATGGGCCACTGGCCTGACCCAACATGGCTTCTCTTATGTTCTTATGTGACACAGAGTGTTGGACTGAATGGGCCACTGGCCTGACCCAACATGGCTTCTCTTATGTTCTTCTGTGACACAGAGTGTTGGACTGGATGGGCCACTGGCCTGACCCAACATGGCTTCTCTTATGTTCTTATGTGACACAGAGTGTTGGACTGGATGGGCCACTGGCCTGACCCAACATGGCTTCTCTTATGTTCTTCTGTGACACAGAGTGTTGGACTGGATGGGACACTTGCCTGATCCAACATGGCTTCTCTTATGTTCTTATGTGACACAGAGTGTTGGACTGGATGGGCCACTGGCCTGACCCAACATGGCTTCTCTTATGTTCTTATGTGACACAGAGTGTTGGACTGAATGGGCCACTGGCCTGACCCAACATGGCTTCTCTTATGTTCTTCTGTGACACAGAGTGTTGGACTGGATGGGCCACTGGCCTGATCCAACATGGCTTCTCTTATGTTCTTCTGTGACACAGAGTGTTGGACTGAATGGGCCACTGGCCTGACCCAACATGGCTTCTCTTATGTTCTTCTGTGACACAGAGTGTTGGACTGGATGGGCCACTGGCCTGACCCAACATGGCTTCTCTTATGTTCTTCTGTGACACAGAGTGTTGGACTGGATGGGCCACTGGCCTGACCCAACATGGCTTCTCTTATGTTCTTATGTGACACAGAGTGTTGGACTGAATGGGCCACTGGCCTGACCCAACATGGCTTCTCTTATGTTCTTCTGTGACACAGAGTGTTGGACTGGATGGGCCACTGGCCTGACCCAACATGGCTTCTCTTATGTTCTTCTGTGACACAGAGTGTTGGACTGGAAGGGCCAGTGGCCTGATCCAACATGGCTTCTCTTATGTTCTTTGAAGCCAGAAGAATAATGCACTTTATGAACTTTTTGAAGTTTCATAGGAATTTATAGTTTCTGGGTTATATATCATATATTGTCTCGGCATTGTATTTGGACTTAGACTGTGGCATCGTGACTTTAAATATTATATGTTGCTGACTGGCCATTATTAGCATTAGGCATTTTTTTTGGTAGGCCCCCAGATGGGGCAGGTGCAAGCAGCGGCAGGAACCAGCTCTTCTTTCGTTCATGGAGAGAGTGTTAAAGCTGCAGTACTGCAGTCCTAAGCTCTGTTCACGACATGAGTTTGATCCCCAGCAGAAGTTGGGTTTTTCAGGTAGCCGGCTCAAGGTTGACTCAGCCTTCCATCCTTCCGAGGTCGGTAAAATTACCCGGCTTGCTGGGGGGGGGGGGAGTGTAGATGACCGGGAAAGACAATGGCAAACCACCCCATAAAAAGTCTGCCATGAAAACGTTGTGAAATCAACGCCACCCCAGAGTTGGAAACGACTGGTGCTTGCACAGGGGACCTTTCCTTTCCTTGCTGGGGGGAAAGCGTAGAGGACTGGGGAAGGCAATGGCAAACCACCCCGTAAAAAGTCTGCCGTGAAAACGTTGTGAAAGCAACATCACCCCAGAGTCAGAAATGACTGGTGCTTGCAGGTATTTTAAGATTTGACAAACTTCCTTGCTATTGAAACCTTTGTTAGGCATTTGTTCATAGGAATCCAGATAATAGGAAGTAGGAGGCAATACAGTTACAATACAATAGGAAAAGACTTATGTCAATTACACTTGCAGGCAATAATCAAAATTTGACTAGGAGGGTTGCTAAATTTGGCTGGATGGCTTATCGAATTAGGGAAGAAACAAAGAGGTCTAGATGGGGTTTTTAGTTTATCCTTGGTTTTATCGCTAATTTTACATCTTCCGTGTCTTAAAGTTTGTATTCATATTTTACGTATATTTTAGAAGGTTTCATATATCAGTATTGTATAATTATATCACTTTTTATTGATTATGAATTGGACTTTTATGAATAGTTTGCTGGTCTAGGACTGTTATAAATAAATTCAGTTCAATACCCCTACCCAACAAACTTTCTGATATTTTTCCCCACGAAAAAGGGAAAATAACCCAAACCTCTAAAACAGACAGATGGAAATCTTCATCATGCCACTGTGGCCACATAGGAGAAAGTAATTTTAAAAGTATGATGGAATAAGGTTTTATGATGACAATTTTAATTCAAGAAGCATGCTAAGGTAGATGCTGAGCTGATATAATTTCGTACACCTTCCAGTGATGTCAGGGGGGTGTAGCATATTCAGATGAGTTGCGCTAATGAGCTCCAGCACCTCTTTTTCTACGAAATGACCCCTGGTAACAGCGGTTTGGTGAAGGCTGATTTGCTCCGATCGCATTCTTCTATGGGCTAGAATTGGCCCTAATCTAGTCCACGTGGATTGAGTTGTGGTCACACGAGGTAATGTACTTTTGCAACTATTTATGTTTTTAAGATATTTTTGACCTTGTATTTATAGTTCTGCTGCAAGCTCCGTGTCTACCGGCGTTGGCTTTATCGGGACTTGCCTAATCAACCAGCCAAAGCAAACAGGCCGGGCCTGGGGAAAGCGTGCCTCTGCTATGCTCCCGGATCAATAAATGCGAGAAATAAATATTTGGGTTGGGATGCTTGCTGTACCCTTGCAGGCCAGCAACGCTAGCTCCACGCATGGCTTGAGCCATAACATAAAACACGTAATGGTGTCTAAGGCACACCAGTCTCCTTTCCTTGCTCTGCTTGAATGGGGAGAAACAAGATTAGGAACTTCTGTAGGGGTTATTGTGGAGGGCACCTTTCCTTCTGTATCATTCTCATCGCTTGTATGGGCAGAGTACTACAACTGCACCAAAGAAACTGAGCCAAGTCATGGGAAGCAGGGCCTTTTATTCTGCTGGAGCCCACAGGAACAGAGCTCCGTCTGGCAAAGGCTAGCCCGACCCACCAGGTGGTGTGGCCTAAGATGCAAATGAGCTCCTGCTGGGCTTTTTCTAAACAAAAAAAAAGGCACTGATGGGAAGACATTTCAGCATTCACATCTGTGCTGCTTCCTAGAGTCCTTTCTCGGACAGATAGCTTCAAGTCCAGCGGTACCTTAGAGACCAATAAGCAGCGGTGGAATTCTAGCAGGAGCTCCTTTGCATATTAGGCCACACATCCCGATGTAGCCAGTCCTCCAAGAACTTACAAAAAAGAGCCTTGACAGCTGCTCTTGGAGGATTGGCTACATCGGGATGTGTGGCCTAATATGCAAAGGAGCTCCTGCTAGAATTCCACCCCTGCCAATAAGGTTTTTGGCATATAAGCTTCCTGTAGTAAAATCTTCTTTCATCAGAGAGCTTTGACTCTCAAAAGCTTATACCCACAAAAAGAAGAAGGAGGAGGAAAGGAGGAGGAGGAAGAGAGGAAGAGGAGAATTGGCTTTACTACCTTCACTCCCCAAAGAACATAAGAGAAGCCATGTTAGATCAGGCCAATGGCCCATCCAGTCCAACATTCTGTGTCACACAGCGGCCAAATATATATATATATATATACACACACACACACACACTGTGGCTAATAGCCACTGATGGACCTCTGCTCCATATTTTTATCTAACCCCTTCTTGAAGGTGGCTATGCTTGTGGACGCCACCACCTCCTGTGGCAGTGAATTCCACATGTTAATCACCCTTTGGGTGAAGAAGTACTTCCTTTTATCCGTTTTAACCTGTCTGCTCAGCAATTTCATCGAATGCCCACGAGTTCTTGTATTGTGAGAAAGGGAGAAAAGTACTTCTTTCTCTACTTTCTCCATCCCATGCATTATCTTGTAAACTTCTATCATGTCACCCCTCAGTCGACGTTTCTCCAAGCTAAAGAGTCCCAAGCGTTTCAACCTTTCTTCATAGGGAAGGTGTTCCAGCCCTTTAATCATTTTAGTTGCCCTTTTCTGAACTTTCTCCAATGCTATAATATCCTTTTTGAGGTGCGGCGACCAGAACTGCACACAGTACTCCAAATGAGACCGCACCATCGATTTATACAGAGGCATTATGATACTGGCTGATTTGTTTTCAATTCCCTTCCTAATAATTCCCAGCATGGCGTTGGCCTTTTTTATTGCAAATGCACACTGTCTTGACATTTTCAGTGAATTATCTACCATGACCCCAAGATCTCTCTCTTGGTCTGTCTCTGCCAGTTCACACCCCATCAACTTGTATTTGTAGCTGGGATTCTTGGCCCCAACGTGCATTACTTTGCACTTGGCCACATTGAACCGCATCTGCCACGTTGACGCCCACTCACCCAGCCTCAACAGATCCCTTTGGAGTTCCTCACAATCCTCTCTGGTTCTCACCACCCTGAACAATTTAGTGTCATCCGCAAATTTGGCCACTTCACTGCTCACTCCCAACTCTAAATCATTTATGAACAAGTTAAAGAGGATGGGACCCAGTACCGAGCCCTGCGGCACCCCACTGCTTACCGTCCTCCACTGCGAAGACTGCCCATTTATACTCACTCTCTGCTTCCTATTACTCAGCCAGTTTTTGATCCACAAGAGGACCTGTCCTTTTACTCCAAGACTCTCAAGCTTTCTAAGGAGCCTTTGATGAGGAACTTTATCAAAAGCTTTCTGGAAGTCAAGGTAAACAACATCTATCGGGTCTCCTTTGTCCACATGTTTGTTCACCCCCTCAAAGAAATGTAACAGGTTAGTGAGGCAAGATCTTCCCTTGCAGAACCCATGCTGAGTCTTCCTCAATAACCCGTGTTCATCAATGTGCCTACTCATTCTGTCCTTGATAATGGTTTCTACCAACTTTCCCGGTATTGAAGTCAGACTGACTGGCCTGTAATTTCCCGGATCTCCTCTGGAACCCTTTTTAAAGATGGGGGTGACATTTGCTACCTTCCAGTCCTCAGGAACGGAGGCAGATTTCAATGAAAGATTACAGATTTTTGTTAGAAGATCCACAAGTTCAACTTTGAGTTCTTTCAGAACTCTCGGATGTATGCCATCCGGACCCGGTGACTTATTAGTTTTTAATTTGTCTATTAGTTGTAGGACCTCCTCTTTTGTCACCTCAATCTGACTCAGGTCTTTCAACACCCCTTCCAATATTAGTGGTTCTGGGGCGGGCAAACACTTCTCATCTTCCACGGTGAAGACGGAGGCAAAAAATGCATTCAGCTTCTCAGCCATTTCCCCATCCTCCTTCAGTAATCCTTTTACCCCATGGTCATCCAAGGGCCCCACTGCTTCCCTGGCTGGTTTCCTACTTCTAATCTCAAAACAGCTTATGATCAATATGTGTAGTGTAGCCGAGAGATCCTATGACTGTCCGGCAGTCAGAAGTTCTAGCTCTATTTTATATTATTATATGCTTCCTGTGTGTAAGTCTGCCACATGATAAATAAAATAAAATAGATAGCTTTTGGAAGAAGAAGAAGACGACGACTGCACCCTAGAACTTCTGACTGCCAGACAGTCATAGGATCTCTCGGCTACACTACACATATTGAAAAATAAAAGCCATTTAAAGGAGATGGAGGCAGTGTTTATTCATGATGAATCAAACAAGGGGTCAGACTAGATGGCCTGTATGGCCCCTTCCAACTCTATATTTCCATGATTCCATGAGCTATACACAACATGCAATTTTAATCCGGAAAGGGGAATGCACAGCCTCTAAAGATGACTCTCAAAAGCTTATACCCACAAAAATATTTGTGAAGGAGGAGGAGGAGGAAGAGAGGAAGAAGAAGAGGAGGAGGAGAAAGAGGAGAATTGGCTTTACTTCCTTCACTACCCAAGGGAATCTCAGAACAGCTTATGATCACCTTCTCTTCCTCCTCCTACAACAGACACCCTGTGTGATAGGTGAGACTGAGAGAGCTGTGACTGACCCAAGACCACCCAGCTGGCTTTATGTGGAGGAGCGGGGAATCGAACCCAGCTCTCTAACAGACTTGAATTTTGTTCTTCTAATGCAGACCCAGATGGCTTCCCTCTGAAACTTTCTCTGCCAGTTGTTCTGGGGTAGACCAAAGCTCCCTCTAAAGGTTGCCGAAATCTCCGCTCCAGCTGCATCCCCATGAACATAGAATTCAGGCGCTGGGACACGTGCTCTTTGTTAACCACTCTGAGTGGCGACCAAACAGGGCTTCAAGTGAATTTAAAGCTCGTAAAAGGGAGGTAAATACTTAGCTCAGTCTTCATGCCATTCCCTGGCAATAGTTGCTAGTTGTAAAGCATAACATGAGGTCTGCATAACTGCATGTTCTGAGATGGATTGTGATGTCCATAGCAATTGAACAGACGTTCGTGTTTTGACCACATTGTTGAGAGATACAAGGCTGGATTTTCTGCTAGGGGGAAAAATAAATAATAAAGAGAGCCAGTTTTGTGTAGTGGTTATCTAGGAGAACCGGGTTTGACTCCCCACTCCTCCACTTGCACCTGCTGGAATGGCCTTGGGTCAGCCATAGCTCTCGCAGAGTTGTCCTTGAAAGGGCAGCTTCTGGGAGAGCTCTCTCAGCCCCACCCGCCTCACAGGGTGTCTGTTGTGGGGAGGAAGGTGAAGGAGCCGCTCTGAGACTCTGATTCAGAGAGAAGGGCAGGGTATAAATCTGCAGTCTTCTTCTTCTAAAAGCTATCTATTTTATTTTATTTATCATATGCCAGACTTACACACAGGAAGAATATAATAATATAAAATAGAGCTAGAACTTCCGACTGCCAGACAGTCATAGGATCTCTCGGCTACACTACACATATTGAAAAATAAAAGCCATTTAAAGGAGATGGAGGCAGTGTTTATTCATGATGGATTGAACAAGGGGTCAGACTAGATGGCCTGTGTGGCCCCTTCCAACTCTATGGTTCCATGATTCCATGAGCTGTACACAACATGCAGTTTTAATCCGGAAAGGGGAGTGCACAACCTCTAAAGATGACAACAGTCTCAAAGCTGAACAAGAATCTAAACCTCTATGGCTAAACATTCTGAAAACATTTTGGACCTAGGGGGAAAAGACTGGAACTCAAACATCTGATGTTCATGTCTTGCGGCTCTCAAACATTTGATGTTTTTTCCGTGTGGCTCTTACATTAACCAAGCTTGGCCACCCCTGGCATAGAGTCTGCCCTAAAAAAACAGCCATTTTCTCCCAGGGAACAGATCTGTGTAGTCTGGAAACCTCCAAAGGGAGAGCCAGTTTGGTGTAGTGGTTAAGTGTGTGGATTCTTATCTGGGAGAACCAGGTTTGATTCCCCACTCCTCCACTTACACCTGCTGGAATGGCCTGGGTCAGGCAGAGCTCTAAGAATGCAGACTCTTATCTGGGAGAACCGGGTTTGATTCCCCACTCCTCCACTTGCACCTGCTGGAATGGCCTGGATCAGCCAGAGCTTTAAGTATGCAGACTCTTATCTGGGAGAACCGGGTTAGATTCCCCGCTCCTCTACTTGCAGCTGCTGGAATGGCCTTGGGTCAGCCAGAGCTCTCTTATCTGGGAGAACCGGGTTTGATTCCCCACTCCTCCACTTGCACCTGCTAGCATGGCCTTGGGTCAGCCATAGCTCTGGCAGAGGTTGTCCTTGAAAGGGCAGCTGCTGTGAGAGCCCTCTCCAGCCCCACCCACCTCACAGGGTGTCTGTTGTGGGGGAGGAAGGTAAAGGAGATTGTGAGCTGCTCTGAGACTCTTCGGAGTGGAGGGCGGGATATAAATCCAATATCTTCATCTACCTCACTGGGTGTCTGTTGTGGAGGAGGAAGGTAAAGGAGATTGTGAGCTGCTCTGAGAGTCTTCGGAGTGGAGGGCGGGATATAAATCCAATATCTTCATCTACCTCACTGGGTGTCTGTTGTGGGGGAGGAAGGGAAAGGAGATTGTGAGCTGCTCTGAGACTCTTCGGAGTGGAGGACGGGATATAAATCCAATATCTTCATCTACCCTCACTGGGTGTCTGTTGTGGGGGAGGAAGGGAAAGGAGATTGTGAGCCGCTCTGAGACTCTTCGGAGTGGAGGGCGGGATATAAATCCAATATCTTCATCTACCTCACAGGATATTTGTTGTGGGGGAGGAAGGGAAAGGAGATTGGGAGCCGCTCTGAGACTCTTCGGAGTGGAGGGCGGGATATAAATCCAATATCTTCATCTACCTCACAGGGTGTCTGTTGTGGGGGAGGAAGGGAAAGGAGATTGTGAGCCGCTCTGAGACTCTGGAGTGGAGGGCGGGATATAAATCCAATATCTTCTTCTTCTTCTTCAAACCTCACCTGGAGTTTGGCAACGTCGTTTACTGCCCCGTACAGAAATAGGGCTCACTTGAGCCAACTTGTGCAGTCAAATATTTGTCCAACATGCCCTCTCCCCTTAGCAACCTCAGTTGTTTAAACAGTAGGCCACGGTCAGTGACAGAACTCAGAAGGATATGAAAAACGATGACGGGCATATTACGACAGGTGCGTGCTTTTTTTTCTTTAAACAAACCCATCCGTACAGCCGGCCTGTTAAAGAAAAAAAGGGAGCACAGTTCTGAATTGTACCTTGTGTTCCAGACTCCTTGTTTACTTCTTCCGGTGATCTCACGGAAGGGAAGAGATGCTTATCGTGGGGGAATATTCGGAAGATGCAATCAGCCTGACACAGTGCGGAGAATGGAAAAGAAAGACATTTCGGCCGTCTGCCCTCTTTGTCCGTAGATGTAATGGGAACACCCAGTCAAGCAGGACTGCGTGAGGGTAGAACTTACTCTTGCCCAAAACATTGATCTTGGAGAGTGATGGGTGAATGCAGAGGGCAGGACTCTGTCTAACCCAGAAACATGAGTGAGATTGGGGAAGGTGGGATGTCTTTTCAAGACCCGCTCCCACCAAGATTTGCTCCACATCCCCTTTGAGGTGTTAGAATTTATATCGACAAACATGGCGGGCTATAAATAAATGACAATCGTAGCAGCTTAGAAGGCAGCGTGGTGTTGTTAACATTTAACTACACTAGGTTTTGACAGTCAGCACCATTAGCTCCTTCCCCTTCAATTTTAATAAATGCAGAGATTTTTTTTTTGTAACAGGAACTTCTTTGCATATTAGGCTACACCCCCCTGATGCAGCCAATCCTCCAAGAGCTTACAGTAGGCCCTGTAAAATGAGTCCTGTAAGCTCTTGGATTGGCTACATCGAGGGGGTATGGCCTACATTGGCTACATCGAGGGGGTATAGCCTAATATGCAAAGGAGTTCCTGCTACAAAAATAAATGGATTTTTAAGAATGTCTGGACCAAGAGGTGCCAACTTCCAGGTGGTAGCTGGAGACAAATCTGTTAGATCATCTGGGTTTTAGCTGATTGAATTTCTTACCAGGAATTATTGAATGTCTTTTCATCATTTTGAAGGACATGAAGTTCTCTGTGTGCTGGGCCTGCACAATCCTGCTTTTAGTTCACAGGTGACATTCAAAACAAATGTGGCTATATTAGAAAATAAACAATGATTCTCAGATTTCCTGTGCAGTGAAATATTCTACTATAACTGATTGATAATGATAATTTTGCAAGTATACGTTTCTAAAACGGAGGCAGGTGACTTATAGTGCTTTTCCAATCAAGTGTGGTACAGAAAGAGATCAGTCTAGCCTGGATGTCTGACCTTTATTTGACCATGTCTGAATCAGGCACATTTTTTCCCCAGGGCCTTGGGGCCATTCGTTTGTATCTCTAGTCCAGGGGTGGCCAAACTTGCTTAACATATGAGCCACATAGAACAAACGTCAGATGTTTGAGAGCTGCAAGACATGAAGGTCAGATTCTAAGAGCTTCAAGACAAGGAGGGAAGGAAGGAAGGAAGGAAGGAAGGAAGGAAGGAAGGAAGGAAGGAAGGAAGGAAGGAAGGAAGGAAGGAAGGAAGGAAGGATGGATAGATAGATAGATAGATAGATAGATAGATAGATAGATAGATAGATAGATAGATAGATGAAGAAGAAGATATTGGATTTATACCCTGCCCTCCACTCCGAAGAGTCTCAGAGTGCCTCACAATCTCCTTTACCTTCCTTCCCCACAACAGACACCCTGTGAGGTGGGTGGGGCTGAGAGGGCTCTAACAGCAGCTGCCCTTTCAAGGACAACCTCTGCCAGAGCTATGGCTGACCCGAGGCCATTCCAGCAGGTGCAAGTGGAGGAGTGGGGAATCAAACCCAGTTCTCCCAGATAAGAGTCCAGGCACTTCACCACTACACCAAACTGGCTCTCCAGATTAGATAGATAGATAGATAGATAGATAGATAGATAGATAGATAGATAGATAGATAGATAGATAGATAGATAGATAGATCGATCAGGGGAGGGAGGAGGGAGGGAGAAGTGGAAAGAAAGCAACTTTAATTTTAAATGCATTCTCCAAGCCACCAGCTGGCTTGGCTCAGAGAAATGATTTAAAGAGACAAATGCCTTCTCCAAGCTGGCCGATGGGGCAGTGGGGGCTTCGAGAGCCACACAACATGTGTGAAAGAGCCGCATGTGGCACCCAAGACACAGATTCCCCCCACCCACCCTGCTCTAGTCTCTCCCTAGGGAAATACATTCCCCATTCTGGCTGCTGCAGTTTTTTTGTTTTTTTTTTTTTAAAACAGCCTATTTATCTAGCTTTAAAGATAGCTAGCTGTGTTTGACTTGGGTAAAACCCTCTCTTATGAAAAAGCTTTTAAGGATTGGCAAAAAAGTGGTCAGATGCTCTCTTCCTAGTTTTATCCAGGACAAATGGCCTACCAAAGAGTTTATAAGTTCTTGTAAACCAGCTGGCTTGCTTTGAGGTTGCCTCTCTCTCTCCCCCCACCCACCCCAGCTTCGTTGCAGCAAACCTGAGAGCATTTCATGTTTCCTATGAATAGATTTTTCAGAGGGTTGTTTACCGTACAGGGCAGTCCCTTCAAAACATGCATGTTCTAAGCAGATGGCTCGCCTTGACTATTAAAGCAATGCCCGCCATCGAGGCAACCAAAAGCAGAACAGATGGGAGAGCCCTTCTGTTGACACGGAGGCCGATCTTGTCACATCGGCGTCTTCTGGGCTCTTCATATTCAGGCCCCGTCATCCGAACCTTCCTGAAATGCCATCCGAGCGGTTGGATAAACCCCTCTGACATTTCCTCGGCTTGTTTGTTTAAACTCAGATTTGTGAGCATGCAAATATCCAGGATGTTTGGGTTTTGGAGATGGGAAAACAAGAGCTCTGTGGGGCGGGGTGGGGGGGGGGAGAATGCAGAAATATAGGACGCAGGACAGAAATGTTTTAAAGACAACCAAATGGTCTTTTGATAGAGTGCAAGGGAAGCACTGCTGAACGTATTGCAGGAGCTCTCGGGGTACATCTGTTGTATTTTTATAGCCAGCTTAATCCTGCTTTCTTCACAGCAATGAGGATCCTGTGAATTTAGGGGGAGGTGTTTGTGAGTTTCCTGCATTGTGCAGGGGTTGGACTAGATGACCCTGGAGGTCCCTTCTAACTCTAGGATTCTATTAGGAAGAGCTTCCTGACAGAGCGATTTCTCAGTGGAACAGGCTTCCTCCTTGAGAGGTGGTGGGCTCTCCTTCCTTGGAGGTTTTTAAACAGAGGCTAGATGGCCATCTGACAGCAATGAGGATCCTGTGAATTTAGGGGGAGGTGTTTGTGAGTTTCCTGCATTGTGCAGGGGGTTGGACAAGATGACTCTGGAGGTCCCTTCCAACTCAAGGATTCTATGATTAGGAAGAACTTCCTGACAGTTAGGGCAATTCCTCAGTGGAACAGGCTTCCTCCTTGGGTGGTGGTGGGCTCTCCTTCCTTGGAGGTTTTTAAACAGAGGCTAGATGGCCATCTGACAGCAATGAAGGTCCTGTGAATTGAGGGGGAGGTGTTTGTGAGTTTCCTGCATTGTGCAGGGGGTTGGACTAGATGACCCTGGAGGTCCCTTCATAGGATTCTATGATTCTACGGAGGGCAGGGTGGTATCGTCCTCCCTGCATTTCACACAACAACTGCATTCCGGGCACGGAGCAAGGGTCACTGAGGTGTGTGTGTGTGGGGGGGGAGGTATTTGTGAATTTCCTGCATCGTCCAGGGGGTTGGACTAGATCAGGGGTGGCCAAATTGTGGCTCGGGAGCCACATGTGACTCTTTCACGCATATTGTGCAGCTCTCAAAGCCCCCACTGCCCCATCGGCTGTCTTGGAGAAGGTATTTGTCTCTTTGAGAACGCATCTAAAATTAGTTACTTTCTTTCCACCTCTCCCTCCCTCCCCACCTACCTACCTACCTTAAGAACATAAGAGAAGCCGTGTTGGATCAGGCCAATGGCCCATCCAGTCCAACACTCTCTGTCATACAGTGGCCAATATATGTGTGTGTATACACACACACACACATACATACTGTGGCTAATAGCCACTGATGAACCTCTGCTCCATATTTTTATCCAATCCCCTATTGAAGCTGGCTATTTGTAGCCGCCGCCACCTCCTATGGCAGTGAATTCCACATGTTAATCACCCTTTAATCACCCTTTTATCCGTTTTAACCTGACTGCTCAGCAATTTCATTGAATGCCCACGATTTCTTGTAGTGTGAGAAAGGGAGAAAAGGACTTCTTTCTCTACTTTCTCCATCCCGTGCATAATCTTGTAAACCTCTATCATGTCACCCCACAGTTGACATTTCTCCAAGCTAAAGAGCCCCAAGCGTTTTAACCTTTCTTCATAGGGAAAGTGTTCCAAACCTTTAATCATTCTAGTTGCCCTTTTCTGCACTTTTCCCTTTTGCATTTTTTCTGCACTTTCCTTCCTTCCTTCCTTCCTTCCTTCCTTCCTTCCTTCCTTCCTTCCTTCCTTCCTTCCTTCCTTCCTTCCTTCCTTCCTTCCTTCCTTCCTTCCTTCCTTCCTTCCTTCCTTCCTTCAACATCTGATGTTCCTGTCTTGCAGCTCTCAAACATCTGAAGTTTATTCTATGTGGCTCTTAAGCAAGTTTGGCCACCCCTAAACTAGGTGGTCCTGGAGGTCCCTTCCAGCTCTATGATCCTATGATTGCACGAGGTTAGGGCAGGCCTCATTTTGGGAAGGACCCCACAGGAGTGGAGCTCTGCAACCTCTAAATTTTACTGTGCTCTTTCTTACCTCCTCCCCCCCCCCCAAAAAAAAATACGTGCTTCTGAGTTTTATTGTTCAAAACTCCTGTGAGAATTTGGCTGAACTCTAAGATTTCACAAACTTTTCAATATTTCCCCCCCACAAAAAACGGGAAAAGAACCCAAGCATCTAAAGCAGACAGATGGAAATCTTCTTCATGCCACTGTGACCACATAGGAGAAAGTAATTTAAAAAGAACAATGGGAGTAAGGCAGACGCTGAGCTGATATAATTTAGAACACCTTCCGGTGATGTCAGGGGTGGGTGGCATACGTAAATGAGCTATGCAAATGAATTGTGCTAATGAGCTCCGGCACCTCTTTTTCTATGGGATGACCCCTGGGTTAGGGTAAGAAAGGGTGACTGAACCAAGGTCAGCCGCTGAACTTTGTGGCTTTAATTGCACAAGATCTGCCCTTTTCTGCCGTTCAAGGAATACAGGCTTCTTTGCCTGGAAGGTTTTGATAAGCTATCTCAAAACCCAAACCCTTTTGTTTACCCAGGCTTAGCAGTCAGGGTAACATCCCAGTGGTGTTAGTTAGTGGTCGGTGCCTGACTGCCTGAGGTACGAATAACACAACATATACCAGCTTCCACTCATCTCAGGAGAAAGCAAGACGAACGGAATGTTCAACTCAGTTTCTGCTGGGAGTGAGGAAAACATTCCATGGAAGTTCAGCACGTGAACATGAAATCTTTTAAAAAGGATATAGGAAACATCCCCGACATATTAAGGCAAGGGTGGCCAAACTGTGGCTCGGGAGCCACATGTGGCTCTTTCACGCATATTGTGTGGCTCTCAAAGCCTCCACTGTCCTGTCGGCTGGTTTGGAGAAGGCCTTTCTCTCTTTAAATCACTTCTCCAATTCAAACCAGCCAGTGGCTTGGAGAATGCATGTAAAGTTAAAATTGCTTTCTTTCCACCTATCCCTCCCCCATCCCTTCCTTCCTGGTGAGAGCCAGTTTGGTGTAGTGGTTAAGTGTACGGACTCTTATCTGGGAGAACCAGGTTTGATTCCCCACTCCTTCACTTGCACCTGCTGAGATGGGTCAGCCATAGCTTTCATAGAAGCTGTCCTTGAAAGGGCAGCTGCTGTAAGAGCTCTCTCAGCCCCACCCACCTCACAGGGTGTTTGTTGTGGTGGTGGGGGGAGGTAGATTCAGAGTATAGGGCAGGATATAAATCCAAAATCTTCTTCCTTCCTTCTTTGCTTCCAAAATGCATACCACAAAAAGTAAAGGCACTGATTTCAAAATCAATGATGAACCTATGAGGAACTGCCTTATCTCTCTGACCTGGAACTTCTACAGTTCCTCTGCGACTTAAATTAGATTTCCGGGTGTATTATTTTAGCTGCTCTTCACAGACCTCTGCAATGCGTTGGCATATTTCTTACCCCAAAGAGGTCTGCTTTTGAGAACCAAGTATATGAAAAGAGAAGCCGTTTCCCATCAGACACGGGGATCCACTTTAACAAGGTTTTATTCCTGGCTTTTATGGCAGCCCATGAAAACAATTTAGAGCAAAGTGGGAGTCCAGTGGTTCCTTGAAGACCAACAAAGATTTATTTGAAGTGTGAGCTTTCATGTGCATGCACACTTCCTCAGATGAAAGCACACCCTTTGAATAAAATGTTGGTGTTCTTCAACGGTGTCGCTGGACTCTAGGGCTGAAAACTCCAATTCACAAAATATCTGGAGACTTTTGGGGTGGAGCCAGGAGACTATGGGGGTGGAGCCAGGAGCAAGGTTGTGCCAAGCATAATTGAACTCCAAAGGGAGTTCTGGCTATCACATTGAAAGGGATCACACACCTTTTAAATGTCTCCCCTCCATAGGAAACAATGAAGGATAGGGGCACCTTCTCTTGGGGTTTACAAAATTGGACCCCCTGGTCCAATCCTTTTGAAACTTGGCGGGTCTTTGGAGGAGAGGCATCGGATGCTATGCTGCAAATTTGGTGCCTCTGCCTCAAAAAATACACCACCAGAGCCCCAGACACCCACAAATCAATTTTCCATTATCCCCTATGGGAATTGGTCTCCATAGGGAATAATGGAGTGCCCAGCAGACATTTCCCTCCCCCTGCCCCCCCTTTCTGATGACCCTGAAGCGGGGGGAGGGCCTCCAAACCGGGGGATCCCCTGCCCGCACCTGGGGATTGGCAACCCTACTGGACTCCCACTTTGTTCTACCAAGGCATAATCAACAGTGTTGTGATTCAGGCGAGCTTTGCTGCCACTGAGAAATACAAATCATAGGCAAGTAATTGCCCGCACAACGCACACAGAATTAGCTCTGAAAGAAAACAGCTCGAAGAGGCCCATGACATTTCCTTCCCCCTTTTTGCATGAGCAAAGTATTGATTGAATAAATGCTTTTTTCACCTAAAAAACAGCCTCTCTTCACTGATGTCGAATCCAGAGCTTTTATCTCTATCGATTTATTATAAAGGTCAGCCTGCAACATCAAGGCCCCAAGAAAGGTTTGGATAGTGGTTTTCATGATGATGCCATGCTTGACATTCAGAGCATTCACGCAAGAAGGCCTGTTCTTGGACAAGTTTGGAAATGGCAGCGTCTTTTAGGGTTGCGAGGTACGACTCAATATCCGAGGACATTGGGGGTGGAGCCAGGAGACTTTGGAGGTGGAGCCAGGAGACTTTGGGGGCGAAGCCAAAAGCAAGGGTGTGACAAGCACAATTGAACTTCAAAGGGAATTCTGGTCATCACGTTTAAACTAATGTTTAATTTAATGTTTCTAATGTAACTGTTTTATTGTTTGGTGCACCATTGGTCATCGTATTGTTAGCCGCCCTGAGCCTGCTTCGGCAGGGGAGGGCGGGGTACAAATAAAATTTATTATTATTATTATTATTATTATTATTATTATTATTATTATTATTATTATTATTATTATTATTATTATTATTATTATTATTATTATTATTATTATATTAAAGGGACCCCACAGCTTTAAAATGCCTTCCCACCATTTGGAATAATGAAAGATAGGGGCATCTTTTTGGGGGGCTCATAAAATTGGACCCCCTAGTCCAATCTTTTTGAAACTTGGGGGGTGTTTTGAGGAGAGGCATTGAATGCTATGGTGCAAATTTGGTGCCTCCATCTCGAAAAACAGCCCCTCAGAGCCTCAGATAACTGCGGATTAATTCTCTGTTTAACCCTATGGGAATCGGTCTCCATAGGGAATAATGGAGTGCCCAGCAGACATTTCCCTTTCCCCTCCCTGCTTTCTGATGACCCTGAAAGCAGGGGGAGGGTCTCCAAACCAGGAGATCTCCTGCCCCCACCTGGGGATTGAAAACCTGGAGATAACCATGTACTACGTTACTAATATATATTTGCTATTTACTGTCACTACTGGACATTAGTTTGCTTACAAGAATCACTATATAATGAAAAAGGATTGTAACACAGCTTAAAAACCACTCATAAGAGATGCATCTTGGAGACTGGCAACCGTAGTGGGCTGAAATGTTAAACATGCCAAATGAAGAGCTGATTTCTTCAGTTTCTGCTCAGCTGCACTTTAAAGTAATTCTAAATGCGTTTGAACCTTGCTCCGAGTGAAGCAATGAGGCAGATTTTATGCGTGGCGTTGTAGCTGAGTTGCAGACAAACAGGCACACAAAGTCTTTGGGCACTTCCAGCAGCTGTGCGCTCTTTCTACAAACCCACCGGCAATGAATCAGCAGCAATACAACAGCTTCTCCCCCCACTCCCCTTGCAACCCATACACTTGATTTTCTCTCCCAAGGCTGGTGCTGAAACGGATGTTCAGTGAGCGCCATCTGCTGGCGGGTGTAGGTGAGCACCTGCAGTGTTGTTCCCACATCCGCACCTGCTATTTGCCCAGCAATAGTAAATCAAATAGAATATTGGGGAAGGCATAATACAGATTAAAAAAAGGTAAAGGTAGTCCCCCTGTGCAAGTGCCAGCCGTTTCCGACTCTGGGGTGATGTTTGCAGGGCAGACCTTTTACAGGGTGGTTTGCCATTGCCTTCCCCAGTCCTCTACACTTTCCCCCCAGCAAGCTGGGCACTCCTTTTACTGACCTCGGAAAGATGGAAGGCTGAGTCAACTTTGAGCCAGCTACCTGAAAACCCAGCTTCCGCCGGGATCGAACTCAGGTCATGAGCAGAGAGCTCGCACTGCAGTACTGCAGCTTGACCACTCTGAGCCACGGGGCTCTTCATAATACAGATAGGTCATAAAACAGATAGGAAAAGGAAGAATTCTACAGTTACTCTCTGCAAGACTGACCGTCCACTAGGATGAGTTGTTGGAGATTTCAGCTCTCTGCTCGCCTTCTGTGATGAATCCATGATGGTGGAAACAGTAGTCTTATGCCACCAGCCGCAGAATCCCCAAATATCCAGTAATTGGCAGGTTTGAGGACAAGATCCCTAGAAAAGACAGGGATTCATGTAAGACATGAAGCTGCCCATTCCTGTTTACTTATTGATAGTCTGCCTTTCTCACAAGGACTCAAGGTGGATTACACAGAGTGATCCAGGTGAGAAGCCCATGTCGGTCTCTGAAGCAACAGAACAAATGTTGAGCAGCGTTCCCTCTAAGCTGAGTTAGTGTGAGCTTGCTTTGCCAGGCTCTTTCAATCACCCAGCAGAGCTACTGAGCCAAGCCTCTCTTCCTTCTATTGGCTGGGGTTCCTCCCCCTCCTGGCCCCTTGGGGAAGGAAGGAAAGAGCCAGAGCTTCCTTTGTCCAGTTCCCTGGATCGCATGGGAGAGATACAAAGAAAGCTTCTTTAAGACCAACAAGCGCAAATGGTTTAAGCCGTGTTTTATTCTAAGCCTTTAAAAAATCTTTGTGTTTGTCTGTGTCCTTTATAAAGGTTATATCTCTGCTACCTGGCATTACATATTACGGCATGCCTGGCCCGGCCCAACAAGATATCATTTATTTCAGATCCAGTCCTTACAACAAATGTGTTCGACACCCGCTGGTTTAGGGGTTTAAGTGACCTTTAGGCAGGGCCTTAACCAGGATTGTAAAAGTTGGGGGGGCTTTTTTAAAAGTCAAGGGGCATTCTTTCCCATCCACTTTCCCATCTTTCCCATCCCATTTAAGGGGAGGGATGGTGGCTCAGTAGTAGAGCATCTGCTTGGGAAGCAGAAGGTCCCAGGTTCAATCCCTGGCATCTCCAAAGAAGGGTCCAGGCAAATAGGTGTGAAAAACCTCAGCTTGAGACCCTGGAGAGCCGCTGCCAGTCTGAGAAGACAATACTGACTTTGATGGACTTTGGGGAGGGACGGTGGCTCAGTGGTAGAGCATCTGCTTGGGAAGCAGAAGTCCCAGGTTCAATCCCTGGCATCTCCAAAAAAGGGTCCAGGCAAATAGGTGTGAAAAACCTCAGCTTGAGACCCTGGAGAGCCGCTGCCAGTCTGAGAAGACAATACTGACGTTGATGGACCGAAGGTCTGATTCAGTAGAAGGCAGCTTCCTATGTTCATATGCACTGTGGGCCTTGCTGCTTCTCAGAAGCTTTCTGGGGCAGGGGCTCTGAGAGTGGCCAAGTCGAGGCAGCCTACCCTAAAACTCTGGAGTCAAGAAGGGACTGTGCCTTGCGTGGAAACAGGGGGGTTTCCTTCCACCTCCCTCTCCCCCACCCCGACACTTTGCAGCCAGCAGCTCCATCTGTCCCCCGCTCCCTGGCCCGTTCTAAATACCTCCTGCTTCTCCGGCACCCTCCTCTCCTCCTGTTGCTTTTGCGGCTGCAGCAGTGCCCTGCTCAGCTCTCCTGACTCCAGCAGCAGCTGATTGCAACTGGCCAGATCAGTTACGGCAAAAAGGAGAAAAAAGCAGGCTGCACCCTGGGAGTCAGGGGGCCGTGCTTGAAAGCCCCCTGCGGCTACAGGCCTGCCTTCAGGGTTTGGTGGTTTCAGTAACCTTCAGGGTGCTTCTCCTGAAATGCCTGCTGTGAGGGGGACAAACCAATTTGAAGCTTCTGAATTCCAGGGTTCCTTAACTTTTTAAACGTGAGATTTTTGAGACCGACAGTGGATGCTCTTGTGGTAAGGCTGGGAAAGGCAAACCCCCCATCTCCCAAGACCGGCACCTCCCCCCAGGGTTGCCAGGTCCCATTCAAGAAATATCTGGGGACTTGGGGGGTGGAGCCAGGAGCAAGGGTGTGACAAGCATCACTGAACTCCATTGGGGGTGGAGCCAGGAGGCATTGGGGGTGGAGTCAGGAGACACTGGGGGTGGAGCCAGGAGACACTGGGGGCGGAGCCAGGAGACATTGGGGGGTGGAGTCAGGAGACACTGGGGGTGGAGCCAGGAGACATTGGGGGTGGAGTCAGGAGACACTGGGGGTGGAGCCAGGAGCAAGGGTGTAACAAGCATCACTGAACTCCATTGTGGGTGGAGCCAGGAGGCATTGGGGGTGGAGTCAGGAGACACTGGGGGTGGAGCCAGGAGCAAGGGTGTAACAAGCATCACTGAACTCCATTGTGGGTGGAGCCAGGAGGCATTGGGGGTGGAGCCAGGAGACATTGGGGGTGGAGCCAGGAGACAGTGGGGGTGGAGCCAGGAGACAGTGGGGGAGGAACCAGGAGACATTGGGGGTGGAGCCAGGAGACACTGGGGGTGGAGCCAGGAGCAAGGGTGTGACAGGCATCACTGAACTCCACTGGGGGTGGAGCCAGGAGACATTGGGGGGTGGAGTCAGGAGACACTGGGGGTGGAGCCAGGAGGCATTGGGGGGTGGAGTCAGTAGACGCTGGGGGTGGAGCCAGGAGACATTGGGGGTGGAGCCAGGAGACATTGGGGGTGGAGTCAGGAGACACTGGGGGTGGAGCCAGGAGACATTGGGGGGTGGAGCCAGGAGACACTGGGGGTGGAGCCAGGAGACATTGGGGGGTGGAGTCAGGAGACACTGGGGGTGGAGCCAGGAGCAAGGGTGTAACAAGCATCACTGAACTCCATTGTGGGTGGAGCCAGGAGGCATTGGGGGTGGAGCCAGGAGACAGTGGGGGAGGAACCAGGAGACATTGGGGGTGGAGCCAGGAGACACTGGGGGTGGAGCCAGGAGCAAGGGTGTGACAGGCATCACTGAACTCCACTGGGGGTGGAGCCAGGAGACATTGGGGGGTGGAGTCAGGAGACACTGGGGGTGGAGCCAGGAGGCATTGGGGGGTGGAGTCAGTAGACACTGGGGGTGGAGCCAGGAGACATTGGGGGTGGAGTCAGGAGACACTGGGGGTGGAGCCAGGAGACATTGGGGGGTGGAGCCAGGAGACACTGGGGGTGGAGCCAGGAGCAAGGGTGTGACAAGCATCACTGAACTCCACTGGGGGTGGAGCCAGGAGCCAGGTTGTGACAAGCATAATTGAACCCCAAAGGGAGTTCTGGCCATCACATTATAAAGGGACACACCTTTTCATGCCTTCCCTCCACTGGAAATAATGAAGGACGGGGGGCACCTCCTTTGGGGGCTCATAGAATTGGACCCCCTGGTCCAATCTTTTTGAAACTTGGAGGGTCTTTTGAGGAGAGGCATCGGATTCTGTGCTGCAAATCTGGTGCCCGTACCTCAAAAACCAGCTCCCTCAGAGCCCCAGGGTTCAATCCTCCATGATGCAAATTTGGGGATCGGCCTCCATGGGGAATAACAGAGTGCCCCCAGCAGACATTCCCTGTCCTCTTTCTGGAGCGAGGGGAGGGCCTCCAAACCGGGGGATCCCCTGCCCTCACCTGGGGATTGGCAACCCTACGAATGAGCCGTGAAGAGGCGACGCGCATGCGCGAGCTCCCTTCTCCCGCCCTTTTCTCCGACTGCCCCTTCTCCAGAAACTGAGCGCGAGAGATAACAAGCGACGGGAACGGAGGGGGGAGAAATGAAGTCTTGGGGGCGTGGCTGCTCACGCGCGCTCCAGCCTATCCGAGGCGGCGCCGGACACGCCGCGCGCGGGAGAGGCGTGTCCTCGGCGGCGAGTGACAGATGGGTGGGCGAAGGGGGGCGGCGCCGTCCCGCAGCCGCGCATGCGCTCTTGGGGCGGGCGGTGTGAGGCGAGGGGCCGAGGAGGGTCGCTGCCGCCTTCGCCATGGTGCTGGAGTCGGTGGTGGCCGACCTGCTGAACCGCTTCCTGGGCGACTACGTGGAGAACCTGAACAAGTCCCAGCTCAAGCTGGGCATCTGGGGCGGTAAGCAGGGCGGGGGGCGGGGAGGAGGAGGAAGCTCACCTGGCCAGGTGAGGCTCTCCCTTCCCTTCCCCATCATGGAGCTCTGCTCTCCCCTCCCTCTTGAGCAAGGCTAGCTTATGGAACTCCCCGCCACAAGATGCCCTGCTGCTGGGGCTGCGTGCATGCCAGGAGAGCTCCCGTGCACAGAGGCAGTCTACCTTTGGGGTTGCAAAGAGAGGGCCTGCCCAGGGGAGGGTGGAAGAGCCAGAGCTTCCTGTTGGGTACCCCCTGACTTTCCCTCTCCCCCGCCGTGGGTGTAAAACCTTGGGGACGGACGGTGGCTCAGTGGTAGAGCATTTGCTTGGGAAGCAGAAGGTCCCAGGTTCAATCCCTGGCATCACCAAAAAAGGGTCCAGGCAAATAGGTGTGAAAAAGCCTCAGTTTGAGACCCTGGAGAGCCGCTGCCAGTCTGAATAGACAATACTGACTTGATGGACCCAGGGTCTGATTCAGTAGAAGGCAGCTTAATATTGGGGAGGGATGGTGGCTCAGTGGTGGAGCATCTGCTTGGGAAGCAGAAGGTCCCAGGTTCAATCCCCGGCATCTCCAAAAAAGAGTCCAGGCAAATAGGTGTGAAAAAGCCTCAGCTTGAGACCCTAGAGAGCCGCTGCCAGTCTGAGAAGACAATACTGACTTTGATGGACCCAGGGTCTGATTCAGTATAAGGCAGCTTCATATGTTCAAAGCTGAGAGACTGGGGGCTCCCCCTCCTCCTCCCCATGATTTAAATTGCACGGGGGAGGTACCTAGGAGCAGTCACTGCTCTCCCCAGACTGTTAAATGGTGTGGAGGGGCAGTGGTTGTCACTGGGTACCTCTCCCGTGTAATTTAAATCACTGGGGAGGGAGGGAGTGGATGGCCCCCAGCTCCCAGCTTTCACCTCCGCTAGCCCCCAGGTGGTTGCCGTGGTGGGGAGGGGGCAGAAGGGAAGGTCACCGAGTCGGGTGCCCAGGGTCAGAGCCATGGTGGCTAGGGGAGGGGAGCTGTTAAGTGCCCCCTGACTTTTTAATATGCCCCACCCCCCGGCATTCAAAATCCTGGCTACAGGCCTGCTGGATCCCATGGGAGCAATACAAAGAAGGCACCTTTAAGACCAAGGAGTGCTAATGTTTTAACCATGTTTAATTTTTTTTTTAAAATCTTTTATTGTGTTTGTCTGTGTCCTTCATAAAGTTTATATCTCTGCTACCTAATCTTAAATAGGTACAAACATGGCCCGGCCCAACATGGCCTGGGCCTGACAAGGTCTCGTTTATGTCAGATCCGGCCCTCATAACAAATGAATTCGACACCCCTGGCGTATGTCGTTCCCACACAACAGTCAGGAAAGGTAGGCTGAGGTGAGAAAGTCACAGCCCCAAGATCACCTGATGAGTTTCGTGGCAGAGAGGGAAGGCTGACTGGTGGGGGAACTGTATGCCAAGCTCCATCCAAACCATGTGTACGATTTGGTGAAAGAGTAGTAGAAGGTAAAGCAGACCACAACAAAGGTGCTCGAGGACATGGTTTTCTTTGTTGGCCTGATTACTGCCTCCCCTTTCTAAAATCATAGTTCTTAAGGGATACGGTGCTGTTAAATCCATGCAGCCTTTAGTAGTACCTTGACTTCTAGAAAGCTTTTGATAAAGTTCCTCATCAAAGGCTCCTTAGAAAGCTTGAGAGTCATGGAGTAAAAGGACAGGTCCTCTTGTGGATCAAAAACTGGCTGAGTAATAGGAAGCAGAGAGTGAGTATAAATGGGCAGTCTTCGCAATGGAGGACGGTAAGCAGTGGGGTGCCGCAGGGCTCGATACTGGGTCCCATGCTCTTTAACTTGTTCATAAATGATTTAGAGTTGGGAGTGAGCAGTGAAGTGGCCAAGTTTGCGGATGACACTAAATTGTTCAGGGTGGTGAGAACCAGAGAGGATTGTGAGGAACTCCAAAGGGATCTGTTGAGGCTGGGTGAGTGGGCGTCAACGTGGCAGATGCGGTTCAATGTGGCCAAGTGCAAAGTAATGCACATTGGGGCCAAGAATCCCAGCTACAAATACAAGTTGATGGGGTGTGAACTGGCAGAGACTGACCAAGAGAGAGATCTTGGGGTCATGGTAGATAACTCACTGAAAATGTCAAGACAGTGTGCGTTTGCAATAAAAAAGGCCAACGCCATGCTGGGAATTATTAGGAAGGGAATTGAAAACAAATCAGCCAGTATCATAATGCCCCTGTATAAATCGATGGTGCGGTCTCATTTGGAGTACTGTGTGCAGTTCTGGTCGCCGCACCTCAAAAAGGATATTATAGCATTGGAGAAAGTCCAGAGAAGGGCAACTAGAATGATTAAAGGGCTGGAGCACTTTCCCTATGAAGAAAGGTTGAAACGCTTGGGACTCTTTAGCTTGGAGAAACGTCGACTGCGGGGTGACATGATAGAGGTTTACAAGATAATGCATGGGATGGAGAAAGTAGAGAAAGAAGTACTTTTCTCCCTTTCTCACAATACAAGAACTCGTGGGCATTCGATGAAATTGCTGAGCAGACAGGTTAAAACGGATAAAAGGAAGTACTTCTTCACCCAAAGGGTGATTAACATGTGGAATTCACTGCCACAGGAGGTGGTGGCGGCCACAAGTATAGCCACCTTCAAGAAGGGTTTAGATAAAAATATGGAGCACAGGTCCATCAGTGGCTATTAGCCACAGTGTATGTGTGTATATAAATTTTTTTGCCACTGTGTGACACAGAGTGTTGAACTTGATGGGCCGTTGGCCTGATCCAACATGGCTTCTCTTATGGGAGGGACGGTGGCTCAGTGGTAGAGCATCTGCTTGGGAAGCAGAAGGTCCCAGGTTCAATCCCTGGCATCTCCAAAAAAAGGGTCCAGGCAAATAGGTGCGAAAAACCTTAACTTGAGACCCTGGAGAGCCGCTGCCAGTCTGAGAAGACAATATTGACTTTGATGGACCAAAGGTCTGATTCAGTATAAGGCAGCTTCATATGTTCATATGTTCTCTTATGTTCTTAAGCTGTTGCAACAGCCCGAAGGACGGTGTCAGGTAGCTAATGCTGCCTTTGCATTTAAGAAATGTCTCTGATAGCTCTGTTTGCCCTGGATTTTTAAGCTGTGCTTTATCTTTATTTCTTCCTGTTTTTTTCCCTTATTGGTGTTGACTGAAGCCAGGTCTGTTGCCCCCAAAGGGTGCAGTGCTATTCTGTTGACGTCCCTAACTCCATAATGCCCCAGGGAACAGACACAATCTGCTCACCGTTCCTTAAAAACCTGACAGCCCTTCTTTTTGCAGAGAGCCACGTCTTCTTAATAATTAGTTGGTTGCCTTGTGCTCCAGGCAATTTGCCCATCCGTCCATTTGAGAGTTAAGTATGTGAAAAGATTTTTTAAAAGTCCCAAGTTCCTGGCTCACTGTATCAGCCTGTGTTAATAAATATGGCACAATGGAACACATACTATATTTATACTGCTTGACCTCAGAAGGGAGGCGTTTTTTGTGGGAGGGGCTCTTTATATACGAAAGCAATCCAGTTCAATGACACTGTTGTTGATTCAGTTTTAAGAGGAAAGCGTATGTTTGAATATTGAAATTGAGATTTCATGTTAAAACAGGTTATTTAACAAGAACCAAGTCTAATGTGAATTAACCTGGTTTAGGTGATTGTTATCCTTTTGACTCATGATAGCCTTATAAGCAAAGCCACTCCCCCTTCATGGAAATACTGAGGCTGAAATTGGGAGTTGATCTCTTAAGTTGCAATTTGAATGCTTTTGTCACCGTACTGCATAATTGTTGCACCGTATCATCCTTTGCCCTTTTGGCAGTGCCTGCTTTCGAAGGAATTGAAGACTGTGGGAATATATAGGGATGGCATATGTTCCGGAGATATTGGTGTTCTTGCAAGCTGTTTCTTGAGAGATAATTCTATCTGGCAAGATGCAAAAATATCCTCATTGGCCTTCACGTCTCTGTTTTTCCTTGCTGAGTAATATAAGACTCCCTGGGAAATACAGGTTTTTAAACGAGGTGAAGTTTTCTTGTAAAACTGATCCCAGCTGCTTTTCATCTCAGGACATGTTTACTTTATTGGGTTAGCCAGAAGCACAAAGCTGGATGAAGCAAGAGAACTTGAGGGGGGAAAGGTTAGAAAGGATCAAATGTTGCCTTGAAGAAATCAGCTGATCTGTGGTGACTAAGAGCAACTGGGCTGTGTTAATTTGGTAGGCGAAGGAATGGTTTGTAGATCATATGAGCCTACTTCCACAGATTAATCTCCTTGGGGAACGGTAAACTTTCAAAATGTCACTATTTTGTACAGTCTTAAAATCTAGTTTTCAAACATTTTGGGGATAGGGTGTCACTTACTGAAGATTTCTTTGCAGCGTGATTCTCTACCATCAGCCTAGATTTGTTTTGTTTTGGTAGCAATGCATAACTCTCAGTCGTTTGGATTCTTCCTGTTAGGCAGAGGATTTTGAAACAGTGTTAAGTGTTTTGGATTCAAGTAGTATTGGTGCAAACTATGGGTAGCAAGCACCATGTCCATAAAACAGGAGTTTGGTGCCGCTTAAAAGACTAACAGTGTATACCCCAAATTAAACTTTGTGGGTCTTAAAGTTGCCATTGGGCTCAAACTTTTTTCTGTTGCCTTCAGATGAACGCGGTGACCCACCTGAGTTTATTCCAGTTTTAAGCATTTGTGAGGCAAAACTCACGTCATCCGACGAATTAGATACGGACGCTTGGATGCATTTGATGACGTGAACTCTGCAACAGGATTCCAAATTTTATTTTGCTGCTGTAAACTTGCACTTCTTAATTTATTTAATTTTTTCCCTATAAACTCGCACGACTGCCCACCTTAGAAGTGCTGTTTTCCCTTGAACTGAATGAAGGGTTACCTATAACAGCATCTGCAGTACCACATGGAGGCATTGATCTGCAGGAGGGGGGAAATGTGTGTTTCATTCAGAGCTGTTTATTTACATGCAAAAATAAGTGGAATTTCAGTGGCATTTCGAGACTGGTAAGCTTTATCCTAGCATGAACTAGAGCAGGGCTGGCCAAACTGGCTCAGGAGCCACTTGTGAGGAGGGACGGTGGCTCAGTGGTAGAGCATCTGCTTGGTAAGCAGACGGTCCCAGGTTCAATCCCCGGCATCTCCACTAAAAAAGGGTCCAGGCAAATAGGTGTGAAAAACCTCAGCTGGAGACCCTGGAGAGCTGCTGCCAGTCTGAGTAGACAATACTGACTTTGATGGACCCAGGGTCTGATTCAGTAGAAGGCAGCTTCATAAATGTTAGGGAGGGATGGTGGCTCAGTGGTAGAGCCTCTGCTTGGTATGCAGAAGGTCCCAGGTTCAATCCCTGGCATCTCCACTAAAAAAGGGTCCAGGCAAATAGGTGTGAAAAACCTCAGCTTGAGACCCTGGAGAGCCGCTGCCAGTCTGAGTAGACAATACTGACTTTGATGGACCCAGGGTCTGATTCAGTAGAATGCAGCTTCATAAATGTTAGGGAGGGATGGTGGCTCAGGGGTAGAGCCTCTGCTTGGTAAGCAGAAGGTCCCAGGTTCAATCCCCAGCATCTCCAACTAAAAAAGGTCCAGGCAAATAGGTGTGAAAAACCTCAGCTTGAGACCCTGGAGCGCCACTGCCAGTCTGAGTAGACAATACTGACTTTGATGGACCCAGGGTCTGATTCAGTATAAGGCAGCTTCATATGTTCATATGGCTCTTTCACACACACTGTGCGGCTCTCAAAGTGTCCACTGCCCTTTTGGCTCTCAAACATCTGATGTTTATTCTGTGTGGCTCTCACATTAAGCAAGTTTGGCCACCCCTGAACTAAACCCTACAGACAATGAAAACGTCTGTTTAACATTAAAACTTTTTGGTCTAAGGTGCCGCTTGTCACTTGCTTAACTTTGCTGTAATATAGGTTCCTCGTCTGGAGAAGTGTGCTTGCACGCACAAAAACTTACCTTCTATATAAAACTCTGTTGGACTTAAAGGTGCAACTCGACTCCTACTCTGTTCTGTTGCTGTAATATAGTCATTTTTTCTGCAAATATGTGCAGGTTTAGTTGCTCAGAACCTATCCAATTAATTAATGATAGCTGACTTGAGAGCCCCACTTTCCAAAGTTTAAGATAGGGTTAAATTTGGAGTCAGATTTGAGGATATTTGCACATGAGCTTCAAACGTGTCTCAGAGCCCTTTGGGAGATTAGAACAGGTTCTCATGCTTCCCCTTGAACATGCTGTGTGAAAAAGCCGACTAGGCTCTTGCTTCCAGTGTGGCAGATATTGTGGCACTGTGTCATCCAAGAGAGCTGTTCAGGGAGCTGATGGGTTCCAGCTAGTCCTGACTGTTATTCTGTAAGAGTTTCTTTTTCACAAAAGGTCAGTTTAATTCAGTGCTGCATTACCAATGAGCAGACTGGTTCAGGCATGAAGCAGACCAGCTGGGGTTCAGGATCTGTTACTTCCATCTGGCAAGGCAACCTGTTTCGGAAGCCCGCTTCGGTGGGGTAGGGCGGGATATAAATCGAATAAAAAAAATAAATAAATAAAGTTGACTGAAAGTAATTAATATCACAAAGCCAATTCAGAGTGAGCATTTTTCTGAGTCTGGGTTGGAGCATGTTCTTCCCTGTTCATAGTTTCCTCAAAACACCATTTTTCACATCTGGATTTTTGTTGCTGCAAAATGCAGGTTCTTGTTTTAGCTTGGCTCAGCTTCCGACATTAATCAATGTCACAAGGAAAGTAGCTGCCGACTTCAGCCATGCAACGTTCGATTGCCCTTGGTATATAACAATATTATCCAACAGACCTACTGAAAGTGGCTTTCTCTTTCAGTCCCTGGAGCTTAAGAGTTTCCTTTCTGTTTAAAAAGTTTCCACTGAAACAAACTGATGTGCCCTTCTGGAGCTTGGCGCTGGGGTGAGCATCGCAGTAAACGAAACCAAAGGACTTCATCAAAGGACATAACTATGCAGTCTGAATGTTCTGTTCAGCATATGCCTAACGTTTCTAGGATGCATAGAAGATTGTAGGTGTGAAGGAGCAGAATTATGCTATTACTGATATGGATTTGATAATGATGCATTTGATTTTTCCTACCTAAATGCAGAACTTTACATTTATCCCCATTAAAAGTCATTTTATTTGTTCTAGCCCAGTTTTCCAGCCTGTGAAGATCATCCTGTATCCTGACTCTGTCTTCTACTGTATTTGCTACCCCTTCTATTTTAGTATCATCTGCGGATTTAATAAGCGTTCTTTCATCCAAATCATTTATAAAGATGTTGAACAAAACAGGTCCCAGGACAAATTCTTGAGGCACTCCGCTTGTCACTCTTATCCAAGAGGATGAGGAACCATTCACAAGCACATTTGGGTGTGATCTGTCCACCAGTGACAGATCCAGCTAACGGCAGGCCTCGGATTCAGTGGGAGCTCACAGGAGCACAGCTCCTGAACCTTTGTGAGAGTTCCTCCTCCTCCTTCTGAGAGTTCCACCTCCTTGTCCATTGAATAGTATGTGCAGCTGCATAACAATCCCTGGATGAGCTCCACCACCTGTTTTTCCACAAAATGACCCCTGCCTCACAGGTAATAGGATCCAAACTACATATCACCAATCTGTCAACAAGAATATTGCGTGGAACCTTATCAGAAACCTTACTGAAATAAAAATAAACTATGTCTACAACATTCCCCTGATCCAGCAAAATTTCTGTTTTGACACTCTCTCAAATGGTAATTGAGAAATATATGTTATGTTGCGGTCACTTAGCAACGAGGAAGCAATAAAATGCCTTATATTTGCAGAATTGTCCTTTTCCATACCTTTCTCTATGATGGGGGCCAAAAATAGCTGTCCTCATTCTCCGCTATTTTATTTACCATACCATAGACCTTTATTGGCATTAATACAAGAATACAGTATACTTTAAAACCAACAGTGACACTATAGAATATAATAAAACCTTAAAAACCCAGCAAAAGTTAAATGACATAAAATAGTGGGCTATGCATGAGTAAAAGCCTCTCTGATTTGGATCGCAACCTGTAAAAAGCAAGCAACGTGAGTAGTGACAAAGTTGTGTTTCCCGTGGAGTAAAAAACGAAGCTTGGCGTTGTCAGAAAGGCCTTGATGGTCAGAGAGTAGAGCATCTAGGTATCTTGCACGTGGACTGCTATAAAAAGGGCAGTCCAAAAGAACATGAGGGACCGTTTCGATGACTCCTTGGCTACAAGGGCATCGTCTAAGATTGCGGGGGATTCTGTGGTATCTTCCAAAAAGGATGGCCGATGGTAATGCATTAAATCTAGCCAGCATGAATGCTCTTCTTTGGTGAGGGTCAGTTAAAAAGAGGAAATAGGGAGCTACACTATTTTATTTTGTTCCCTCAGTTATCCTGTGAGGTAGGCTAGGTTGGGACTGTGCAAGAGTGTGTGGCCTAAGGTAACCAAGCAAGGTTCCGTGGTGGGGAGGGATTCGAAACTGGGTCTCCCAGATCCTAGTTTGACAGTGTGTTCACTGGCCCCACTCAATGCACAGCAGCCAAGAAGGTCTGAGCGCCTGCTCCGGCTGCAACGCCACTGAGGATGTTCTCTGTAGCTGAGAACGAAACGTCTGGAAGGAAAACTTTCTCCAGTAGAACACGGCACTTGATCCCGAAAGATTCTACAAACCCTAATGATGTTACCAGCCGTGAAAACCTGAAATCTTTGTAGCACACTGTCTTTGTCCTAGAACGAATTAGGATGTTTTAGACACCATGCATAAATTCTGCAACTATTTTTCCTCTGTTTTTATAGGTAATGTTGCGCTGGACCACTTACAAATTAAAGAGAACGCACTGGTAAGCGCTTCTTTTAATCCAGCGAGCATGCTTGTGTTTTCTGTATTTGCCAGAGTAGGGTTCGTCAAGCTTCGAAAGTGACTGCCCTGTGATTAAGGGGGTGTGATAAAGAAATTTACTCTCGGGAAGTTTACAGTGCTGGTAAATATGTGGGAAGGGTACAACCTAGTTTAGATTATCTAAAGAGCAAATCCCGGCACCAGTCTGCAGTTATCTAAATCTGTGGGTTGGGGCCACGCTAACATGAAACAAGATTCTTCTGCAAACTTGAGGGACCCCTCAGGTTTGCAGAAAAATTTGAAATGTTAAGAGAAATAATACACGGAGGAGGGTTAAATCTTCCCCTGTCACTTGCTGTGATTCTGCAACAGCCAGTGAGAGCTGCTCCCGCGACTCTCTCCACAGGGAGAGCGGGGAGGATGGGATTTCCCCTCCGCTCAAGTAATACAGGCCCTGACTGGTGTCGTAGTTAAGTGTGTGGACTCTTATCTGGGAGAACTGGGTTTGATCCCCCACTCTTCCACTTGCAGCTGCCGGAATGGCCTTGGGTCAGCCATGGCTCTTGTAGGAGTTGTCCTTAAAAGGGCCGCTGCTGCCACAGCTCTCTCAGCCCCACCCACCTCGCAGGGTGTCTGTTAGAAGATAGAAGAAGATATTGGATTTATATCTCGCCCTCCATTCCGAAGAGTCTCAGAGCGGCTCACAGTCTCCTTTACCTTCCTCCCCCACAACAGACACCCTGTGAGGTGGGTGGGGCTGAGAGGGCTCTCACAGCAGCTGTTGTGGGGGAGGAGGGTAAAGGTATCTGCTCTGAGATTCAAAGTATAGGGTGGGCTATAAATCCAATATCTTCTTCTTTTTTAATAAAAGCCCCATAATGTTATAAACTTTTTGGTACTGTATAATGAACAGTGTAAAGTACTTTTGACATTAAAATATGTTTTTTTCCCCTTCCATCAGAGTGAACTTGATCTACCTTTCAGAGTAAAGGCTGGACAAATTGGTAGGTGAATAATTTAAAACATTTTTTTTAATTTGGTGATTGTATGAAGTCAGAAAATCAGTAGTAACAGGAAAGGAAAGGTCCCTTGTGCAAGCACCAGATGTTTCCGACTCTGGGGTGACGTTGCTTTCACAACGTTTTCACGGCAGACTTTTGACAGTGTGGTTTGCCATTGCCTTCCCCAGTCATCTACGCTTTCCCCCCAGCAAGCTGGGGACTCATTTGACCGACCTCAGAAGGATGGAAGGCTGAGTCAACCTGGAGGCAGCTTCCTGAAAACCCAGCTTCCACTGGGGATCGAACTCGGGTCGTGAGCAGAGCTTAGGACTGCAGTACTGCAGCTTTAACACTCTGTGCAACCTGGCAGTTAATGAATTTTGTGTCCTAGAGTGAAACGTGCTAGACCTTTCAAGGAGATCGGGCCGGTGGCCGTCAGTCATTGCCACGCATGTTTTAATTATAACAATTATGACAGTAGTTGTGTGCGGTCAGATTCCTGATTCTGTTTTAATAAAGCTAGAAACATACTTTAGTGGAACTTAACTGCAGTTTGATTCCCCACTCCTCCACTTGCACCTGCTGGAATGGCCTTGGGTCAGCCATGGCTCTTGTAGGAGTTGTCCTTAAAAGGGCCGCTGCTGCCAGAGCTCTCTCACATATGTGTGTGTGTGTATACATATATACACACATATAAAAATATATATATACACACACACACATATATACAGGGCTTTTTTGGTAGAAAAAGCCCAGCAGGAACTCATTTGCATGTTAGGCCATACTCCCTGACATCACCATGATTGCACACAGGCTTTTTTGGTAGAAAGAGCCTAACAGGAACTCATTTGCATATTAGGCCACACCCCCTGACACCAAGCCAGCTGGAACTGCATTCTTGTGTGTTCCTGCTCAAAAAAAGCACTGCACACACACACACACACACATATATTAATATATATATATAAAAATATACACATATATACATATACACTTGCAAAAAAAAAGCCCGGTAGGAACTCATTTGCATATTAGGCCATACTCCCTGACTTAACCATGGTTGCACACCGGCTTTTTTGGTAGAAAGAGCCTAACAGGAACTCATCTGCATATTAGGCAGCCGGGACTGTGTTCCTGTGTGTTCCTGCTCAAAAAAAGCCCTGCACACACACACACACACACACACACACATACACACACACATAGGCCTTAGAAACACAGAAGCTTTATGCAGTGGCCCTGATCCTCCACATTTCCTGGTTATGGGAAAAACGCTGTTCCAACAAATTACAAAGATGAGCTGACTCCTATGGCAACAAGAGGGGGAAAAAATTACTTTCAAAAATAGAAGCACATCTTACATGACGTATTCATGTACGTACACTGACTTACTGTGAACAGGTAAAGGTTAACTTGCTACAGCTCCAAGCCCAGGTAAAAGACAGAGGAAGAGCGATCTTATATGAGGTAAAAACAGAAGGCATGCAAGAGCCAAAGAGGCCCACAAAGTAACGGACAACAGGGTGCTGCCAACTGCCAAGTGTGCCCGAGCATAGAATTCTCTCAACCTTTTGTCTCCCAGGTCGTCTTGCGTGTCTCTCTCTCTCTCTCTCTCTCTCTCTCTCTCTCTCGGCTTGGCTTCGCGAACGAAGATTTAAGAAGGGTGCAATAGTCCACGTTTGCTGCAGGCTCGCTGGTGGCTGACAAGACCAATGTGGGACAGGCAGGTCCGGCCACAGCGGCTGCAGGGAAAAGTCTGATTTAGCGTTGGTCCTGTAGCAGTGCGATTCTTCCTCAATCTCCTTTTGTCCTCAAGACCAGCTATGCGTGTGTTCTCAAAGGAAGAGACAGCCTGGTGGATGGTGTGCCTCCATGCTTTGCGATCTGAGGCTAGGTCAGACCACTGGTGATGGTTGATGTGACAGGTGCTAAGGGATTTCTTCAGGGAGTCCTTGTACCTCTTCTTTGGTGCCCCTCTATTTCGATGGCCGGTGGAGAGTTCGCCATACAGGGCAATCTTGGGAAGGCGGTGGTTTTCCATCCTAGAAATATGCCCTGCCCAGCGCAGCTGCGTCTTCAACAGCAGTGCCTCGATGCTGGTAACCTCTGCCCGCTTGAGGACTTCAGTGTTGGTCACAAAGTCACTCCAGTGGATGTTGAGGATGGTGCGAAGGCAGCGCTGATGAAAGCGCTCAAGGAGTCGCAGGTGATGACGGTATAAAACCCACGATTCGGAGCCATAGATGAGGGTTGTCATCACAACCGCTTTGTAAACATTGATCTTTGTGACTTTTTTCAGATGCTTGTTGCTCCACACTCTTTTGTGCAGTCGGCCAAATGCACGGTTTGCCTTTGCCAGCCTGTTGTCAATCTCCTTGTCGATCTTGGCATCTGAGGAGATGATGCACCCCAAATAGCTGAACTGCTGGACTGTCTTCAGAACTGATTCACCCACAGTGATGCAGGGAGGGTGATAATCTTCCTGGGGTGCAGGCTGGTGGAGAACTTCTGTCTTCTTCAGACTAACTTCTAGGCCGAATAGCTTGGCAGCCTCTGCAAAGCAGGACGTCATATGCTGCAGAGCTGATACCGAGTGGGAGACGAGTGCAGCATCATCAGCAAACAGTAGCTCTCGGATGAGTTTTTCCATTGTCTTGGAGTGTGCCTTTAGTCGCCTCAGGTTGAACAGGCTGCCATCGGTGCGATAGCGGATGTAGACACCATCGTCCTCATCTAGATCTACTGCGGCTCTTTGAAGCATCATGCTAAAGAAGATCGTAAAGAGAGTTGGCGCGAGAACGCAGCCTTGCTTTACACCTGTGCCTATTGGGAAGGGCTCCGAGAGGTCGTTGCAGTGTCTGACTTGGCCTCGCTGGTCTTCGTGTAGCTGGATGATCATGCTGAGGAACCTTGGGGGACATCCTAAACGTTCCAAGATTTGCCACAGGCCTTTCCTGCTAACGGTATCGAAAGCTTTGGTAAGGTCGACAAAAGTCACATACAGACCCTTGTTCTGTTCCCTGCATTTCTCTTGGAGCTGCCTGAGAACAAATACCATGTCGGTGGTGCTCCTGTTAGCTCTGAAGCCGCACTGGCTCTCTGGGAGGAGTTCTTCTGCAATGGTGGGCACCAGTCTGTTCAGGAGTATTCTGGCAAGGATTTTGCCTGCGATGGAGAGCAGGGTTATCCCCCGGTAGTTGGAGCAGTCTGACTTTTCCCCTTTGTTCTTGTATAGGGTGATGATGATTGCATCGCGAAAGTCCTGTGGTAATTTGCCTTGTTCCCAGCAGGTGACAAGTACTTTGTGAAGTGAGCTATGTAGTACTGTGCCCCCATGCTTCCAGATCTCTGGTGGAATTCCATCAACTCCTGCTGCCTTGCCACTTTTCAGTTGCTTGATGGCTTTAACAGTCTCTTCTAGGGTGGGGATCTCATCCAACTCTGTTTTCACCGGTTGAAGTGGGGTGAGGTGGATTGCTGAATCTTGAACTACGCGGTTGGCACTGAAGAGAACCTGAAAATACTCCGACCACCGGTTCAGTATGGATGCCTTGTCTGTGAGGAGCACTTGGCCGTCTGCACTATGCAAGGGACTCTGAGCCTGATATGATGGACCATATACTGCCTTCAGGGCTTCGTAGAACCCTCTTAAATCACCAGTGTCTGCACACAGCTGGGTTCTCTCTGCAAGCTTGGTCCACCACTCGTTCTGAATGTCTCGAAGCTTGCGCTGGAGGTTGCTACATGCAGCGCGAAAGGTTGCTTTTTTCCCAGGACAGGAGGGCTGAGCAAGATGTGCTTGGTAGGCAGATCTCTTTTTTGCCAGTAATTCTTGGATCTCTTGATTGTTCTCATCAAACCAGTCCTTGTTCTTCCTTGTGGAGAACCCGAGGACTTCTTCAGAGATCTGCAGGACGGTAGTTTTTAGGTGTTCCCAGAGTGCTTCTGGAGAAGGGTCTGTGGGGCAACTGAGGTCCTCAATTCTTGACTGGAGTTTTGCCTGGAAGGCAGCTTTAACTTCGGCTGACTGGAGGCTGCCAACCATGTGGAGTTACAGGATCCAACATAAACAGCCAATAAAAAACATAGTTCCGTACTCTTCAGCTTTTTGCACTTCCTTCCAACAACTCCACAATGGGAAAAGACTTTCTTTTTTTCCCCCTCATAGATCGGAAACCCAGTGCTTTCTGCTTTGACACAAACTATTTCTAAATGAACTTTTGTGATCTTGGTAGAACATTTTGAGGCATTAGCTTCTTTCCAGAATGCTGGTAGCGTTTGGTATCTCTCTGCAGCTTGGGTAAGGTGTAAAAATATTTGTATAAGAAAACCTACACATGTATCATATGCAAGGCAAACATAGTGATCTGACGAAGTGAGCTTTGATAAAGAAATCAGGTTCTCTGGAAAGTGTTGTTTGGTCTTTAAGGACTCAAATTGTATTATGTATAGCCATTATACCTAAATCTATCTTCATGGTCTATTGTCTGTATTCATGTTTATACACACACTCCTTGTCTAATGTATAGTATCCTATTTTTAGACAAACTGACCTTGAAGATTCCCTGGAAGAATCTATATGGAGAAGCCGTAGTTGCAACTCTAGAAGGCTTGAACCTTCTGGTTGTCCCTGGGGCAAGTAAGTTACCAGTAAAAAGGCTGATATGATGGATGGGGTGGTGGGGGAAACTTCACACAGGAGTAGGAGAATCGAAGTGTAAATGGGTCAACTAGCAGCATGTTTTTCATTGGAGAATGTGATGTATGAACCAGACCAACGTGTGCCTTCTGTGGGGTGTCCCAAAGGAATGCAGCTTCGGGAATGGAAAGATATATAAAGGAGTATTTGAAGGAAGAAGGGTGATTGTATGGGAGGAGGCGGTAACAAGCCAGTTCCTTCACAAGGCACTGCCCTCCCACAGTTCCACCTTGTGACTTGGTCATCAGTTCTGTATTACTGTGTCTTCTAGGCATTAAATATGATGCAGAAAAAGAGGAAAAGTATCTACAGGCTAATAAGCAAAGGGACCTGTCAAGAATTGAAGATGCCCTGCAGAAAGCAGCAGAGAAAGGTATAGTATAGTTGCATTTCAGTCTTATAAGGTAATGCTTCTGAAGAACAGAGGCTAGCGTGTTAAGAACAGTGTCTGAAACCTGTCTTGCGGGAGGTTGCCTGGCTGTTTAGAAAAGTGATACAGGAAGTGAGGAATACTGGTAAAAATTTCTGAGTTGAAGACTCTTCATATAGACCAGTTTGCATCCTTCTGCCTTTTTACATGCACTCAGGTTATTGGAGAGAGCCAGTCTGGTATAGTCGTGAAGTACGCGGACTCTTATCTGGGAGAACCGGGTTTGATTCCCCACTCGCATCTGCTGGAATGGCCTTGGTTAGCCATAGCTTTTGCAGAGTTGTCCTTGTAAGGGCAGCTTCTGGGAGAGCTCTCTCAGCCCCACCCACCTCACAGGGTATCTGTTGTGGGGGAAGGAGATATTGTAAGCCACTCTGAGTCTCTGATTCAGAGAGAAGGGCAGGGTATAAATCTGCAGTCGTCATCTTCTAAATCCTACAGACTTTCTGTGTTATTGGGTATATAGGTTATGACTTTTGAAAGCCTCTTTCTTGTATTGTAAAATCCAAGTTCCTTGCGTATTTCTTATCAGATCAACTAGGAATAGATGTTTTGGTGAACTTTTGTAAATTGACACAAAAATCAGCCAACAACAACAACAAAAAAATAGTCTGTATGTGTGTTTTGTACAATTGGCAGGCTTTCTGATAAAAAATGGATACTCTAGTGACTGGTGTAACAACAAATTGCATCCTTCACCAGTTCTTTGTTTTATGCAATTGTACAATACTCGTATGCCTGCTAGTTGTAATTCTTAACTACCTTTGTCATGAAAAGCAAAGTCAATGCTTTGTTTATTGACAGAAATGCAAATAATAAAGTTGAAACTGGTCTTATCTGTTTCAGTGTTAACAAAAAAACGTTGTTGATAGTTCAGGTTAAAAAGTAGATGTTGTTTTAAAAAGTATGCTTTTTGGTTGTTGCTATCCTATGGATGAAGGCGGTCATTCAGATTTCATATATGGGCTGGAGACCTTTGTGTGCACGGATGTCAAACCCGGTAGGTATGCATGGCTGATTACTGTTCCCAAGGAGCTTTGGAGAGGGAGGTTGAATGGTTGCTGGTCCAAGTGGGTTGACTTAAGCAGAACTAGATCCCTGTGGAGCTCATTCCAAAATGTGTAGTTGATAGAAGGGAAGCCGGTACACCCATTTGGGTACTTCAGAACCTCATAAATAGATCTCACATACTGTTTCTGAAAAGTTTGTTGTGTAGCCCCTCTATCATGCATGCATGTGCACAAATAGATTCTGCAGTTCTCATGTTTCAAAAGAAGGGTAGGTTAACAGTATTGCTCTTATATTAATTTTTGAAGCCTTTTCTAAAGCACTGTCATAACTAACTGCAGTGGGGAAAGAGAACCTTGTATTCTGCTCTGAGCTCTGTGAAGGAAAGGGCAAAAAAAAATCAATTTAAAGACAATAGGCTTTTTGCAAGAAAGAAATCGGCTGGTCTGTAATGCCTGTCCCAATCACACTTCCTTGGGAACAAATCCCATTGGTTTCAGTCTGCTTCTGTGTAAGAGGCTCAAGATCCTTGCTCAAACAGGCAGTTTTTTTATGCCACATGAATAATGATTCCATCGATCTATGTGCTGGCTCTACCAGGGAGAAACTGAATATGGAGAAAACAATCTTTGGGTTGATTACGATCTAATGTTTGATTCAGTTAACGTGGTTGAACTCAAACAGAAGGGTGTTTTTTTTTAAAAAAAATCTGCAGGCACTCTATTAAAAAGAAGTTAGGCTAGGTTATGCCATTTAATCATTAATACCCTGGGTGAGAGTTTTCTGATTCTGTGCCATAGCAAATAGTATGACTATACCCAGCAAGTAGGTTGTTTAAATGCGGTTTGTAGGAAGAGGGTGGAGCGTTCATTTATCTCTTAAAATGTCCATGCCATATGACTGTAAAGCTTTCCGCTGCTGGGATTTAAATGGGAGATACAACCAGTGTTCCTTCTAAGCTGAGTTAGCGTGAGCTAGCGCACAGATTTTTAGCCTCCAGCTTGCACATTTTTGTCTTAGCTCAGGAAGGATGACCCCAGAGCACAATAACTTATGCAGCAGCTCATAACTTTAATGCCAGTCGCTCACAAAGTAGAATGTTTGCTTACAAGACTCTGCAGAGAACATTGGATACAACATAGGTGAATATGTTTATGATACTGGTAGCTCACTGTGGTTTAGGGTTGCCAAGTCCAATTCAAGAAATATCTGGGGACTTTGGGGGTGGAGCCAGGAGACTTTGGGGGTGGAGCCAGGAGACTTCGTGGTGGTGCCAGGAGCAAGGATGTAACAAACATAATTGAACTCCAGGGGAGTTCTGGCCATCATATTTAACGGGACAGCTCACCTTTTAAAATGCCTTCCTTCCATAGGAAATAATGAAGGCTAGGGGCACCTTTTGGGGCTCATAGAATTGGACCCCCTGGTCCAAACTTTTTGAAACTTCGGAGGTATTTTGGGGAGAGGCACTAGATGCTAAACTGAAAATTTGGTGCCTCTAACTCAAAAAATACTCCCCCCCCCCAGTCCCCGATACCCGCAGATCAATTCACCATCATTCCCTATGGGAATCGTTCATGGAGGTGCATGATGGCTGTGGGGGCGGGGCTTCCCCTGCCGGCCAGCTGGCTGGGGGAGGGGGGAAGCCTGTAAAACCTGGGGATCCCCCACTGGGACCTGGGGATTGGGAAGCCTACTGTGGTTAGGCTACCCAGAGGAGGATACATTAATACAGCACCATGAAATGGTTTTAAATAATTTAAATATGTAATTATGTTTTATATGTTTTATTGGTTTTAATGGTAGTAATGTGATGTTGTGAGCCGCCCTGAGTCCGCTTGCGGGAAGGGCGGGATATAAGCTTAACGTAATGCATAAATAAATAATAAATAAATAAATGCATTCTCCTTCTTAAAATGAGATTCTGCAGATTCATTGTACAGGTTTAAAATGGCCGCCGGCGGAAGTGCCGTCAAGTCACAGAGGACTTTCACGGCAGCCCTGCAGGGCTTTCAAGACCAGAGGCATTCAGAGGCGGTTTGGCATTGCCTGCCTCTAAGTCATGACCCTGGTATTCCTTGCACGTCTCCCATCCATTACTGGTCAGGACCAACCCTGCTTAGCTTCTGAGACTGAGCTAACCTGGGCTACTCAGGTCAGGGCAATGGCTGCCCCTCCTCTTCAGTAGATACAAGTGTAGTCTTGCAAATGCTTTATTGGGGATATGCCAGTGAGTCGACTATGGCAGACCTGCCTAGCGGACAAACTACACTCTCTTTCTAGCTGGGACCTAGCCATTAAGGATATTGAGGGTCTGTTAACAAGCAGCGATGTATGGCGTTCTCTGCAAGAACTTTGCATTTCCCCCTTCTTTTTCATCTTCTTTGCTAAGAGAGTTCCGGAATGGCACATCACTCTCAGCTAGCGCCTTTTCAACCCAAGCTACGGACCAGAGGAACTGGGCATGGGGTGGAGGCATAAATTCTGCAATTCTCATATTTCAAAAGAAGGGCAGGGTAACATTATCGTTCTACATCAGGGGTGGCCAACGGTAGCACTCCAGATGTTTTTTTGCCTACCACACCCATCAGCCCCAGCCAGCATGGCCAATGGCTGGGGCTGATGGGAGTTGTAGGCAAAAAAAACATCTGACGAGCTACCATTGGCCACCCCTGTTCTACAGATATATTAATTTTTGCAGCCTTTTGTAAAATGCTGTCATTAACTAACTACAGTGGGGAAAAGAGAACATTATACTCTGCTCTGAGCTCTGTGAAGGAAAGGGTGAGGAAAAAAATGAATTTTAAGACAGCAGCCTATTTGTAAGTCCCAGTCGCACTTACTTGGGAGCCAGTCCCATTGATTTCAGTCTGCTGCTGTGTAAGAAGCTCAGGATCCTAAATTTGCTTGAAATAATTCGCCCCCTGCCCCACTGGGCCAACTCCTTGAAGGCAGGGTGCAGGAAACTGCTTGACAGCCTCCTGACATATGTCATATGAACATATGAAGCTGCCTTATACTAAATCAGATCCTCGGTCCATCAAAGTCAGAATTGTCTACTCAGACTGGCAGCGGCTCTCCACAGTCTCAAGCTGAGGTTTTTCACGCCTGCTTGCCTGGACCCTTTTTAGTTGGAGATGCCGGGGATTGAACCTGGGACCTTCTGCTTACCAAGCAGATGCTCCACCACTGAGCCACCGTCCCACCCCAAAGCCAGCCCTGTCTACCCAGAGTCAGCCTTGCTTCCATCCAGGCACAAATGGTTCCCTGGCCAAATGGCAAAGAGCCTTTCTTCCCTCATTTGTTTCAAAGCTTGCCTCTGGAGGCATGCCTCCTGCAGCAGTGATTTCCAAGTCTCAGCCTTGGCTAGTCTGATTTCTCCCTCCAGTTGTGTGCCTGTAAACAGCCTTCTGTTTTTATTAGGGTTTGTAGAATCTTTCGGGATCAAGTGCCGTGTTCTACTGGAGAAAGTTTTCCTTCCAGACGTTTCGTTCTCAGCTGTGGAGAACGTCCTCAGTGGCGTTGCAGCCGGAGCAGGCGCTCTGACCTTCTTGGCTGCTGTGCAGCTGTCCTCACTCAATGCACAGCAGCCAAGAAGGTCTGAGCGCCTGCTCCGGCTGCAACGCCACTGAGGACGTTCTCCGCAGCTGAGAACGAAACGTCTGGAAGGAAAACTTTCTCCAGTAGAACGCGGCACTTGATCCCGAAAGATTCTACAAACCCTAATGATGTTACCAGCCGTGAAAACCTGAATTCTTTGATAGCCTTCTGTTTGTCAGTGTCTCAGTACTTTGCAGGACCCAAATATGTCAAGAAACATGAACTTGCCTAGGAGGCTTTGGATGGGTGGCTCACGCAACCTCTGTAAAGCCTGTGCAGCCATTCTCGTTCTGTTCCCCCTGGCTGAGAGGAATAAGGATCACTTCTTACAGGCCGCTGGAAATAATTGTTAAATTTATGCAGTAGCTTTTTCTCTTCGTGGTTTTTCTTCAGCCTTTTTTTTTGGGGAGGTTTCATTTTTTTGTGTTCCTCTATTTTCACTGCTTGCTCTGTGATACTTGCCTAACTTTAATTTATCCTTTTTCCTGTAAAATTGCTTGCATTGAGAAGGACGTAAGTCTAAAAAGTCTAAAAAGCATTTTAAGAAACGATTTAAAGGTCGCGATCGCTCAAAAGGTGGGTAAAACTAGTCTAGTGTGTTGCATATTTTTTGTTTGTTGGTTTTTCATTGTTATAAACAGTTTAAACAAAAAAAAAAGCAAACGCAGCAAGTCATCCATTAACAATATGTTTGTGTGACCTTATTCGTGGTGACAGCCACAAAGTCAGTTACTGACAGCTTGACTTTATTAGGTTAATCCGGTTGATTAACGTAGTTGAAGTCAGTGTTTGTGTTTCAGTGGGGTGTTTATCTGTCCGTCTGTCTGAAGCAAAACTCAGGAGTCTTTCATCACCTTATATGTGAGCAGATTTATTGCGGCCCAAGCTTTTGTAAGCTTTTCGGAAGAGCGTGCTTTGCAAATCCAATGAAGTGGGCTGTAGCCCACGAAAGCTTATGTTACGACAAATCTGTTCGTCTTTAATGTGCCAAAGAACTCCTTTTTTGCTTACATGTTTATGTGGGTATGGAGAAGCAAGGCAGCTGCTGATCAGCTCTGCCTTGCTGTCTTTTATTTTGGTATTCTGTTCAGAACTGGCTGTCCCCACCAGTTTATCCTAATGGCCCCAAAGAGATCTTCATTCGATGCCCCTTCGTTAATAGTCATTGAACAATGACCCGTTCATTTGGTCCCTGACTTAGGGGTTTACCGTGTGGCTCATTTTGTGCAGTGGTCAACAGACAATGGTAGCCTTAGAGATGGGTGGGATTTTATTTCCACCTTTGAGTTCACGTCTGTCGTCTCAGAATGGTGAGATTTTATTTGTAAGTTTTGACTGCTTTCCTCACTTCACAAATACAGGTGCGTGTCGCATTCGTTCCCAGTAGAGATGGTCTCCCAACATCCCGTATTGGTGTGAAAAAGGAGCGTTAAAGTTAGCATGTCTGAAGCAGCCTGAATATTGTCGTTTGTTTATTATTGATATAGGTTTTAGTTGCAGGTTAAGGGCTAAAGTGCAACAGGCAGGGTGGTGAAATCTCTGTGTGCCAATATAAACTCTGCAAGAGGGAATGCCGCTGATAAACGGCTCCTGTCTGAGGTTTTTGTACTGTTCGGGGACCCAGGGGGCAGGTAGCTGTTCTTGATTGTGCAGCGTCTTCCTGCACAACGTAACTCCTGTGGTTTTATACAAAAAAAGATTCTTAAAACTGTTTAACCACAATTAAAAACAGAAGCAGTGAAACAGCCCAACTCCTTCTGAAGTAGTGCCTTAAAATTCTTTAGGAGGTTCTGGCTTGCCATAAAAAGGGGCTTCACCTGCTTTCCAAATGAGGCAATTGGCATAGAAAGATGGGCCTCTATGGGTAGGGTTTTGGCATTGTAGGGAGCAGCTGCCAAAAAGGCCCTGCTACTGGGCCAGGGGAATCCAGTCTTGTGTCCATTTATGTTTGTCATTCTGAGGAGGGTCTCTGTAGTTGATCTTCAGAGAAGGGGTAGCATCGTCTTTGATTGTGTCACAGAATCGGTCACAAGATTTTAAAAAGAAGCCTCTGAAATGAGCTGAAAGCAGGTCAAAGAACTCTTGCCTGGCTAAGGGGTTCTGCCTGACTAAATTAGGGAGATGGGTGGTCTCTGGGAATAAACTGCTCTCTGGCTTGCTTATGCAAAGGTGGACGGTGTTCAGAATTCCCCGCAAACATGTAGCGCGTGCCTTCTGTCAATGCACGGTCTTGGCTTCATTGAGTTGCTGTGGATAAAGTCACTTGGCTGGGGGGAGAAAGGCGGAAGGGAAAGTTTAAAGTGACTGTATAAACATGTGATATCATCTGGTCAAAAGGAGCTTCCTTTCCCCAGGAGGGAATTCTTATGATTAAGCTGGTGACTTTCCACCTACTTCATTTGCTTTCTTTTTGCCTAGAGGAAAAAAAAGTGCAAATTGGGCCATTTGCTGCAGATTAACTCCCCCCTCCCAGACCAAAAGAATAAAAAAAAACAAGTCTAGTGTGAAAGTATAGATGGAAGGTGCACCTTGTTTGATGTGGCAGCTTGAAGCTTAATGGCACGGAATAACCTTTGGGGGTGAAGTGTGGCCTTATAAGTGGAGAGAGCTCACCAGCTTGCCTTCGTTTTTATTCAGACAAACCAAAGGAAGAGAAGAAAGACACTTTTCTGGAAAAGCTTGCCACGCAAGTCATCAAAAACGTACAAGTCAAAATCACAGGGATCCATATCAAGTATGAGGACGACGTAAGTATTGTGAATTCCTCCTAGGCGAAGTAAATGATAACTCTGGTCTCTTGTACCACTTCAGTTAAAGTTGTTGGTCCTTTAAGTCTGTAGCTCAAATAGAGCAAAGCCCTTTGACGTCGTTTTTTGGGGGGAGGGGAAGAGAAAACCCTAAGTAGCATACAGTGAAGGAGACTGTCAGAATGTATTTTGCCAGTTTGGTGTCGTGGTTAAGTGTGCAGACTCTTATCTGGGAGAACTGGGTTTGATTCCCCCCTCCTCCACTTGCAGCTGCTGGAATGGCCTTGGGTCAGCCAGAGCTCTCTTATCTGGGAGAACCAGGTTTGATTCCCCCCTCCTTCACTTGCACCTGCTGGAATGGCCTTGGGTCAGCCAGAGCTCTCTTATCTGGGAGAACCGGGTTTTATTCCCCCCTCCTCCACTTGCACCTGCTAGAATGGCCTTGGGTCAGCCAGAGCTCTCTTATCTGGGAGAACTGGGTTTGATTCCCTCCTCCTCCACTTGCAGCTGCGGGAATGGCCTTGGGTCAGCCAGAGCTCTCTTATCTGGGAGAACCGGGTTTGATTCCCCCCTCCTCCACTTGCACCTGCTGGAATGGCCTTGGGTCAGCCAGAGCTCTCTTATCTGGGAGAACTGGGTTTGATTCCCTCCTCCTCCACTTGCAGCTGCGGGAATGGCCTTGGATCAGCCAGAGCTCTCTTATCTGGGAGAACCGGGTTGGATTCCCCACTCCTCCACTTGCAGCTGCTGGAATGGCCTTGGGTCAGCCAGAGCTCTGGCAGAGGTTGTCCTTGAAAGGGCAGCTGCTGTGAGAGCCCTCTCCAGCCCCACCCACCTCACAGGGTATCTGTTGTGGGGGAGGAAGGGAAAGGAGATTGTGAGTTGCTCTGAGACTCTTCGGAGTGGAGGGCGGGTTATAAATCCAATATCTTCTTCTTCTATTTATTTAACAGTATATACTCCCTCCAGCCTAGAGTTACGGGTGCAGTGTGTTTGTTGACTGAGCGTGTAAGCCCTCCATGTCTTGTCCCTAAGGGCCGTGATTCTTGCCAGTTATGCCCCACAAGTCTGCCAGTCGTTAAAGGGCTGTGGCTCAGTGGAAGAGCCTCTGCTTTCTGCATGAAGAAGGTCCCAGGTTCAATCCCTAGCATCTCCCATCTAAAAGGATCAAGCAGTAGGTGATGAGAAACACCTCTGCTCAAGACCCTGGAAAGCCACTGCTGGTCTACAATGCTGAACTTGATGGGGAGAAGCTGTGGCTCAGTGGAGGAGTCTCAGGTTTCAATCCCTGACATCTCCAGTTAAAAGGACCAGGCGGTAGGTGATGGGAAAGACCTCTGCCTGAGACCCTGGAGAGCCGCTGCCAGTCTGAGAAGACAAGATTGGCCTGGATGGACCAGTTTCAGTATGAGGCAGCTTCATGTGTGCTCAGGATGTATGAGCTAATCCACAGCCACAGCGAACGTTCTCTGTCGCTTCGGCCACACGGTTTGTGCAACTTCCAGCGGGAGACGAAAAGCAGCAATGTGTAAGAGGGACTAAACGCTGGTCATGTACGTGCTTGACAATGAAAACGTCTCCCAAAAAAGAAATGACCGTCTAGAGATACGAGGAAGTTCAGAGCAAGCTATACGCGGCCTTTTGGTAGGAATAACCAGTTTCTGATGTCACCGGAGGGATGGAAAACTAGTTGAAAAGCGAGCTGGTTCTTCAAAGATGTTAGATAGGTCTACAACATGCTGTCAATGGGGGCCATGGCACCAACTCACACCTTTCCCGGGGCCCACCAGGTGTTTTTAGAATGTGGGAGGGGCCAGGTAGGGCTTTTGCCCAGCAGGGCTTCTGATTGGCCACTGAAGATTCACTGGACTGTGCAGATTTTTAAAAAACGTTGCTTTGGCAGCCACCAGAGCACAATGATCTTCACTGGGTGACTGAAGGCATATCGTGGCAGCCATTTTGTGGCTTCCAAACATGGCAGCCATTTTGTGGCTTCCAAGCATGGCAGCCATTTTGTGGCTGCGCCCACCCCCCTGCGTCAGCATTCCAAACGTGGCTGCAGGCTGAAAAGGGAATAGAGACCTTTTGGCTGCCCCTTTTAAAGCAAACGGCAGTCTTGCTGCAGCGCTTGGGAGCACCTTGCAGTTGCATCTAGAAGCCTTCCTTTAAACCAGGGATGGCCGAACTTGCTTCATGTTTGAGAGCCACAAGACATGAACTTCGGATGTTTGAGAACTGCAAAGACAGGAAGGAAGGAAAATAGATGGAGGAAGAAGGTGGAAAGAAAGCAACTTTAAATGCATTCTCCAAGCTGCCGGCTGTCTTGGATACATGATTTAAGGAGACAAATGCATTCTCCAAGCTGACTGGCGGGGCGGTGGGGAGGGACTTGGAGCATGTATGAAAGAGCCACATGTGGCTCCCAAGCCAAACTTGCTTAATTTTGCCATCACTGCTGTATATTGATCTTTAGGTAATTATTTGCATTCTAGTCAGCTGTACAGGACTGCCTTAGCAAGAGTTAGTTTCTAGAGAAGTTATTTAGAATACCTGACGATACAAAGCCATAGTCTCAAAGTTAAACTCCCTCCTCCCACCCCTTTGCTAAGTGTCTGTTTCAGACAGTCCATGTAGATTTCCCTCCCCCCTTTGAGTCCCCTATAACCAGGAACTGGAATAGTCCAGTACTGTTTCATGTAACCATTTCACTTTTCTTTTCTTTTTTTGTAGATCACAGATCCCAGCCGACCCATATCTTTTGGAATGACTCTGGGCGAACTGAGCTTACTGGTAATACTGAGTTCTTAGGGAAGAATTCACGCAGCTTTAATAAACCTGGGCGGGGGGGGGGGCAGCCCCCTGTGCTTCTCAGTTAATGAAAAGAGCAAAGCTCTCGAGTTTCGTAATCCTCAGTCTCTTGAATGTGGGCGTGCAATTGGAAAAGGGAAATGTTAGTATAAGAGGCAGTACTGACAGAAAATAAGATGGAATATAAGAGGCCTGGCTTTATGGTTCAATCCTAACCTGACCAGCCAGGAAGAAGGTCACTCTATGCCCCAGCACAACCCATTAAATACTTGAAGCGATAACACAGCTGCAAAAATGGAGAGCCTGAGAGAAATTTACAAGCAAGTCAAGGCCACTTGAGTAATATTTTTCTAGGAAATGTGCTGCGACGGACAGAAAAAAACTCTTTAGTACTGATGCACTTGGAAGTGAGTTCATTCATCATTTTGTGGATCTTTTCCTGAATAGGAGGAGCTGAGTTGTCCAGGATGAAGAAGTTATCTTTCCAGTGCTAGATGCTCATGGGTTGGATTGCTAGTTCCTGGTTGGGAAATTCCTGGAGATTTGGGGGTGGAGCCTAGGAAGGACAAGGGACCTCCGTGGGGTGCAATGCCGTAGAGTCCACCCTCCAAAGCATCCATTTTCTCCAGGGGAACTGATCTCTGCAGTCCAGAGAGGAGCTGTAATTCTGGGGGATCCCACCTGGAGGCTGGTATCTTTAGCAAGAAGGAAAGATGGGAACCCGCCGATTGAAATTAGCAGGTTGGGAATGGATGTTTGATCTTTTCCAAAACTTCCTTTTTCTTGACTTTCTTAGCAGGTTGCATATTGGGAAATCGTTCCTAAATTTGGTTGTTACTTTATTCGTGTTTTAAAACAAGGAACGCTTCAAGGTCGCTGAGAATGTGAGAGACTGCTTTCGGTGTTGCCCCAAAGCTGAGTTAGTGTGAGCTGCCTCACGGGTTTTTAACCTCTGGCTCACACTTTTTTGTCTCACCTTGGGAAGGATGGCCCCAGAGCACACAACTTGATGCCAGCGGCTCACAAAGTAGGATTTCTGCTCATGAGACCTCGCAGCTTAGAGGGAACGATGAACACTTTCGAGATTTCATTTTTTGTTATAGGAGTTTGCTGCTTTGAGACACGTAATGCCATCCTAATTGTGAATTGGGGTTTTTTTTAATTATTATTATTAAGCTGCCAGAAATGTTTTGCACGCAGAAAGCTTTGGCAGTGGATTAAGAGTTTGAAATAAAAAGCAAGTTTAAAATTGTTAAAATGCATGTTTTTCCACTTCCAGACTGCTAATGAAAACTGGACTCCTTGCATTCTAAACGAGGCTGCAAAAATAATATATAAGGTACTGTCTCTTACTATTGCAATTTTTAGGAGCAGATGCTTAAATTAAGGTGGCAATCCATGGAATTAGAGAGCACCCGCAAGAGAATTATAAGTTCAGTGACTGGGATTCAAAGAGCTATTTTAGCTATGCTTAGTGGTGTTAAGCGGCCCCGTGGCGCAGAGTGGTAAAGCAGCAGTACTGCAGTACTGTGATCGGAACTCTCTGCTCACAACCTGAGTTTGATCCCAGCAGAAGTTGGTTCAGGTAGCCAGCTCAGGTTGACTCAGCCTTCCATCCTTCCGAGGTCGGTCAAATGAGTCCCCAGCTTGCTGGGGGTGGTGGGAAGTGTAGATGACTGGGGAAGGCAATGGCAAACCACTCCGTAAAAGTCTGCCGTGAAAATGCTGTGAAAGCAACGTCACCCCAGAGTCGGAAACGATTGGTGCTTGCACAGGGGACCTTTCCTTTCCTTTTCTAGTGATGCGTCTGACTTTTTTCTTTTGAATAGCATCCCCCACCCTTCCCCAGCAGTATATCACTGATTTTTGAAAGCCCCCACAGTTTTCCAAGTGGCCTGTAGCATAAGGTGCGTGCTTGTGCATGAGAAACACCTTTACTCCCATCCCCCCATGCACCATTGGGCTTGTAGAACCAGTTGTACATTTCCCTGGATTCCAGCCTAGATAATCATTGTCTTTGCCTTTGGCAGATGGGTGGGTGGCTGCGACAAATGCAAAGATCAGCTCAGATTAACTGGCTTGGCTGGATTTTGCGAATACTCTGAGAGGGGGACCACTGGGCAAAACCGTGTTAGGTAACTTTTCTCTTTCGTTTAGGTAGAAAAGTAAATTCCAAAGACCTCACATATGGATCTTCTCCTGAGCATTGTTCATATTACATCTGCTGTCCTCTGCTGAGTTAATTTTTTTTCCTCCTCCTCGTTGTAATTTTCAGTTCTGCCTTTCATAGGGGGAAATACATGCTTCTGGGTTTTTTCCCCAAGGCTATGATGTCAGAATTGGCATCTTTCTAATTTTTAGTATTATACAAAAGGATAAACATATGTCCCTTCCCTTAGTTTTAAACAGGGATGGTTTTGTAGAAAAATAGGTGGCAGAGCTCACTAGTTAGTATGTGCCTCCCCAGCCAAAAGCAACCTGATGCAAAAAAGCAGGCCTCGCTCACCTGGGGCTCTCCTGCACTGCCCCCCCCAGTCAAAAGGCCAGCAAACCACCTGCCGCCCAAAATCCCATAAGGAGTGGAGAAAGGGTGGTGTGGGCTTCTCCAGGGGTTAATGAGGGCTGCTGGGGGCGTGGCAAAGCCCCTAGTGGCTGGCTGGCTGCCTGCTCTCCTAATCCAGGGATTGTTATGCAGCTGCACCTACTCTTCAATGGACAAGGTAGGTGGGGAGGAGGGGAGGGAACCCTCTGAAAGGTTCAAGGCCTGGTTTTAAATCTTCTCATGGTCTGTTCAGCTGAGTTCCTTTGTGCATGAATCCTGACCACCTTTTCCCCACCCTGTTTCATGGTGGCCGTTTCAGTTATTGCATCTTCGAAAGCTAAGCTTGTCTCTAGGTTTCTGCACGGTGGTCCATAGCTGAACTGCCAGGATGGAGCCATGGAAGTATGACGATTGAGATGCACTCTTGTCATTCAAATCCCATTATGTGATAATGGCAAAACTCATTGTTCAGCAGGTCGTCTCTGTAGTCATCTTTTTGATACACCTTAACCTTCATACTGGAGCCCCGTGGCGCAGAGCGGTAAAGCTGCAGTACTGCAGTCCAAGCTCTGCTCACGACCTGAGTCTGATCCCGGCAGAAGCTGGGTTCAGGTAGTCAGCTCAAGGTTGACTCGGCCTTCTTCCGAGGTCAGTAAAAAGAGTCCCCAGCTTGCTGAGGGTCAAGTGTAGATGACTGGGGAAGGCAATGGCAAACCACCCCGTCAAAAGTCTGCCGTGAAAACGCCGTGATGCGATGTCACCCCAGAGTCAGAAACGACTGGTGCTTGCACAGGGGACCACCTTGACCTTTTTAACCTTCATACGCAGGGCTTACGTAGAAACGTTTCCTAGTCATTCCTAACTTTCCCTCTGTCCATCTGGGAATTTTCAATCTAAAGACACGACTAAAAAAGGACGTGCTAGAAGTTTATAAAATTATGCGCAGGCTGAGCAGTTGGCAAAGGGATCTTTTTCTTCCTCTCCCGAAAGGCTAGAACTCGAGGGCATGAAATGAAACTGAGGGGCATTGGTTAAGGACAGACAAAAAGGGAACACTGCTTTACACAGAGCCTATTAAAATGTGGCATTCGCAGCCAGAGGATGTAGTGATGGCCGCAGGAATCCACAGCTTTCAAAGGGGATTAGTGAGATTAATGGAGGATAAATCTGTCAGTGGCTATCAGCCATGGTGACTGAGGGCAACTTCCACCTTCAGAGGCACTCTGGATCCCAGAGCCAGGAGGCAAGATCAAGGGAAGGCCTCAGTCTCTATGGCTTGCTGTTGACCCTCCAGAGGAACTGGTTGGCCACGGTATGATACAGGATGCTGGACTCGATGGACCACTGGTCTCATCCAGCAGGGCTCTTCTTATGTAAAAAAAAAGGTTGTCCCCTGTGCAAGCACCAGTCGTTTCCTACTCTGGGGTGACGTTGTTTTCACAACGTTTTCCTGGGGTGGTTTGCCATTGCCTTCCCCAGTCATCTACACTGTACTCATTTTACCGACCTCTGAAGGCTGGAAGGCTGAGTCAGCCTGGAGCCGGCTACCTGAACCCAGCTTCCGCCGGGATCGAACTCAGGTCGTGAGCAGGGAGCTCAGACTGCAGTACTGCAGCTTTACCACCACGGGGTTCTTCCTATGTGCTTAAGTTATATCTTCCGTAAGGTAAGTTCAAATCTATATAACACTTGGGTTTCATTCAGACTTCATTGGTTCATGATGGATATGAACCTTCTTAATTGTTAGCTTTGGGTGGTCTTCCTGTAGAATTGCATGTAGAAGGTAGAAAACAAATCTTAAACAACAGCTAGTTGTGACAACTAGATTAGGGTGCCTGGATAGAACACCGTTTTAAAGACTCCTGTTTGCAAGGAAGAATCAGATTCCACTTTTGCCCAGTTGCCTGCGTCTGGGTTTTTCAACTAACTGGAGTTAGCGATCTCTGTATAGAGGGAGGAGGGCAGAGGGAGACATCCCAGAAGCACAACTATTAATGCCTTGCAACATCCTCCCCTCCCAAAAAATCCCTCAGTTGGTTCATGACAATGAATGAATGTGCCATTGACCTCTCTGTACTTTATAACCCTTTGTCCTCTCTAATGTACACCTTTGCCTTTCCTGCAGACTCCCAAGAATTTGAATTGCCACTCAAATCACTAGAACCAAAATTTCACCAGCAAAGTTGTAGATGCTAGCAGTTAATGAAGCATATCTGTTTTTCCAGCTGTTGCGTCTCGACTCCCTCAGTTTCTACTGGAATGTGGACTGTGAAATGTATTATCGTTCTTCCCAGGAACAAATACTGGTAATTTAATGCTAAATTAAGCTTCATGTTTTGGTAAAACTTGCTATTGTCTTGTTAACAGTAAGTTTTGTTTCTTAAAAATAGCTTCACTTTGCTCTATGAAGTTCTGCATTCTGTGCATGTAAGTGCATGTAAGATTACTAAATGTGTAAAGCTGTACATAACTGTATAGCTAGGAAGAACTACTGTAACAGAGTTCAGTTATTTGCTTACTGCCTTTTCTAAGCTTTGTATGTGTTGCATGGACTAGAAAATGCAACTTTGTGTGCAAGGAGTGCAAGACTATTTGCCAGTTTGGTGTGGTGGTTAAGTGTGTGGACTCTTATCTGGGAGAACCGGGTTTGATTCCCCACTCCTCCACTTACAGCTGCTGGAATGGCCTTGGGTCAGCCATAGCTCTGGCAGAGGTTGTCCTTGAAAGGGCAGCTGCTGTGAGAGCCCTCTCAGCCCCACCCACTTCACAGGTTGTCTGTTGTGGGGGGAGAAGATAAAGGAGATTGTGAGCCACTCTGAGTCTCTGATTGAGAGAAGGGCAGGGTATAAATCTGCAGTCGTCGTCATCTTTCCTTCCGGTGTTGGGGTGGCATCGTGTTCACTCTTACCTCTGTCCAGGGGTGGAATTCTAGCAGGAGCTCCTTTGCATATTAGGCCACACACCCCTGGTGTAGCCAATCTACCACGAGCTTACAAGGCTCCTTTTTGTAAGCTCTTGGAGGATTGGCTACATCAGGGGGGGAGGGCCTAATAAGCAAAGCAGCTCCTTCTAGACTTCCACCCCTGCCTCTGTCTAAAACTAGTGAAGAGAAAAGGATAGAGAGGGTGATGGCTGCTGCCTGGAGGAGAGGCAATTTGAGGGCACATCTGGTGTAGTACATCCCCCCCCAACAAATGCCGGCACAAGTCTCGTATTAGCAGGTTGTCCTAAGATGGTTATTTTGGCCCCAAGCTAATTGTCATCTCTTTGGATAGTGGTGACTGAATGTCTGCTGGATTTTTTTTTACCTCTTCTTTGCTGACTTAACATGGGAAAAAATACAGATGTTGAGTCATCCGTTTTCTAAACACGTGCTTACCCTTAGCAGCTCGTTCTCCCGCTGTGTCTCGAGGTGGCCTTTTTTTGCCAAACCACCATTTTATCTCTTAAGCAGATTACCTTGTAAGTCTGCTTCAACAGCGTGATTATTTGAAAATGAGCTAACGCTGTCTAAAGACCGACAGATGGCTCTCTCCTTTTGTTCATGCCCTGTACTGTTCTGCAACCTGTAGCTTGATGTTGTTATTTTTTCACTGCTATCGTGGTTGGAAAACTACCGAGGCTAAACTGAAGCTTTTATTGGTTACAAACCTGCGAAGCTGCCATGTGCAGAATAAGACTGTCTTTTAGTTGTTATCTCTTTCTCGGTGTGATGAGGCCCAGCTATGCCATAGGAGGAGACATTAGAAGAAGAAGATGATATTGGAGTTATATCCCACCCTATACTCTGAATCTCAGTCTCAGAGTGGTCACAATCTCCTTTTCCTCCCCCTCGCCACAACAGTCACCTTGTGAGGTGGTTGGGGCTTAGAGAGCTCTTACAGCAGCTGCCCTTTCAAGGACAGCTCCTGCGAGAGCTATGGCTGACCGAAGGCCGTTCCAGCAGGTGCAACTGGAGGAGTGAGGAATCAAACCCGGTTCTCCCATATAAGAGTCCGCACACTTAACCACTACACCATACTGGCTCTCAGAGTGGCTTACAATCTCCTATATCTTCTCCCTCCCCACAATAGACACCCTGTGAGGTGGGTGGGGCTGAGAGAGCTCTGACAGAAGCTGCCCTTTCAAGGACAACTCTGCAAGAGCTCTGGCTGACCCAAGGCCATTCCAGCAGGAGCAAGTGGAGGAGTGGGGAATCAAACCCGGTTCTCCCAGGTAAGAGTCCACACACTTAGCCACTACACCAAACTGGCTCTCTCTAGGACCTTACAGTGCAAAGCATGTGCTCTGTCACTGAGCTACAGCAAGAACTGGCTAGCATCTATTTAGTCCTCCTCTTTGCTTGCCAGAAGGCAAACTACATGTGTATGATTGAGTTAGCCTTGATTTCCATTTCCACGGAGAGCCAGCGTGGAGTAGTGGTTAAGAACAGTGGGCTCTAACCTGGTTCACTAGGCTTGATTCCCCACTTCTCCTCCGCATGAAGCCTTAGGCCGGTCACAGTTTTCTCAGAACTCTGTCAGCTCCACCTGCCTCACAAAGATGCCTGTTGTGGGGAGAGGAAGAGAAGAGGGTCGTAAGCCACCTTGAGACACACAAGACCCGCCGGGTGATCTTAGGCCAGTCACAGTTCTCTCTGAACTTTCTCAGCCCCACCTACTTCACGAGAGGCTGGTTGAAGGGAAATTCACATGGGATAGCCATGCTGGTCTAAAGTAGCAGAACAAAGTTTAAATCCAGTGGCACTTTTAAGACCAACAAAGTTTTATTCGAGGTGTAAACTTTTGTGTGCATGCTTACTTCTTCATCTGAAGTAGTGCACGTCCACACAAAAGCCTATAATGTTGGGAATTAGTAGAAAAGATTCTCTTGTTCCCTCTAAGCTGTGGAGTCTTGTGGGCGAAAATTCTACTTTGTGAGCTCCTGGCATTAAAGCTGTGAGTGAGCGATTTGGCTACGGCATCAATTAGTTTGCTCTGGGACCATCCCTCCTGAGCAAAGACATAAGAGAAGCCTTGTTGGATCAGGCCAATGGCCCATCCAGTCCAACACACACATACACATATACATACATACACACACACACACACATATATACACTGTGGCTAATAGCCACTGATTGACCTCTGCTCCATATTTTTATCCAATCCCCTCTTGAAGCTGGCTATGCTTGCAGCCGCCACCACCTCCTGTGGCAGTGAATTCCACATATTAATCACCCTTTGGGTGAAGAAGGACTTCCTTTTATCTGTTCTAACCCGACTACTCAGCAGTTTCATTGAATGCCCACGAGTTCTTGTATTGGGAGAAAAGGACTTCTTTCTCTACTTTCTCCATCCCATGCATAATCTTGTAAACCTCTCTCATGTCACCCCGCAGTCGACGTTTCTCCAAGCTAAAGAGCCCCAAGCGTTTTAACCTTTCCGGTGTTAACCTTTCTGGCCATACAAAGTGGTATGGGCTGGAGGCTAAAAAACTGTGAGCCATCTCACAGTAACTCAGCTTAGAGGGAACACTGCTTACATGCTTATCTCCTATTTGACATATTTATTGTTTCAACCCTTGTTCCTGCTTAGTTGGGTTCATACAGCTGTTGACTCTGTACGCTTGGCTTGTTGTTCCTGTTTTGTCTCAAGTCGTCTTCATCATGTTACATGCTAATTTGCTTTTCAACCCTGTCTACAAGTTTAAATGATTTTTCCCCATTTCATTGTATCTGAAGCAGTGTGATTGCACATGAAAGCTCATATCTTGACTAAAACTTCGTTGGTCTTAAAGGTGCCTGACTGGGCTTTTACTCTGGGGTGTCAAACTCATTTGTCATGAGGGCCAGATCTGACATAAATGAGACCTTGTCAGGCTAAGCCATGTTGGGCCAGGCCGTGTGTGTACCTATTTAAGATTGGGTAGCAGAGATACAAGTTTTAGAAAGGAACACAGACAAACACAAATATATATATTTTAAAAAACTTAAAAACATGCTTAAAACGTTAGCACTCATTGATCTTAAAGATGCTTTCTTTGTATTTCTTACATGGGGTCCAGGGAACAAGGCAAAAGGAAGCTCTGGCACTTTCTGTCCTTCCCCAGGGGACCAGGAAGGGGAGGAGCCTCAGCCAATAGAAGGAAGAGAGGCTTGGCTCAGTAACTCTCCTGTACGATTGAGAGACCCTAGAAAAACAAGCTCTGCCTTCCCCCCCTTCCTCCCCAAGGGAGAACCCTCAGCCAATGGAGAAAATAGAGTATTTGCTCTGTAGCTCCTGCGCAATTGAGCAAGCCTTGCAAAGCAAGCTGTTATGCAGAAGGAAGCAAGAGAGAGGGAGAAGGAAGCAGATGACAGCCAGTGGCTTGGGGGGGTCTGATAGGAGCCCTCTGGGGCCTGATTCAGCCCTCGAACTGCACGTTTGACACTCCTGCTCTAACTGTTTTCTAGGAATGTTTCACAGATTGATCAAGCAGTGAATTTCTATCTTATGAGCAGCAGGAGCTTTTGTGTGCCCTTTGACTCTTGTCATGCGAATTAGGCATAAACTGCCTAATTTGCAAGAGGTGTAATTTGCAGACTGACCCGTTGCTTTCCTGAATTGGTTTCTGAACATGTGGCTGGATCACCTTATCAAACAGGAAGCAGAGCTGTTCTTGCTTTTATCGGTCTGGCACGTGATAGTTTTGATTAATAAACCGCAAGCTGTCTGTTCCTTTCTTGTGTAACAAGTTGTACGTTCCCCGGTAACACAAGTGGAAATTTGCTGGGGAAGATTGGTTTTCGAGTAGCTAATATCCCCATTTCCAAGAAGGTTTTATTAATACAGAAATGCAAATAACATAAAAGTATCCGACCGCATTAACTTTATTAAGGGCAACAAGGAAGTAAAAATGAAGCCATTGATAGCCTTAGTTAACCGAATAGCAATTTGATTCTCGTGATGTTCTCCCCAACTCCCGGAAGGAAGCACATCTGCCAGCTCTTTCACCGTACCTCAGTAATAAATGTATTATTTCTTTGTACAGAGAGAGAACTGGACAACTCTGGCATATTTTGGACTGATCTTACTGCATGTTACTCTCTAACTCCAGTTCCAAATCGGCTTACTTGGCGCTTGGACTGCCTCAAAAATCCTTTCATGCCTTTTGTATTTGACATTTCCCCCTCTCCTTAGATTGTAAACTTGCACGAAGAAACCCCATCTTGCATACATCACTTGCTCCTATAGGGGAAAAAGCAGTCCTAAGCAGGTCTGAACATGTGGCTGGATCACCTTATCAGACAGGAAGCAGAGCTGTTCTTGCTTTTATCGGTCTGGCACGTGATAGTTTTTATCAACGGGGCTTACTCCAGGAAGGCGTTGCAGCCCTAGCCACTTAATAGATCTCACTTCGGTCCATTTGGAATATTGTATGTGGCATGCAAATACTCTTCCTCGAGGCTCCTTGCTGCTATTGTAGAAAGAAGCATTCTTTAGAATTATAGGTGCATATAGGCGCAGAGCGGTAAAGCTGCAGTACGGCAGTCCTAAGCTCTGCTCACGATCTGAGTTCGATCCCGGCGGAAGCTGGGTTCAGGTAGCTGGCTCGAGGTTGACTCAGCCTTCCATCCTTCTGAGGTCTGTAAAATGAGTTCCCAGCTTGCTGGGGGGAAAGCATAGATGACTGGGGAAGGCAATGGCAAACCACCCCATCAAAAGTCTGCTGTGAAAACGTTGTGAAAGCAACGTCACCCCAGAGACGGAAACAACTGGTGCTTGCACAAGGGACCTTTCCTTTCCTTCCATCCTTCCGAGGTTGGTAAAACGAGTCCTCAGCTTGCTGAGGGGAAAGTGCAGATGACTGGGGAAGGCAATGGCAAACCACCCCGTAAAAAGTCTGCCGTGAAAACGTTGTGAAAGCAACGTCACCCCAGAGACGGAAACGACTGGTGCTTGCACAAGGGACCTTTCCTTTCCTTCCATCCTTCTGAGGTCGGTCAAATGAGTACCCAGCTTGCTGGGGAGAAAGTGTAGATTACTGGGGAAGGCAATGGCAAACCACCCCATAAAAAGTCTGCCGTGAAAACGTGAAAGCAATGTAACCCCAGAGTCGGAAACAACTGGCGCTTGCACAGCGGACTACCTTTACCTTTATTCTGTATAACAGATTTTTATTTGTGTTTTTAAAGGGATATAGTAGGGAAAAAGGGGAAAGGGGAGAAATACATAAGAAACCAAGAACACAATGTAAAGGACAATTTTACAAATGTTAAGGACATTCCTTAGTCAGAATATATACGTATACAATAAAAATATGACATTATAGCTTAAAAATATATAACATATATATGGCGTTATGGCTTATGACTATATATACCATCATAGCTTAAAGATATATATGACACTATAGTTTATAATCATCATAATTACCTACTAGAATATTCTGCCTTTTTCTCGTAATATATTATCTTTTGTATCCTATCTTATCTGACATGTTTTGTATGAAATAACATGAATAACTTCATAGAAATTTTTATAGAATTTTCACAAAATTTGTTATGATAGAAATCACATAGAAGTAACACCCTTGTTATTTTTAATTGAAATTGTTCTATAATATTATCATGTAATGTTAAGCAATTAATATGTATGACTACAAGGATTTATTATAATAGCCACAGAAAACTCGCCAATTATTTTCACGTTCATCTTTCAGTCTTTTATTAATATAGTTTGTCGGTTTTGCCATAATTGCATATTCTTGCATCTCATCTATCTAGTTCTCGAATTATATTGAAGATGCTTGGAAATGTAATTTCAGAGATGTAACATGTGCATTATCTTGGGGGGGGAAACCGCAGTCTTTGGAGTGACTTCTAATCTTGAGTTGCAGACTAAGCACACAAACACTCCTCAATTTATTTAACAGCAATGTGAAACGTGCATGTTATAAGTGAAGCTTCACTGCAGCCATGTTTCTCCATGCAGCCATAATAATGCGGTTGATTTACACTTAGCATTTTGTCTTTGTAGGAGCAGTTGAAAAGAGGAGTCCCTTCAGTTGGCCGAGAACCTCCGAACTACCAGTACAGTAAGTGTTTGAGCTGGAGGTGCATGTAGGGAAAGCCCACAGGTGGGGGAATCTGGGTGGGCAGGTGAGGCAGAGGTCAGCCCAGCGGCCTTGCTGCTCTCACACGGCACTACAGTGAGAGTTCTGGAGCGGCAAGCTTCCTGGAGGTCTCTTGAGAATGGATCAAGAATGGGAGCATTAAGCTTATGCAGCGCCCACAGGCACATGCTGAAGGTAGGTGGGGGGTGGGGGGAAGAAGCATTGGTGTGGAGTGAACAGGGGAGGATTGTGAAGAAGTCGCAGGCGAAGAAGGACTCGAGTGCCACTCCTGGTATCTTGGAATGACTTGACAGAAGATGACTTGACTCACTCAGATGCTGTCTCTGTAAGCAAATGTGGAGCCAGTTCTCATATTCTTCTTTATTGTCATTTGTATACAGACCTTCGTCACAAGTATTTACATCCTCAAAGAGCCAGTTTGGTGTAGTGGTTAAGTGTGCGGACTCTTATCTGGGAGAACCGGGTTTGATTCCCCACTCCTCCACTTGCACCCACTGGCATGGCCTTGGGTCAGCCATAGCTCTAAGTGTGCGGACTCTTATCTGGGAGAACCGGGTTTGATTCCCCACTCCTCCACTTGCAGCTGCTGGAATGGCCTCGGGTCAGCCATAGCTCTAAGTGTGCGGACTCTTATCTGGGAGAACCGGGTTTGATTCCCCCACTCCTCCACTTGCATCTGCTGGAATGGCCTTGGGTCAGCCAGAGCTCTAAGTATGCAGACTCTTATCTGGGAGAACCGGGTTTGATTCCCCACTCCTCCACTTGCACCCACTGGCATGGCCTTGGGTCAGCCATAGCTCTAAGTGTGCGGACTCTTATCTGGGAGAACCGGGTTTGATTCCCCACTCCTCCACTTGCAGCTGCTGGAATGGCCTCGGGTCAGCCATAGTTCTAAGTGTGCGGACTCTTATCTGGGAGAACCGGGTTTGATTCCCCCACTCCTCCACTTGCATCTGCTGAAATGGCCTTGGGTCAGCCATAGCTCTGGCAGAGGTTGTCCTTGAAAGGGCAGCTGCTGTGAGAGCCCTTTCCAGCCCCACCCACCTCACAGGGCGTCTGTTGTGGGGGAGGAAGGTAAAGGAGGTTGTGAGCCATTCGGAGACTCTTCGGAGTGGAGGGTGGGATATAAATCCAATATCTTCTTCTTCTCTTCTAGTTAGCATGGTTGATCTGATTTGCTTAAGGTCTGTAGTCTTTTGAACGATACTTCATCTAGTGTCACTGAGAAAGTGGCTAAGTTTCTTTATTCTGTTTTAAAGGCACGCCAGAGGATCTCATAGAAATAGTTTATGTTTATGCTTTTCCTGATGTATATGTATGCAATCGTTCCATTTTATCTTTTTTTTTTAAACCAATTTGCTCTGATATATATATCCATATATTTTATGCCAATAAAGTCTAACTTGACTTGACTTGACTTGACTCGACAGCAGATGGAGTCAGCACCGGCAGCTTCACGTCTTTGTCTCCTGTTGTGTGGTTGTGTACAGCATACTTTAAATCTGAGCGCCTGATTTTAGCACTGATTCTTGGTGTGTGTTGGTGGGGGTGGGGGGGAGATGTGGCTCTGTGGAAGAGCCTCTGCTTTGCACGCAGAAGAGTCCCAGGTTTAATCCCCAACCTGTCCAGTTAAAAGCACCAGGTAGGAAGTAATGCGAAAGGCCTCAGGGCTGCATTTGGTCAGAGTAGACTGTACTGACCGAGATGGGCCAAGGATCTGGTTCAGTAGAAAGCAGCTTCAGGTGTGCTCATGCGTGACACCTGTGCCCCCCTATAATCTGTATTTTCTTGGTGTTTTAATGCCAGTTGTACATCGTGCGTTTGTTTCCTGATCCATATTTTGCTTCCAGTATTTAGGCCGGTGTCGGCTTCTGCAAAGATGTACATCGACCCTTATGCAGAAATGGAGCTGAAGACTCCAAAGGTTGATTGGAGCATGGAAGTGCAGAGCATTGCTGTGGAACTGACCAAGCCTCAGGTAAAACGACTGGCTGTTTTGTGATCTCGTTTGGGGGCCCGTAACATTGCCTTTAACTGCTCACTCTGGACTGGCTCCGATTGCCCGTTTACCTGGGGGCTCTTGGGAACGTGAAAAAGATACACAGATAGTCTGATTAGAGCGATTTGAAGAAGAGGAGATTGGATTTATAGCCTGCTCTTCACTACCCAAGGGACTCTCAGAGTGGCTTTCTGTCTTCTTTCCCGCCCCACAACAGACACCCCGTGTGGAAGGTGGGGCTGAGAGAGCTCTGACAGAAACTGCTCTTGAGCAGAAGAGCTCTGAGAGGGTTATGATTGACCCAAGGTCATACCAGCAGGTGCAGGTGGAGGAGTGGGGGATCAGACCTGGTTCTCCGCACACTTAACCACTACACCAAAATGGCTCTCAGTTTAGTGTAGCCTAAAGTTTGGAAAAAGTTAGTATGAACAGAGTTTCTGAGCAAAGTTCCCTTGGAAGTTTTATTTACTGACTGCTTTTATACCACACCATTCCGGGGACCTGAAGCAGCTTACCTCATTCTTTTCTCCTTCGTTTTATCTTTACAACAACCCTGGGAGGTAGTTTAGGTTGAGAGTGTATGACTGGCCCAAGGTCACCCAGTGAGCTTCCACGGCCCAACTCGGGACTCAAACCTGGGTCTCCCAGATCCTAGTCCAACCCTTCAGCCTCCTTACCATGCTGGCTCTCAATGAACCTCTCAGCAGTGACTCAAGAGGGTCTTTGGCCCAACCCTTGCACGGCTGCTGTTACTGTTTCCAGCTACGTCACTCCCTGTCTTCATTTGTTCTAGTACCTTAGCATGATCGATTTTCTGGAGTCCGTAGATTATATGGTACGAAACTCCCCCTACCGAAAGTACAGACCGGATATACCACTGCATAAGAATGCTAGAAAATGGTAAGTTGGAAGCTTGTCTGAATATTTCTTGAGTGGGGTAACTGTGTTGCTATAGTAGCTCAGGGCGGCTGCTTGCAGCTGAGGAGAGGGTACGAATTCTCCGTTTATACTTGATAACAACCTATCTAAGGTTGTAGAATAAGGCAGGAGCACCTTAAAGACTTAACAAAATTCGTGGCGGGGGAGAAGCTTCTGTGAGTTTCTCAGTGTTTTCCATCTCCGTTTAATGGAAATGAAAAGTGATTTTCTTGTTTCTCGCAGGTGGAACTATGCAATAAATAGTATTCTTGAGGTTCACATCAGGAAGTCTTCCCGCATGTGGTCGTGGAGTAACATATGGCAACACAGGCAGCTTCTGAAAAGTTACAAAAACGTTTATAAAAACAAACTGACTCAGGCAAAAGTGTCCGAAGAAACACAGAAACAGCTTCAGGTACTTGGCGTGCCTCTAGGAGGACAGAACGTTTTAAGGGAGGTGGGAAAGCTAATCTGCCAGGAAAGTTACTGCAGTAAATGGAAACACATTTCCACATGTGCAAAAATAGTAATTTGTCTTCCTGTTTCATGTCTGTACCTTAAAATATTTATAACATGCTTTCCCCCCCTTGCATATCATGCTAATAAAGCAATAAAAAATAAAACAATAGTAAAACAGATTTTGAGTTGTGGCCCCACTGGGGGACCTCCTGATGTCACCTGGTTCTTTTGGCCACTTTGTGGCACAGATTGGTGGACTAGACAGACTGTTGGCCTGGTCCAGCTTGGGTTCTCTTATGTTCTCTCAGTAGAGATCAATATCAACAATCAAGCAGTAGTTAGCCAAAAGCCCTCTTGAATCCCTCTAGCACTCGGGTGGCCAAACTGTGGCTCAGGAGCCACATGTGACTCTTTCACACATATTCTGTGGCTCTTGAAACCCCCAGTGTCTGGTTGGCCAGTTTGAAGAAGGCATTTGTTTCTTTAAATCACTTCTCCAAGCCAAGCCAGCTGGAGTCTTGGAGAATGCATTTAAAGTTAACACTGCTTTATTTCCACTTCTCTCTCCCTCCCCCCATCTATTTGCTTTCCTTCCTTCCTTCCTTCCTTCCTTCCTTCCTTCCTTCCTTCCTTCCTTCCTTCCTTCCTTCCTTCCTTCCTTCCTTCCTTCCTTCCTTCCTTCCTTCCTTCCTTCCTTCCTTCCTTCCTTCCTTCCTTCCTTCCTTCCTTCCTTCCTTCCTTCCTTCCTTCCTTCCTTCCCTTCCTTCCTTCCTTCCCTCCCTCCCTCCCTCCCTCCCTCCCTCACATCTGACATGTATTCTGTGAGGTTCTTTAATGAAGCAAGTTTGGTTACCCCTGTTTTAGCATGTTCTTCTAGCAAGGCAGATAAACTTTGGTCCTCCGGTGAAAGACTGCTCTGCAGAGCTGGAGGCAAAAAAGCTAGCCATGGGCTGCAATGGTTCTTATTAGATTGTTGATGCAGTAGTAAGCAGTTCTGCATGACATTTGTCAGAAAGCCTGTTTGTTCTGAACCTGGTTCCGTAGGATAGAGCTGGCTCAAAGGGATTCACCTTGCAGGTGTGCCTCCCCAAAGGTATGGATTTAGGAAGGAGGTTGGTGCTGATCACACACAAATTTTGGGGCTTCACTGGACATGTTTTTAAAGCATTCAAGTGTGTTTTTCTGCTTGTTCCTCAGGATCTTGAAAAAAACCTAGATGTTTTCAATATCGTTTTAGCACGACAGCAAGCACAAGTCGAGGTATGTTCTGCAGTTTGCTTTCCCTATATTCATTTCATAAGCACGAAGCTAGGAGATATGCAGAGGTCTTCATCTGAGAGACGCCCCACTTTCTCCCTGCCCATTGTGTCCAGATCAGTTTGGAAACCATTTGTTTTTAAATTGAAATCAAGGATGGCCCCGAACTCAGGCCTGGGTCTTTTAAAAAAGGCAAAAGCCGTCTCACACAGTGTGCTGTTGCTCAGACATATTCCTTAAATTTTCCTTAGAATAGTCCGTTTTGTGTTTCATTTTTTAAAATTTTATTTTATTTGTTTCTATTTACTGTAATTTCACCCCATTGGGGACCAAAAGTGGCTTACGTCTTTCTCCTTTCCTCCATTTTATCCTTACAACGACCCTGTGAGGTAGGTTAGGCTAGGCCGAGTGTGTGACTGGTCCAAGGTCACCCAGTCAGCTTCCATGGTGCAAGTGGGGTTTCGAACCTGGATTTCCCAGATCCTAATCTGACGCTTTAACTACTATCCCATGTGGGTTCTCTTTTAAGCATTGGGGTGATGTGAGGCAACAATGTCTTTAAGAAGAAGAAGAATTGCAGATTTATACCCCTCCCTTCTCCCTGAATCAGAGACTCAGAGCGGCTTACAATCTC